>NC_088338.1:4694166-5052500 GCF_036884655.1 Musa acuminata AAA Group | reverse complement strand
GCTCAGCCCCTCCCAGTCCCCATCTCCGCCCTCCTCTCTCCGCTGCTCCGCTCTTCCATCCATCAAGCACTGGCATGCAAAGATTTCTGCGCTGCTGCGTTGCCGCCCCATGTCCAACCATCACTCCGCCGTGTCTTCCCTTCCGTCAGCAGTCCACGAGAATTGTTAAGATTGAGCATTCAACCATGTCCTAAACAAAGACAGAATCATCTGTCATATATTTGCCACCAAAAACTATTCTTATCATCAAAGTAGCTAATGCGCAGAGATGACTGCAAAAGAAAGAAGAGCTCGTTACTTCAGTGGTGGCTCATTATGAGCTGAAAACTCGGAGGATTATGAGCTGTTCAAGTATTTTTGATAGCCATAAAAGCAGAGGTTTAACCTTAAATTCATCACCGGAAAGCACATACGTAAACCCGAAAAGAACGTACCGAAAAAGAATAGCAGGAGACATACATTAAACAAATGCACTCTTCAAATAGTTCATTAACAAATTTAATTTGGATGAGGATTTTGGAGTTTGACCTGGCACAATGTTGAACATTAAGAGTTCTGGATGAACAGGATGAGGAGAGTAGTAGTTACCCCCCTCCCATGCACTTTTCCAAGGTCGACCTTCCGCATACCATAACCTGCATGCTTCCACATAAGATTAATGTGTATTAGCTGACACTAATATACCCAAATTTTCTTACATCAGCATGAAAGATCTAACCATAAATACTGTTTGCTCGGTAGCTCATAGATTCTGAGAATATAATTAATTTTGACAGCAATCTCACATGGTACAAAGATAGCTATTCTAGCATAATACAGGTGAGATTTTTGTGGTAACCCTCTTGATGTTTCATCAGAAAAAAAGAATTTGATATGGTTTGATCAGCTTCAGTTAGTATCATATCCACAACATAAACTACTCAACAAGATGATTCCAGTTACCCTTTTGAACAAGATCAACAATTACATGGAGAGGAGATTGACACAGAAGAATTTACCAAACCATCATATTTGATACATACCAATTGTATTAGCAGATTGATATCACAACTTCAAAGCTTTTTAACAATGGACTCTTCTCGCCCGAGTCGTTGATGTATCCACCATCTCCCACCAAACTCTGCTCGTCCAAAATATCAAACAAGCAGCACTCATCAGCAAAAGCAGGCCAGAATGGTAAACATCAGTGCTGCCTTTTGGAAGATTGTCCCCAAAGACGGAAAACTCCAGTTCTCTATCTTTACAGAGTTATGCCTGGTAGCAGATGTCTTCCTGGAATGTACACTTGAAATCTGGTTATCATACATATTAAGAAGTATAAAATGGAAATCAACATAAAGAATTAGGCCACCTGGAACTCCATATTTGCTCATCAGTATGCAATGGTCATCTACAACATGTTCTAAAACATCAAAAAAATTGAATTATAAAAAGAAATGCAATCCAACACAAAAGCCAAACCAATTGTAAAATACTAAAATAGAAACCTGATGTAGACACCATTATAACCAATCCACGAGTAATTATTTACTACGTATCAAGACACACAGAAACAAAAGCTTCGTCCAAATTTTCTCCTTTATATACATAAGTTTCACAAGTCACAAATCAAGACATGATCCTGAAATCTTCTACATGGAGAACACTGACGTCACTGCATCTATGAGCAGTGAAGCTGCAGCATGCACAATTTGGATAAGTAATATGACATAGGACCTGCAAGTAACCATTATGCCTGCTTGGTGAACATCTTGAGATAAGCAGCCAAGTAAAAAGAAGCAGAAAATTAAATAAACATAACAAACCATTTGAGCAAAATGCAGAGCACTTGCAATAACAGAGAACAAAGGAAAAGTTCCACAGAAAAGATAATGGCTCTTGAGCCTAACGCTTCAATAGCCTATTTGATTCCAATTTTATAGGATCAGGACACACGATTACAAAAGCCAACTGACGAGAGATAATGGAGTGGACTCAGGTAAGTTGTTGAACTTCAACTGTGAACTGCATTAATTCATAAGAGGTGGTAGATGACAAGGATATGTATGAAAAGCAAGGAGTGGTATCAAGCAAATGGAACTCAACTGCCAAGTTCACACCAGAATGTGCAGTAGTGGGAAAGAGTAATCTGCAAAAGGAGATGTTTAATTTCAATATAGTGCATGTTACTAAAAGGAGAATTTCAATCTAAGCATAATAATGACATAGATAACAGAATTGACACCATCATATGTGAGAAACAAAAACAAGGATAATATTATGCACAGATCCAGCAACTGCTAATATAATTCAATAACGAAAGATTGATGAGCCACATAATTAAGTCCAGATAAAGTTCTAGATGATCAAGTTCTAGCAGCACACTAAGATGTCTAAAAAATGGAATAGCTAGTAAAAGAACACTGATTAAACGTATCCTTCCGATTATACCTTGCTAGTAAACAGTAGACCTTATGGTACTTAAATTCAAGGTTTAAAATATCATACCGTACAGGCGTTTCGACATTCGCTCGGTACGGTACGATATAATATACCTAACGGTATACCGTTCGGTATAAATAAATAAATAAATATATATATATAATTTTTTTTTCCTTCTCCGGGCATCGTCGAGGCGACGCGACGTCGCCTTTATATATATATATATATATATATATATATATATATATATATATTTTTTTTTTTTTTTTTTTTTTTCCTTCTTCGGGCAATGTTGTTGAGGCGACGCGACATCGCCTTAAAAAAAATATTATATATACATATATATATATACATATACTTATATATATATATACATATACATATATATATATATTGTCCGGTAACGGGCGATCCGTGTACCGGTCAGCTGACGTACCGGTCGGTACGGGCGGCATTATTCGAAACTGCATACCTTGCTTAAATTACACATGCATCTACTAGGACAGGAAGCAGATTGTATAATTATAAGTATCTTTTATTTGTGTTAAAACTAGAACAACTGTGGGTATATCGAATGAATATTTAAAGAGAATATTGTGAGGTTCCTCGTTAGGTACCTGGGAAGCATGAGTTTGTCACAAAAATAATGTATCTACTTGCTGGAGGAAGACCACATACACTAACCCTCTTTAGATCCCATGTTGGCTTGGTTCTCATGCCTAGCCGACTGTTTTAACATTGTACACGAAGGCACTTAATTATGTGCATTAAAATAAATCATCAGACTTACATGTTTATACCCAAGAATCAATGCTCAATGCTGATGGTGAAGAAGAAATCATATTTTGTTGATATTAGAATATGGAGAAAAGCATGTCGTGTATATAGATGTATCAACTATATATACCTTTCCATCTATTTTGGCCTGACCCTCTTTCCTTCTGAATAAAAATGGAAGGGTCTTCTTTGGTGGATTCGTTTTGTTCCTGTCTAGTCTCCTTCATAATAATTTGCATGCTCAAATCTTTTATCATGATTTTTAATCCATCTTACCTTTTTTGTTGCCTTGTCTCATAAGTTTTGGGTTGACTATATTGAAATCCGAAAATGTAAAGAGGTAAACTAATTCTATAGAAAAGCTTCAATAAAAATGTTTCAATAGTCAAATTCTCTGCAGATCTTGAAGAAAATTAGCTCGCAGGCATTGATGGTGTTAGTGCATACTGATTGGTCCTCTATCTCAAGTAGGTCACATGCTTCTGATAATAAAGGTCACCTTTTAGAATATCTTGAAGCATAAGAGTTTGTTCTGCCAAAATTCAAATTTGTATTTTTCAGCCCTTACAAACATCTTATTGAAGATCCATGTCTCAAATGTCTTGGAAAATTTTAAACACAAACCAACTAAATATGGATTAACTTGCTATTTACAACTATAGAAAATCCATATGTTATAATAAAATTACTTGACCTCTAATGGATATATTTCCTTTTCTAATCCCAGTATATAGTGTTATAGAAGGATGCCTATTGGTTAGGTGGTAATACTATGCCTGTGTGTTGTTATATGGTGCCCCATGATAACAATATCAGCTGCACATCCAGGAAACATACTTTCAAAAAAAAAATTGAACATTAAAGAATATCTAATGATTGTATTTCTTAGAACGCAAAAGACAGTGCAACAACTTTGGACACCTTCTTGTGGTAATTTTATCAAAAACGAGGAAATCGATAATCTTTTTAGCTTCATGAGAGAGGAAACAAGCATTCATAATTCACGTTTTTGACATGAATCTAGTTCAACAAATTGTGCATGAGAAATGTCTTCATTGCAATAGAAAGCTCTACATATATAGATCACCAGAAGGAAATACAAATGAATGAAAATTCAGGAACATGACGGCACTGAATTCACTGACAAAGATGTCAGTTATTGTATGAAATGCCAAAATTATTAACATAGAATATCAGAGAAAACAGCATGGCGTAATCCAACTACCTAAAGTCTGATCAACTGGATGACTTAGTGAAATCAGCTCCAAGAAGCAAAATCTATTGAACTCACCACAACCTAGAACAGCACGACAATTTGGCAAGTCTATCCACTTCATTCCCATAAGCACACTACCAAAATAACACTGATCATATCTTGTCTTTGATAATCTTAAGATATATAAGCAAAAGGAACAACAAAAAGAGAAGAATAATGGAACCTGATGTGTTAATTTCATTTCCATCAATCTACAAGAAGAGCAAGCATGCCATGATGATTAAGGACACCGATTGGTAGGTTCCTTCATATACTGGTGGAAAAAATCAGCAGTAGGTTTTACAAACCTGCATAACCCAAACAAAAAAATAAACATGAACCCATATATACTAGTGGAAAATCAGCAACCAGTAAGAAAATCACCTTGATAAAAGAAAATCATAATTCATGGTTTTGTGCACAAGCAGTATGATAAGATGTATGGGCTCACAAAGTATTTAAAACTACAAGGCCATGCAACAGATTCTAATATTTACCAGTTAGATATTTGTAGAATTTATCAATATAAATAAAATGAAAATAATAAAATCCAGTAACTCCAACGGTACTTACTTCTGGAGTAACATTAGAGACAACTGGAGCAACGATCTGAATAGGAGAAAAGGAATAAATGTTGTTTTCTTTTTCACTGTACCAACTGTCAACACAATGTATCCAGAAATTATTTCATGCCAATAAATTCAGAAGCACTAAAGTGGCACAGACCAGACAATGAAACTGTCACACCCCTCATGCAGAAAGAAAAAATCCAAATTTCTGTCTGTCTAAATGGTGTTTGCTCATATAATTTAGCAACATGAAAAAAAATCTGGTACCAACTCAGCAATGATAAATATTTTACAGATATTGAAGAATATGAAACAAGATTGATAGTTAAACAGAAATTCCCACTTTTATTCAACCATATAAACACAAAGAACACAAACATAAAGAATCGAACACATTTTGGATCTCTTTGTAACCACCCTGAAGAAATAAACTTTAGACATTTTGGAGTATACAATGTGGCCCAACCTACCCCAGAAATTTGCTAAAAAGTCGCAAATCTTGGGGAGGCGAGCAACATCTATATACAATAATTAGAAAGGCAGAAGTACAGTAACAAATCAGAAAAAGATTCAAGATTTCAAATGACGTGGGCATAGCAGGAACTTTGATCCAGGCAGATAACTGGTCATGACTTCTCTGAGAGATCCGCATTGTGTACTTTAGCTGAATTTCTCTTGCCATCAGAGCAAATAATGCATGAGGGTGAACGGTGCTCATGTTTCCAGCAATGAGGAACTGACAAAAAATATCTGGTCATAAACTTCCTAAACCTTTTCTTGTACTCCCTCGGAGAAATAACGGTTGGCAATTCATTCCTAGGAACAATTGAAGCCTTCGCCCAAGTCTCAAGCTGCTTGTCCCAGGTATACTGCCTCAAATAATCAATAATGCCAAAAACAAGCTCTTTCCGGTCATCATCCACTCCAACAAGCAAAGAATAGTCCATGACATTAATAGACTGCAAATTTAACAGTATGTATTAAAGTCAATGTCTACTAAATTCAAGTAGCATATTTTAGATATAAATAGTTGGCTGTAAACTTACAGTCAGAAAAGATGAATCGTTCCAAATGGCACGTTGCAGAAGGAGTTTAGTATCCCCACCAACATATATGGGAGATTTATGCATGTCTTCCACAAAGTTCTGATCCAAAAGAACCTTTTCACCATACTTGGCATCTGAAATGTATCGATCAAAGACAGCACCCTTGAGATCATATGTTCGAGAAATTTTATGTCCATATAGAAGATTTTCCATCACCATAACATCAATTTTGGTTTCCTTGCCACTTTTGCTTTTCCGAACCTGCGTGTAAAAGACTTTGCTTAAACCAGAAATAACACTATAAAAATGTGCAGTTATAAATAAAAAAGAAGAATTTATAAAACCTGATATACTCCCAAGATTTTAGCAAGACAAGTTTGGCTCCCTGTGTCTAAAGAGTGAAAAACATGCTTAAAATAATCAGGGCCAAATTTTAAGAAGGAGTCGAGCTCTGTCTTCTTGATTTGTTTAATGATGAACCTTTCATCCAATGACTTCGCAAAAAAAACTTTACTCTTTCCTCCTTGTGCATCCCACTTCTTGCAACGGCTTAAGGAAGAGATGTAGGCAAGTTCAGAAGGACAACATTTCTTTCTTATATCATAGAAATGCTTTGCATATATACAAATTACTGAAAAAATACTTTTTCCAGAAACCTTCCCTCTCCCCACAATGACTTCAGGATGCAAATTTACTGATTGTAGCTGTAAATCAACAGATGATGAACCATCAATACTCGAAGTTGATGACTCGTCCAATGAAAGTGAGGAGGCACTATATAGCAAGTTGATCCTTTCAGATTCTGAAGCTCCAGTAGAAGACATACATGCAGAAGCCCCATAACTATCACAAGTGAAGCTAAAAGATCTATCTGTCTCCCCTGCTTCGCTTTCAGCCCTGTCTAACAAGCCTTGGAAATTTTCAGATATGGCTAGCGCACATGCAATTATGCTAGATATCTCATTCTCAGAAGCAGACAGGACATTCCCACCTGGACCAACTGCAAAGTGCAACAAGTCCACTTCACTAATAGATGTCTGGTGTATTGGAGAAATGTGAGATGGAACATAGGTATTAATAAATTCAAACTTCCGTAATGAACCTCCATAGAGGTCCTTTTTGCATATCTCTCTCAAATCAGAAAACGAAGTCCAGATCAACTCTTCTGGACCTTCTGACTTTGCATAAACGTCATCTGAAATATTTGGAAATTCATTTGACAAGGATGTAGGAGGTGGTGTTTCACTTTCAGCAATTGTCTCAGCATTTTTAAGCTCAAGGTCAGTTGCCTTCCCAACATGTGGCACTTCTGCAATCTGTATGGAGTGGTCAATTAGTATATCACCAGAAGGAGATACACATATTTCCTGACGGTTCTGATCATCTTCAGGGGACAAAATAGGATCATGTGGTATACAAGGGTCTTGTTCAAGGAGAGATACTGCATGCTCCTCGATCCCTGATTGATCAAAATACTGTCTTGTTGAGTGTTCCGCATCAACAAATCCAACATCAAGAAGCTTATAGAAGTTATTGCTTGTACAAGCAGAAGCTTCAGTTGATTCTGTATCAAGATCAATCTGCATGTCTTGTATACAATGGCTGCCACTAGGAGAGAGTTGTTCATTAACGTGACTATGCACTTTAGGAATTTCGTCAGCTACACATTCATCATTTCCTAGTTTGAATTCTGTATGCTGCAGAAGGCAATCCAACCGACGGTCCCAAACATATAACTCAAGAAGGAGCTCCTGGCCAAGCCACTTTAAACCGAGAATCTCATGAAGAGAAACCTCCATATGTTTATTATGATCTAATGCCTTCAGCAGAGAGGTCTGGTGGGTGACAGAAAAGGTTAAGAAAATTTAGATTACTTTACCTTTGTGTTTAATCGGTGACAACAAAATCATGCTTGAAAAGGTTAAAAAAATATTAAAAAACATAATTACCTCAAATTCAAACTTTTCCTGTATCAGCATCTCTTCAATTTCAGAAAACGGTTTAAGTGAACCAGAGAGCTCAATACATTGTTTACCCAGAGGGCCATAATATATAGGCTTCAAGTTCTGCAATGAGTCTGAAACCTCAGAGAAAAATGCACGTCCTTGAAAAAGAACCTTAAATAGAAAAAAAAATCAATGTCAAGAAGAATAAACATACTTTGCAAGATGTTATTAGATAAGGAGAGCTGTTCGATAGAAAAAAGAGGCATAATTAAACTAAAGGCTACATACAGTTTCCATTTCTCTCTTAAGCCATTCTTGTTCTTTTGGATTATGGAACTGCAAGACTGCTGGTGGCTTACAAGCAGCATAGATCTTAACTGATGAATAAACAAACATTGCTACCTTGGAGCCTAATCTGCAATTTTTTTGTCAAAATACCATATAGATGATATCATATCCAACAAACAAAAATTACATAACTTTTGCATAAAAGCAACAAAATGATGGACTCACCCAAAAAATCGAAGGAAATCCCTGTGCAAAGAATGTCCACATTCAGATAGCCTATTACCCGAAGAATGGCCTGAAAAGCTGAGTTCTAAAAGCTTCCCAAATGAAAGATTACATGCCGATTTAGACAAGACAACCCTCCGTGTGGACATCTTGTTTCCATTCTTACATCTCAAACAACGGGTCCACATCCAAATTTTTCCTTCGACTTCACCTGGCAACTGTGACCCTTGAGGAAGTTGTCTTACATGCACGCTTAGATTCCCATTTTGGTGGGTGTAACAGTACACATGTGCCTCTGGTGGTTCACTACAAGAAGAGCAACTGTTCTGCAACAAATGTATAAACTTCCATCAATTAGAATTCTGTTCAAGATAAATAAATAGTACTTAATCTTAACAAAATTATCAGATAAAATGAGAAAACACCTGGTTAAGCAAGATATCTCTCAGAAATCGTCCAAGTGATATGTCAAAGTACCCATAATATTTTATACGAGAAAGATGGCTCTGATCACAAAGGGTGCCTTTTTTTGTGCACTGTTTAGAAAGCAAAACTATGATGCTCTGGGGATCTAATACACTCTCAACGACATCTTTGTGTTTTATGTTAACAATCTCACAACCATCAGCATCAACAGCTTCAGTTAAATCTCTAACTGGCTCAGTCTTTTGATAATTAAAGATTCCATCATCTATTTTTTCTTCACTAATTATCGAATTTGCTGCATTTTCATGATCAGATGCTTCCGATGAAGCAAGATCAATACTTTTACCATCATAAGTTTTATTATTGATGTCTAACCCTAGTGAAACAAACTCAGAAATGAGAGATGGAGAATTGTTTCCTTCGAATGTTTCACAAGTAGCAGAGAGAGGCGATAGCAATGATATGTCACCACTGCTGGATTTGTCAGAAAACATACACTCATAGTCAGAATTCAATGACATCAACCTATGATCAAATCTACCCAAGGATCCATTGCAAACAGGAACATCTTGTGTATGCTCTGAGGCCAGAGTAGACAGGCAACATTCAAGATTATCCATGTAAAGCAAAGGCATGGTCCTCAAGGGTGCAATTCCTTCCCTGCTATCATTCTTATTGGAAAAAGAAACCCTCAGGTCCACAAGGAATGAAGTTTCAAGAATCAAATGGTATGCTGCAAAGACTGCATACTGAACTACACGCTTAATCTTCTTCAGTTCGTCACTCTGAGCCCCTTTCAGCAATATCTGCAAAAAAGAAAGTATGATCAGATTCAGAACTATATATAAAATATAGTTCTTCATATTCAATTATATTCTGCCATGCATCATATGAATGTCCCTGGAACTGCCATGTTCCTTATGTTTCATATAAATTATTATGGTTAATAATAAGCAACAATTATAACATTGTGAGCCACACATTAAAAGAAGGCTACAGATACAGAAGGAAGCATATACACTTAGTATCGGTATGCACCATTTAGTTTCTCCTCAGTTAGTTGTCTTGCCTGTAAACTTCATTATAATTCCTAATCATCATGATATTGAAAGGATAAACTAAACTAATTAAAGGAACTGATGTCATTAACATGCTAAGGGATTTGAAACCACAATGCAAAAGTTGATGTACAGCATGGAGCTAATTTAGTCACTTAAAAACGACATGATTTTCCAAAGTTTGAAACAAGAGTACAAGCGCTTGTCAAACTGATAAATGGCATACATAATAATTAGAATGGAGCAACATATTTGAAGAGCACACGTTTAACCATCTTTTCCCACAAATGATCACACACAAAAAGAAAGAACATCATGAACAAAAGTCAACAAATTACATGTCCTATAGCATATGAGGAAAATGAATGCAATAGTCAAATAACCCCAAAGAAAATCATACTCACAGTACAACCCAGAGGTTTCTGGAAGCCCACTAGAAACATTAAGGTCTTACTTGACCTCTTACCACCACCACCAGTACTGTTATATTCCTCCATAAATCTTTCAATACGAAATAAATCACATTGTGGCAGGATCAGATTTGTTGGAAAGTTGGAACAAGAAATGATAGGAGAACCTGTACAGAGAGAAACCTTTTCCAAACGGTGGATCTTCATATCAGAAACCACAGTTATTCCTTTCTCTAAAAGAGAATCCTGTATGTCACGAGAAATATTTCTCTCTACCAGAACCACATTGGGATGGCAAGCCTCTATCATATCAGTGATGACCTTCAAATGGTTCTTTTCCTGATTTCAGAAATAAAAAATGATGATCAATAAATTCTAAACACAACATCCATATGATAATAAACTTACTTGTTCCATTGACTCGAAAGATGATAAGCCAACTGCAGAGTGAACAAGGACGCCCTGAAGCAGTAGGATTCTAGGATTTTTAAACTTGGTTGGCATGTGCTTATGAGCAGCATTCTTCTTGAAAACTAAACCCTTGATCAGTTCACTGCAACCAAAATTTCCAGTTCTAAAAAGAAGTATAATTTAACAGACAAAAAAAATTACAAACATGGCTTCAACTCATATGCCATCTCCATTTTACCTTTCATGCCGACTACCAGATGCGATGCATTTCACCTTCACATAGGACCCAGGATCCATTGCCCTGCCTTCAGCTGCATCAAGCTTAACAAGCAAGGCGGCTTTCCATGATAAGGAAGCAACAATGTCTAACCAACTCTGACCAGCTTCTAGGCTAGAAAAATCAATTCCCTCGGATGCCAAAAAACGACTTACAAGAAACTTGAACTGTCCATTCATTGCTTCCAACATTGCCTTTTGCCGTTTTTCCTTAAAGCCTTGACTGATCCTTTGATGTTCATCTAAACTACTCAAAAGATTTGACTGATTCCACTCTAGGCAATTATAATCATCATCTTCATCATTATCAGCAATGCTGGGTGTGTCATCTTCCATGTCTTCTGGTTCAGGTGGTATCCAGATGTCAGGATCAGCTTCAAAATCAGGTAACAGTGGCAGAATGTCATTGAAGTCCTGCTCTTCTGCTATATGTGAGTTAAAAACAACAGTTTTGGCTCCAGCATCATCCAAGATTTCATTGCTTAATTTAGTTTTCTCTTCGTTATTGTCTATTGAACTGGACGATAGCTTCTTTTCAGTTGAAATGTGAGGTCCAAAGCCAGCTACATTGGCCCTAGAATCAGAAGAATCATTAACCATATTTCTTTGAGTAACATCAGCATCTAGAACACTATATCCGTCCTCCCTGCGAATGAAACTTAATGAATATCAGTGCGTCAACTGCAACCACATGCACAAGTGAAAAAATGAAAATAGAATTGATACTTGTGATTATTACAATCTGCCAACAGCAAGTAATCTGTTGAGTTCACATGTAAAGAGAAGGATGTAGCAAAAATCAAGAAAGAAACTATTGAGTTGTAATATATTAAATAGCATGCTTTGAAAAATTTTGTCTTCAAAGCATACTAAAAAATGGTGTATCCCGTGCATGAGGCTCCCGCATTGATGAGAGCCTCGTGCATTGGGTACGCCCCTTTTTAGTATGCTTTGAAGACAAAATTTTTCAAATTGATAAATAAGAATTCTATAGGCGCACTGAACCTATCATACAAATTAAAACATATCATGTCCCAGAATAAGCTAGTGTCTTAACAAACAAGGTGCCAACGGTGGCCATATACCTGCATTGCAAATTCAAACCAGCCTGGATATCACCTGTAAAAAGACAAAGTGATAAGGAATGAAAGCAAAAATTGTTGGATGCTCCTAATAGACATAATGATAAGCTACAGTAGAAACAAAATAATAAATAGAAAAAAATTTACCAAAGCTTGAAGAACTTGCATAGCTTGATATGGGACTAAGCGGAGTGACATAAGGACCTGAACCATTCTTAGTTAAGGCTTTTTCACCATACTTCTCTGGACAGGACTCACAATGCTCAGGGTTCGGGGGGCAGGAAGTATCCATCTTTTCATAGCAAATTCTAAACTCACTACCTAGAGTTGTTTGTTATGAACCACATGACCGGCACATTGAATTCATCTGATCTCAGAGAGATAAGATTCCAGTGCCTCACATCTCTCACAATCTGTGTCATGGAAGAAAAGATGACCATCATTACGGTACTGGTAAATCACAATCTTGACACGGTCAAACTAAAAGTTTTAAACAGATTAATCGCAATAAATCCCAAAAAAAAACCAAAATCACATAATTTTTTGTCATAATAACCACCAGACATCCAAACTTTCCAAAGAAAACCGAGGGTACTGCAAGTAAGAAATAAAGTAGAAAAGTAATTGAAAACATAACACAACAAACACCGCAGACCCTCCAACAATCAAGATCTAAACATTGACCAGGCTTAGGAGTCAAATCTTGAAACAGAACCGCCAAATTCAATCAATTTTTTTCCTAAAGCCAAACTCAGAACGAAATAACTCATTTAAGGAAACCGAATGCAACAGAATTTTATCATTAATTATCTAAGTAATATTTCACTGAAAATTAACTAAAAACACAGAGTCAGAAAAAACTTTCGATTTTACAAAATCAAATATATCATAAGTCTGTTAAAAGATGCAATTTCATTCTATCATTCATTATCTAAGTAATATTTCACTGAAAATTACTAAAAACACAGAGTCAGAAAAAACTTTCGATTTTACAAAATCAAATATGTCATGACTCTGTTAAAAGATGCAATTTCATAAATTCAAGTGTTAGTCTCAGGTTCTGATCCAAAAACCAAAGAACCCAAATTCAAAAAGAATTTAGAAATCCAATTATCCTTTTGAGATCGGCCTAGCTCACCAGTTTCCCGTCATATACACATGTTAGAAAAAACAACAGCAAAAGGACAAGAAAACTAGATAAAAAGAGCGTCGCTTACGGATTGGAGAAATGGCAAGTCCCAAAAACCAAACCTCGTACACTCACACTCGATCTGTGATGTCGTACCGAGAACGAAGGGAGCGAAAAGGCAACAGACCGTCGGATCTCAACGGCGTCGACCTCTCCACAAGGAACACAGAGCGAGACAGACGAGAAGATGAAGAAAGAAGAAGACATAAGAAAAAGAGAAAATAAATAGGAATTCAGAGGACAGCTTCGTCCAGTGGAACCCCATCTTCGAATCATATTTTAGTATTTTTCTTACGAATACCTACAGCTCGTACCCACCGCCACAGGCTCGGGGTGCCAATGGAGGCATCGTCGGGACCCACGGTGGGGCCCGAAATACACCGTCACGATAAGCTTCAGCGGGTAAGGGCGTCGGCAGACAAACGGGTATCGATCTTTGATTTTAAGGGAACCGCGATTCCGGAGCACATTGACGCCCAAGAATCGGGGAAGCAGCTCGTGAAGTCTGCTCAGCCAATTCCTCATCTAAATTTTTATTGGCTTTTTACGCGGTAAGAACTTCAAATTGCTTAAATATTAATTATTTAGGGAATAAAAATCGATGTTGGACGAGCCAACATCAACCCGTCCCGATCATACTGCTATTTGAATGGATATTTCTTAAAATCTATAATCAACCGTTGCTCTCATGCCACGTATCAAAGCAAAAGACAACTGTTTTGTTTTCATACGGAATGGAACATTAGGCATTAATTTAAATAATATCTGATCTTCAATCTTACTAAGCAAACTCATACTTCGAAATGTTTATTTAATGTAAAAGATAGCATTTATCACACCACCGCAGGGGACAAAGAACGATCCTCGCGGCACACATGCGCTCGCTTCACATGATGCGGAGCCCAGCAGCCACGCCTTGATTGCGATGTCATGCGGGACCCGCATCCAGCCATCGACCGGGACGTGCGCCAGTGGGAGCGCGGCGAACGAACGGAGGCAGGTCGAATTCAAACAACCCCGTCGCGTGCTCAACGCGATTCATACGTGACAAGACAGGAAGACAAATACCGAGTCGAAGGACAAATATTGAAATGGTTGGTGGACTACTTTGTGGCGTACAAGTCACGCAAGAAACCATCCCGGTTCATGTTGACTCTGCTTCGATTCGTAAGCATTGTTGTCCATCAAAGAAAAATCTACATGGTTTCCTTTTTTATTTCCCTCATAAATTGATTTTTAAATATTTAAATAATCGGTAAACATATTGTCAAACTCGATTAAGGATTTAATAGCATCGTCACAGATTTTACTTTATTATACTGCTCATCTTCATCATTTATCTTTCTAATAATTAATAATCAGTTGAGAATATAATATCCCTATTTTTTTATATGTATTTTTTTTTATAATTACTATTGTTATTATTAATACTACTGTTATTATCACCGTCATGATTAATTACTATTACCGGTATGAATATCATCATCGATATCAATATAAAAAATACCAATAACATTATCAATACCAATATTATTACTATTATCATTATCAATATTATTATAATGTTTATTATGATTATCAATGCCATTTTCATGTAATACTATCCGTGAAAATAATTTTTATTATTTTCCTCCGTTATCATTTAATATTGTGGATGCTAAAATTAAGCATTTGTCTAAGGAATGCATGGTGTACGATATATTCATTTATATATGTTCCAATTGTACCACTTGATATGGCATATCGTGGATCTCACCCCATGGACACCGTTGATAACCACGTTAGTGCAAACATGGAATCTCAGGATGAAGATGGGGCGCCATGTCAGATGTACTAACACGAACTCAGGATGACATTCGCCCCCCTCCCGCGTTGTTTGGAGCTACACGAGTTAACGTCGTGCCGACAAGGGTCGCTCCGGAAAGCTCATGACAACGTCGTGCAGCATCGTTCCGCACATACCGATCATTTGAAGGTATGAACTCATTGCTCGAGGAGTCGACCGTTGCAAGTAGATCACATACGATCGACTCTCAGGCGTCAAAATAAAAGCCCTCAGTTAGCATTTGGCAAGGGGAGCGAACTTTCTATAGAAGTTTCAGTTAATACTAACTTAATCTTCGAAGGGGCCTAAATCGGAAAGCCCCTCCTAACCTAGGCCAGTATGTAGGGACCTGACGGTAACGAAGCATAGCGTTCCTACTAAAGAAGTGCATCCAGAATCGATCCCGAGCTCAACCCGACCCGACGAAGGCTTGATCACTAGAACATATGAACATCGACAATCAGACCAAGCCTTGCAGACTCATCGGCCATGATGTAAGGGTTCACCAACACCACTCATCATGTTACTAGTGTTAATAAAATATGTTACTTATATGATATATTTTGAGTGTCATAAATTTAATTTATCTATGTACCACCTATACAACATATCATATTACTAGTTTTAATCAAATCAGTTATATATATATATATTCATACTTTAATTCCAATGCGTCTGATAAACTAACTGTCTATCAATTTTATTTGACTAAAATATTTAAGTTAAAATTAATATAATATAATCATCAAATTCTTATAAATCAATCTTAATCTTATTTAATTTTTTATGTAAAATTAATTAGAGTGTTATATATAAATGCTTGGATGCAGTGCAGTTGATGAAGTGTAGATGAGCGTCGGCATGCTGGAGAATGATTACGGAATCCAAGGGAGCTCTTCGAAATCTTCTTCTAAGTTCGAAGGAACCTCAAAGTTTTGGGATACAATGTGGACTGTAAGAGAAACTTGTAGCCCGCATCACTGTTCTAAATCAACATATAGTGGACATGTTGGGGTTGATTTAGAACAGTGATGCGGGCTACAAGTAGCCAATTGTCTTGCAATGTGTTTGCCTTCTTTCAACCTTTCCCATACCACATATTAGTAGTTATTTCAGAATGTTTTTATGAGATTTGGGTACACCTTCTAGGATGAAAAATTTAGTTTGGGTATATACTTCACGAAGCTGTATTGAAAACGAAAAGAAACAATAAAGACCAATCTTTCAATTTAGATTTTTAAGTATTTTTATCAATAGAATTACTAGCGTTGTAGATCTTAAATTTCAATCTAATAGTGTTATTGGCAATAAATTAGACGGATAGAAAATTGATAATATGATTCATAAGTTTGTGTATGGTATTATAATGATCGAGCCTGTTTTGATGTGTTGAGTATTTATACATCGATATATATCGAGTCTCGCAGAAGTTTAAAAAATAAAAAAATAATAAAAAATAATTAATATAGGATCTACATCAAGCAATACAAATTATATCGAATGTATATATTAGTACACATCCCATCAAATATATTTGATAATAAACATCCGGTTTACAAGAACTGTTGTTATAACGATTGGTATCGTGATATATATCATCCAATATCATTTAAATTAAATAGTAAAAAAATGAAGCTGAATTAAAAATGTTATTACCTCACCTTATGCACCCTCTGTGTTCCATTTAATTTACCAAAATAGCCACCTTCACCCTACTATAGAAGTGGGACTTATCTCATGTAATTGACTTAATTTTCCTATTCATCTCTATCGAGCCATTACGCGTTTACACATTTGACTTGGAGTCAACGAACCTTTAGCTCAAGTCTACGAGAGTCGTCCCCAAGGTGTTAAACTCACGACCAAAGGCGCGAGTCGGACGACGCGATGCGTTTCCAGACGGGTAATCTAAATCGTGGCTCGAGTTGAACCATATGAATCACAGTCGATGTAAGCTAATGGGTTCCATCGTGGCCGCCCATCCTCTTCCGGATTCGCAACCACGGCATCTCTCTCCCTCTCTCTCTCTCTCTCTCTCTCTCTCTCTCTCTGTGGATCCCCTTCGTTCCTTCCTCATCTCCCTCTCGCGCACATCACTAACGCTCGCTCTAAAGCTTTTCGCACACCTCCGCAAGGTAAGCACCCCCTCGTTCGCTCTCTCCCCCCTCGATCAGAAATTAAAAATCGCACCTTTTATTCCATGTGCAGTAGATCAAGAAACATGTTGCTTTTTGATGATTGCTGCACAAAGCTGTTTGGTCGTTTCATCTTTCCCATTCAATAAGTTATTCTGATCGGGCGAGCTTCATCTCCGCCTTCCCTTTTTGTTTCTTAAAGTATTCTTCTTCCTCCTCCCTTCGACGTGAAATCCGTCTGAGATTTGTTAGATTATGTTGTTTGCTGTTCGCCGGTTTTCGTCACGTGTGATAAATTTATATGATTTTTGACGATTGATGGGATGATTAGACTGATACCTTGTGGATCGTTTGGGTATAGAGAGTGAACAGCTTGCCGGATTTGCCACATTATTTTTGGTTATCACTGTGGGGGGGATTTTGTTGCCTATAAATGCCCCTGATTAGCTGCCGAACGAGACCGACTATTTGGTAATAACTCAGTAGCTGAATTCGTTCAGGGTACAAGATAATACAATTTGTTAGGAAAAGTAACAATATATGACTATATGACTCAGAATTGAGCAGTGAAAGATATTTATATAGATGGAAGTGTGCGTGCGTGAGAGTGGGCCTTGGTACAACGGTAAGATTGCTCCTTTGCAACCTGGGAGATCAGAGTTGGAGTCACGAAAATAACATCTTTAAATATTTAAAGGTCAGGCTGTATATATTGACCCTCCCCAGATCTCGCATTGACAGGAGCCTCGTGCGCACTGGTACAACCTTCAAGGAAGATTCTAGAATCTGATAGCTTGAATGAAACTATTCCTTTAGTTTGATCAACTGTGATGTTAAGATTGATGATTGTATCCCACCAAATTGGGTGATAATCTTGACCATCTTGTAAAACTGTGTAACTTGTCATAGCGTGACTAACAAGATACCTGTATATTTTACAAGTTTCCTGTTTTACATAAATATGTAATTGATATGAAATTAAAATTTTGGATTTAGGTTTTAAAAGAAAAATAAAAACCTTTACTTACTGACTATCTGTTCAAGAAGAAGACAATTGCTGCTAACCTTCTTTGTGTTTTTTAGATGATTAGTGAAGATTGATCAGTATGCTGGTGCCAAATTCATGATGTTTATGGTTTCACTTTTGATGAAGGAATTTTACATGAGTGATTAATGGTGCAATGAGAAATATTTCTACACATATGGTTTATTTTGTAAGAGTTACTGCTAAGTTAGTTTTATGTTATTCCTACAAATTCATGATAGTTGATTTGCTTTTCATCATCATTATGTTATTTAACCTTAACTTTAGGATCTTCAATAACTAATTCCTATAATTTTGATTTTCTTGAAAATAAATATTAAAATGAAAATTTCTTGTTATGTTATTTAGCCAGTGACTGATTGATCGTTGACATTGATGCAAAATGTGGACCTATTCAGTTTTCTCTTGCTTATTTGTCATGTATTTCGTTTGTTCATATTTCTTTAATTTGATCAACTTACTATTTACTATCAACTAGATATTAGAGTGGACTTTCTTTTCTAGAGATTTTTGTGAGTTTTATCTTATCATCTTACTCTATATTAAATTTCAACGAACTATGTTAGTCAATTATTTGTTCTGTTTCTGCTTTTTCTCTTCACTAATTCATTATCAAGATTTACACATCATTGAAAATTTATTTATTT
The DNA here is from genome assembly GCF_036884655.1 of Musa acuminata AAA Group. NCBI lineage: Eukaryota > Viridiplantae > Streptophyta > Magnoliopsida > Zingiberales > Musaceae > Musa > Musa acuminata. Next base: position 5,033,469 of record NC_088338.1, on the reverse strand, counting down.
ATTATTCCTGTGAAACATGTATGCAATTTTAGTAAATCGAAAAATAGGCAGGAGAATATAGTTGAGTTAAATAAACAAGAATTTTTTTAAGTAAAAGCTTGAGGTATCTTGGATCAATTATTCAACAAGTTAGAGAGCTCGATTAAGATATTATTCATAGAGTAAAAATAAAATGATTAAACTAACGAGGGGCTTCAGGAGTCTTGTATAATCATCAAAGACTTTTGAGATAAAAAAAAATTATAAGACAATTGTGAGACCAATAATGCTTTATGGATTTGAGTGTTGGACAATTAAGAAAGAACATATACAAAAAAATTATATTTATGAGTTGAGAATGTTGAGATAAATGTGCGAAACTACTAAGAAATATAGGAAAAGAAATACTTTTATTTGAGAACAACTAGTTATTGCTTCGATAAAGGATAAGATGAGAGAATATCGATTAAGATGATATGAGCATGTGCTTAATAGATATTCAGATGCAGTAGTTAGAAGTAGTGAAATGATTAATGTTAGTGGTACGAGAAGAGGTAGAGAAAGATCTAAAAATACTTTAATAGAAACTATAAATAAATATTTAAGTATTTTGAACTTAACTAAACATATGATTTTTTACAAATCTCAATGAAGACAAAAGATCCATATAGTTGATCCCAAATAGTTAAGACTTACGATTTTGTTATTATTGTTGTTGTATTGTTCTTGTACAACATGTGGGATTAATTATATAATAGGAGGGAAATGATTGTCTTGGATACACGATGGTATTCTCTTATTTTATTTATATTTCAGGAAAAAAAATTTTTAGTAGACTTTGAAGGGGATGCTCTATTATGAAATTGAAATAAGTAAAACCACTATGAGTTGAGATGTGGGGAAAATTAGCAATAACAATAAGAAAAATAAGTTCATATGCATTACCTATTGCCTGACACCATGTCGGACGTTGTAGTGGCTCAATTAAGTTTCCTTATTCTAATTTATTTTTTAATACAGTCACAAAAAATGTTATGAAGTAGAAAATAACTTTATGCAATGGATGAGCACAAATAGAAAAGTTTGGGGTTATGAATGAAAGGTTAAAAAAAGAAAAAAAAAGGCATTTAGAAATGAAAAGTGCTAAAAAAAGTAAAGCTATAAGATAATAAGTGCCAAGCCACTTAAAGCAGCCTTTTCATGCATATGAAACCATTGTAATCTTTCTATTCACATTATAGTGACCTTTTTTTGAAATAAAAATTGGATTAGCGCTTGCTTGACTTCTATAAGACTCCATTATGTATTAAACTAATTAATTATGATCTTTCAATACTTATCAACTCTTCGATCTAGGAATGATGGTTGCTACAGGGAAGTTGGGAAAAGCCATATTTGACTAAGGAGTGACACCCAATGCATGAGTCTTTCAACAATGTAGGGCTTGGTGAGGGTTAATGTAACCAGCCTTACCCTGCAAGCAAGGAGGTTTCAACTTTCAATGTCTCGAATCTTGGTTACATAGGTCGAGAAACAACAATTCTATCATGAAGTTAAAATTCACCCTTAGAATTTTGATCAAGAAGTAAAGCTCCATAGATCATTTATTCAAGGTTCATTTAGGGAATACAGGAGTAAGATAAGCATTTATTTTTGTTTCAAGTTCTTTGTTGGATGTAAATTCCATTTAAACATTTCTATTTCCATGCAGCGATGTCATTTGCCAAGTACCTTGTGCAGAATTATAATACAAATAAAAATTTGAATATTGTTGGAGAATCCTCTTTCCGTTACACTTGACATTCTTTCTTTCCTTGGTCTATCTTCTTACAAACATGCTTTGTTTTTCCACACATTCTTACTTCTAACTTTATTAATAGAGTTATGATATTTAGGAGGGGTGATTTAAACTATCTGAGAGTGCCTCTATTCATACATCTGGGTTGGTTAGTGCATTGTTACACAAGTGATAGGTCTCAGGTTTGAATCCACATGTGAGCGTCATATACGCCATTTGATGTAATGGAACATTCTTCCATTTTTTTTTTAACAATGTGAAATAGCTTTTTCATCATTTCATTGTAAGAAGCTAATTGTACAGTTTACTTTACCCACAGTTTTTAGATATATAAAGCTGTGTCGGACGCACCAAATAGCATTCTAGGGTTAACTGAGAATGTTTATTGTACACTGACTTGCTATTTCCGCAGAAATGCTTATTGTGTCCTTCAAAGAATTATAAAGATGATATTCTGTTTGAAATTTGTCAATACAGGTTGATTAACCATCAACCTTGAAGATGCCATTTGATATTGTGTCTAAACCAAGGGCAGATACATTTAGGAGTGTTGCCGTTGGTGAATGGTATGAGTTATTTCTTTAGTTATTCAAGCACAAATTAGAATGATAAAAACAAGATACAAAAGGGCTGTGCAGAAGGAGACAATTAGAGGGGTTAACCATGGATTATATTTTTCTGCAATACAAATAATATGTACATAGGAAAAATGTGTCTGAAGGCAATAAAGATTAAAAAGTTCCCATTATTTAGTTTAACGACATTTGGTTTCTTCTAAAGTAATTCCGTAGGAGTTTCGAAGCATTTATTCTTGTCAAACTCCATAAGTGACTAGTAGGACGTCACATGGTGGAAAAGACTGAAGCAAGACACAACTGAGGATACACAAATTTGGAGAAATGAAACTCATAATGAAAACATTAATTTCCCTTGAAGTCTTTTTTACCTTCTTGTGGATTGATTTGTAGCCGTAGGTGATGCATCCATCACCATTCATGGAAGTCATTTTATCTTCTTTTCTTTTGGACAATGTTTGCTTTGCTGTAGAAAACTCAACCAGATTAAAAGGAGACAAAAGCTTTATGACCTGAGAGTTGAAGAAACAAACCTAATAGGAAGCTACTTTTATAAATGTAGATAACCAATTATACATGCATACAATCTGATGTGTATATGTGTGTTTGTGCACTGTGAGATGGCGCTTGTGATAGAGTTATTGGAATATCTGCTTTTTGCAATTTGGTTATGATAGAAACTACAACTCTGCAAGGAAATAGGCGATTGAGTTTAACTCTTGTTGTGTGTTTTCCTAGGATCTCAGGCATATATGTATATTTACGGCATACAGTGAAATGCAGCTCGTGATAGAGTTACTGAAATATCTGGTTTTTCTAATTTGGTTATTATATGTTAAAAGCTATGACTGCTAACAAATTAGGAGATTGTCTTTAACCCCTTGTATTGTGCTTTTCTGGGTTTTGATTAAGATTAAAAATTTAATTTCTGGACAGTCAATTGTTGTTGGAGTGCAGGTCTTTTAGCTCTTCCCTTGTAGTTATTTTCCAACGAAACCTATATATTTTTCCTTGTTATTGCTTTCTTTATCATTTTTCTCAACGTTCACTTGTCTGTTTGTTTAGGAATGTTGGGGCGATCATCAGCAGTGACTTTACCGACCCATGAATACTCAGCATCCTGCTCTCTCTTGGTACATCCTTTTTTACGACTTCCTTCTCATTTGATATTAACTTTTGCCTCGTTGTTGCATATCGTAGAGAGAGAAATTTATCAATAATTAAATAGGACAAACCTAGTGAATGAGTTTTCTGCCAATATGCATCTGAGGAGAGTTAATGTATATGCATCATCTCTACCGATATTACACCTAGGGAGGATCAACATACTCAACCTTCCTTACAAGTAGAAACGATATTTCTGTGATTTAAACCATAACAACAAGTAGAAAATCACTTATGACAGTTTATGCTATAAATTAATTAAACTAAAATGAGTTTGCATCGTTGTATAAGATCTATTTTCCTCCCTCATCTGAGTCCTGCTATCTAGAAGATTAACTTTGGGCATTTGTTTGAGACATGCATGGCAGTCAAAAGACTCAAAACAAAGTGTCTGATATATTAATTTATCTGTGTACCAATTGTACCACTTATCATATTACTAGTGTTTAATCAAATCTGTTACATATATGATATTTTGACTGTCATAAATTTGCTTTTTTCCAGTTGGATACTTCAATTCCAATACCAAATTTGGTGCTGCCTATATGTAAATCATCATGTGGATTCAGGCCCATTGTTCGAATGAGTGCAAGCCGAAACAACAGTTGTAATTTAAGTTGCACTTCGAAAAAGTGGAGGATACACTCAGTTGAACAGGTACAAGCAGTTCTATTAGAAGACGAACAGAAGAAAACATGGGAGACGTGCACAGAAATACTCTCCACATTAAAATTTTCGATTGAGGAAGCAGACTCCATTCTCAAAAAGGCATTTGGCTGGGTTCATTCACCCTATTGGGGGGAAGAAAGAAGCAAGGAAGTTCCAAAGGTACAAAAGGTAAATGAGATGTTGGATTACATCAAAGGTTTGGGCCTTAATGATGAGGACCTATACAAAATACTGAAGAAGTTTCCTGAGGTGCTTGGATGCAGTCTAGTTGATGAAGTGCAGACTAACATTGACATGCTGGAGAAGGATTGGGGAATCAAAGGGCAAGCTCTTCGTAATCTTCTTATTAGGAATCCTAAAGTTTTGGGCTACAATGTGGATTGTAAGGGAGACTGCATGGCTCAGTGCACTAGATGTTGGGTTCGATTTTAGAACAGTGATGAAGGCTACAAGTAGCCAATTGTCTTGCAATGTGTCTGTATTCTTTCAACCTTTCCCATGCCACATCATAGTAGTTATTTTAAAATGTTATTATGAGATTTGGGTACACCTTTAAGATGGAAATTTAGTTTGAGTATTCTTCATGAAGCTGTATTGGAAACCAAAAGAAGCAATAAATACCAAGCATTCAATTTAGATTTTCAAGTACTTTTATCGATATAATTATTAGTGTTATAATAGTGATATTCATAATAAATTAGATTGACAGAAAATTTATATTATGATTCATAAGTTTGTGTACATCAAATGTTGATACATTGGTACATATCAGAGTCTCGAAAAAAATCTAAAAAATTAAAAAGATAAAAAAATAAACAATCAATATAGGAAGTGATCCATGTCCTGTATCCAACGTATATAGGACATGTTACCTTGTTTTATATATCAAAATCTCTTAGATACCATAAATATTGTTCATATATCAAATCACAGTTATAAATCTTGATTGATATTACTAATGGTATCATGATATATACCATCCAATATCATTTAAACAAAATACTACAAAAACTGAAGATGAATTAAAAATGTTATTACCTCACCTTCTGCTGCACTGTCTCTGTTTCATATAATTTACCAAAATAACCACCTTGACCCTACTATAGAATTGGCCCTTATCTCATGTAATTGACTTAAGTTTCCTATTCGTCTCCATCGAACCATTACGCGTTTACACATTTGACTTGGCGTCAACGAACCTTAGCTCATGCAAACAAGAGAAGTCCCAATAAATGTTGCATGTCTGGTCCACTAAACCCACGACCAAAGGCACGAGTCGGAAGACGTGTCGCGTTTCCAGGAGGGTGGCTTAAATCGTCTCTTGAGTGGTTCCGTGAATCACCGTCGATGTACGCAAATGGGTTACAATCGTCTCGTGGCGGCCCTTCCTTTTCCGGATCCCCACCCACGTCTCTCTCTCTCTCTCTCTGGATCCCCTTCGTTCCTTCCCCATCTCTCGCTCTCGCACATCAGTGACGCTCGCTCGAAAGCTTTTCGCACGCCTCTGCAAGGTAAGCATCCCCTCGCTCGCTCTCTCCCCACTGATCAGAAATTAAAAATTGCACCTTTTATTCCATGTGCAGTAGATCAAGAAACATGTTGCTCTTTGATGATTGCTGCAGAAAGCTGTTTGGTCGTTTCATCTTTCCGATTCATTAAGTTATTCTGATCGGACGATCTCCATCTCCACCTTCCTTTCTTGTTTCTTAGAGTATTCTTCTTCCCCCTCCCTTCGACGTGAAATCCGTTTGAGATTTGTTAGATTATGTTGTCTGCTGTTCGTCGGTTTTCGTCACGTGTGATAAATTTATATGATTTTTGATGATTGATGGGATGATTGGACTGATGCCCTGTGGATCTTTTGGGTATAGTGGGTGAACAGCTTGCCGGAGTTGCCACATTATTTTTTATTGATAATTGTGGCGGAATTTTGTTGCCTATAGATGCCCCTGATTAGCTGCAGAACGAGACCAACTATTTGGTAATAACTCAGTATCTGAATTCGTTCATGGTACAAGATAATACAATTTGTTGGGAAAAGTAATAACATATGACTATATGACCCAGAATGTTAGAGGAAAAGATGGATATTATTACATAATTGAGCAGTGAAAGATATTTATATAGACGGAAGTGTGCGTGCATGGCGAGCCTTTGTACAACGATAAGATTATTCCTTTGCAACCTGGAAGACCAAGGATCGAGTCACGAAAATAGTATATTTAAATATTTTAAGATAAGACTTAGTACATTGATCCTCTCCGGATCCCATATTGGCGAGAGCCTCGTGTATTGGATACGCCATTTTTTAAGTATTTCAAGAAAGATTCTAGAATCTAATTCCTTTAGTTTGATCAACTCTGATATTAAGATTGATGACTGTATCCCACCAAATTGGGCGATAATCTTGACCATCTTGTAGAACTGTGTAAATTTGGCACCATTAATCACTCGTGTGAAATTCCTTCATCAGTCATTGCTAAGTTAGTTTTATCAACTCTAAAATCTGTTTTCGTTTTGGTAACGTGTGGGCGATAGCTGATTTTCTTTTCATCATCATTTTGTTATTTAACCTTGACTTTAGGACCTTCAATAATTAATTCTTATATTTGTATTTTCTTGAAAAGAAATGTTAAAATTATTTTTTATGTTATTTAGTCAGTGACTAATTGATCATTGACATTGATGCAAAATGTGGACCTATTCAATTTTCTCTTGCTTATTTATCATCTATTTCATTTGTTCATATGTTCTTTAATCTGATCAAGCGTACTATTTACTATCAACTAGATATTAGATTAGACTCTTTTTAAGATATTTTTATGAGTTCTATCTGACTATCTTACTCTAGATTAAATTTCAAGAGTCTTGTGTGATCATCGGAGATTTTTGAGATTAAAAGAAAAATTTTATAAGATAGTTATGAATCAATAATACTTTATAGATCTAGGTGTTGGATAGTTAAAAAAATATATAAAAAAATTATATTGTCGAGATAACAATGTTAAGATGGATGTGTGGAGTTCCTAGGAAATATAGGAAAAAAAAAATTTATTCGTGAATAACTATGTATTGTTTCGTTAGAGAATAAGATGAGAGAAAATAGTTTAAAATTATATGAGCATATGTTTAGGAGGTTTTCAAATGTGATAATCAGAAAATATGAAATGATTAATCTTAGTGGTACTAGAAGAGGAAGAGGATGGCCTAAAAAAACTTTAATTGAAACTATAAATAAAGATTTAAGTACTCTGAACTTAATTAAACATATGACTTTTTACAGATCATAGTGTAGACAAAAGATCCATGTAACTGATCCCAAATAGTTGGATCTTACGGCTTTGTTGTTGTTATATTATTCTTGTACAACATGTGAGACTAATAATACCATAGGAGGGAAATGATCGTCTTGGATTCACTACGGAATTCTTTTATTTTATTTATAGCTCAAGAAAAAAAGAAAATTTTAGCAGCCTTCGAAGGAGATACTCTATTTTGAAATTAAAATAAGTAAAATCCACTATATGTTGGGGTGTGGGGAAAATTAGCAATAACAATAAGAAAAATAAGATCATATGCAGTACTTATTGCTTGACACCATATTGAATGTTGTAGTGGCTCAGTTATGTTTTCTTATTCTAATTTACATTTTACTACAGTCACAAAAAACATTATGAAATAGAAAATAACTTTACGTAATGGACGAGCACAAATAGAAAAGTTTGGGGGTTATAAATGAAGGTTTAAAAAAGAAAAAAGGCATTTAGAAATGAAAAGTGCACAAAAAATTAAAGCTAGTGCCAAGCTACTTAAAGCAGCCTTTTCATGCACATGAAGCCATTATAATCTTTCTGTTCACATTATAGTGACCTTTTTTGGAAATAAAAATTGGATTAGCACTTGCTTGACTTCTATAAGACTCCAGTATATATTTAACTAATTAATTATGATCTTTTAATACTTATCAACTCTTCGGTCTAGGAATGATGGTTGCTACAGGGAGGTAGGGAAAAACCATATTTGACTAAGGAGTGACACCCAATGCATGAGTCTTTTAACAATGTAGTGCTTGGTGAGGGTCAATGTAACCAGCCTTACCCTGCAAGTAAGGAGGTTTCAATTTTCAATGTCTCGAATCTTGGTTACATAGGTTGAGAAACAGCAATTCTATCATGAAGTTAAAGTTCGCCCTTAGAATCATTTAACTAGATTCCTTATGTGATCCCATATCAAGAAGCAAGATCATCATGATAATCCTTAAACTACCTATATCTCTCTCAAAATTAGGGTTACAATAGAGCTTCAGCCAAGCCGCTGAAAACTTGAAATGATGCTGAAGCTTGAGTCGGTTTATTTTAGGAGAGTCATAGCTCGGACTAGGTTCAACTTGTTAATAGTTTGTTTATCTTTTAAATAACTTGTACTCTATCTCAAGCATGTATATGAAATGAGCTGTCAAGCTTAAGTTGTTAAAAAAACTACAATTGTTTCAAAAAGATTAAAAAAAACTGAATTGGTAATACATATTTTCCGAAAAATAAACACAAAAAAAAAAAATAAAGACTACAACAAAATCAACAATAAGTATATGCAATACATATCTGGATAATTTCAGATACATATGGTTCATCATCAAACCATTATATTTTGCATTTTCATTCCTTCTCAATTCCTACATTATTATGCACATTCAATTTATATAGCATCATTGGTTCTCATTCTTAAAGATTGATGCAACAATCAGTAAAAAGAAATGTGTTTGTTGCATTTGTATGGCAAACTTAAAATTGGACTTTCAGTTTTTCAATAATTTAATTAACAATAGCTATATATGTCATGTACATGTCTTATTATTGATCTATACCCCATATAAATTATATTATCTAGTGAGAACATTAACATGTATAAATGCTGTAGCTTAGGAGTTCTCATAAGTGTGACCATGGTAAGATGATAAACAGTCGTCCATCATTTTTAGTTTGCTTACTGGAAGTTCCTTAATTAGATTATGCAACCTCTTCACTTAGGCTTCTACTTTGAAACTCATGGAGACATACTTACACTTAGACTGCTACTTTGTAACTTGTGGAGACCGAATGACTTGGTCAATGTTGAATATTTATTGATCTACAAGTAGTTGATTATGCTTTTTATTGTTATACAGTAATTGATTATTTTTTGGGATCTTTCAGAACTCAGATTAATATCATTGGTTGAAGGTAGTAGAAGGGGTCTTCGGTTAAGGTTTTATGCTTTCAATCTATTTTTTTCTATGAAGTGTTCCTCAGATTATCAGTCCAAGATCAAAACCAATTTAAAGATGTTGGATCACTGCCTCTAGTCGCAAAGAAGCTTTAAGTATAGATATTATCCAAGTAAATGTTCATGAATGCCATTGCTAGAATACTTCTTAAATTATTCAGATGCCCTCCTGGACCTTATTTTTTTAAAATTTATATATTGATATAACATAAAGTTGGTATAAGAAATATAACAATATTAAAGAACTTGAGAATACAGCATTTCTATGGGGTATTATGGGAAAATGTGTTAATTATCCTGTTATGATGTAAGCTCATAAGCTTTAGATGGTAGAATATTAGAAAGGGCTTACACAGTGCACTGAGACTCCCGCCAATACAGGATTTGAGGATGATCAATACACGCAGCATTACCTTTAAATATTTAAAGATGGTATGATATTAGAAATAATCTTTTTTAATAATGTCACCAAAATATCTTAAATTTTGAAGTCTGAGCATTGTTGATACAAAAAAGATATATCAGGGAATACTTGAACTGAAGATTCTTTTAATTAGCTAATGTGTTTACTAAATGTTTTATTGTTTATCCGGATGTGGGTATTGTGATAACTGATAAGCTCTTATCATTATTAGTATAGTTGGATGGATCAAGTTGGCGACTTGAATTGCCAAGGGGAATATTCACAGCTAAACAACATCGGTTTCATAACTGTATTAACTCATCCTTCAAATTAACATACAGTTCAAATTACCCTGGTTATTTAAATTACCAATTTCTGTATTGGTAAATTAACATACAGTTCAATTTAAATTAACATATAGTTCAAATTAACAGTTGAGGAACAGCGTATTGACCATAACATAATAATTTGTTTACCAAAAATCCAGTTTCCTATTTTTGATAATTTTAAGAAATTCTGCTTAGAAAATTAAGAGATAACTGGAGGAAACTTACATAAGAAACAAAAAGGATAGATAAATAATTATGGGAGTTGGTTTTCTGTCTTCTGAAGGATTGAGGTGGCTAGCATAAATATCCTTTTCTTAAATGATATGAATGTTTCATATGTTTTTGAAATCATTTAAATAAAAGAAGAACCCCTGATAAATCCTTTTAAAATGTTGTACCATGCATAAAGGGGGAAAAGAAAAAGGCAGTCTAGAATACATTCTGAAGGGTTTAGACATATAGTTCCTTGATATTCATCCCATCCCCCTAGAATCAATGTGTTAAATAGTTGGCCAATTAGGCACAAGAAAATATGACATTTTATCAGAAAAAGGTAAAATCTTCTAATCAAAGTCATCCAGATTTCAGTAGTTGTTTTAATAGTTCTCTTGCAAAAACATGTTATAGTTTCATATTTCTCTTGTTTGTACTTTATCGAGTTCTGTTCCCTCAAAAATTTATCCTTGGCTTCACACTGATAAAATATCATATGACTTCACAAACTGTTGACTTCACTATTAATTTTGTTTTTTAAATTTTTTTATAAAATAAAACTTTCCATGAAACACATAAGGAAAGAATCTGCAGATATCATGAATGCAAATCACTGTCTTACTGCAGAATGAACTCTGGTGAAAATTATTGTGTTCTCTGTTGGTACCACTTGGTGATTTTTTACATCTATTTAAATGCCTACTAACAATTGTGCTAGGTTACCACAGTGACAATTGTCCTATGTTATGATAGTTTCTGCTGTGGCCATCTGTATCTCCGCAATGAGTTTAGCTTGTCTTGTGTGCCATAGCATGGATAGTCCATCACGATCCTTTAGGAGTTACTCTGTCTCAAGTTCAGAAGATGAGGGCCGATGTGCTGCAGTTACCTGCTTAATTCGGAAGGTCACCGTCGCCACTGGGACGGCTAATGCCATTTCAACATCCAAAGTGACACCATTCCCCTTGATGGCAACGGGTCAAGGAATGGCAGGAACTCCACGCCTCCTCCGAAGCCGAGCTGTGAGTAGGGACCTAGTTAGAGACTGGAATTTTGATCAACTTCATGTGGAGGGCTAGAGGTGTGGAAGGGCTTATCAGTATTCCTTGAGAGGGATAGATTGTTAGTTTGGCCACTGTTGTATATTTCATGTTGGACATATCTTAAGTCCTGCTACGTTGCTTTTCTTACACTGGTTTCTTGTTCTATATGATGACTTGGTGCAGGTATTAATCAAATAATGTATGCTAATCTGTTCAACATCTCTATAGATGTTGAGTTGTGTGCTGTCTGTTGATTGTTCTCCGAAATATTAAACTGCCTAAAAAAGTTTGAGATAGGACAATGTCTTGGCAGGCTGCTATGTACTGTGTTATTATATAGTGGTTAGACACAAGCTGTTCTGCTGCTTGAGTTTGGTAATTATCCTTCTTTTTCCCAATTTAATTATTCTATTAAGCTTTCAACAGTCTATGAAAGAACCTAAGAACCTAAGCAGGTGTTAAATTGAAATTTGATTGTCTGAGAGATACTGATTCAAAACGAATTGATGTTCTATTCTGCATTTGTCTCTTGTCGATATCGAGAGTAATCAAATCCAAGAGGTGTTGGGTCTCGCAAAATTGTGTCAGGGCGCATCGAATAAAATCCTTCTCATGTTTAAGCTACTTTAAGAGTTGAGGTGTCAGTAAAATATTAAGAGTGACAAAGAAAACCATTGATTGAATGAGAGTTTTTCAATGTGTTCACTAGAGGGCTTTTTATAGTGTGACTTAGAAATTGTTATGCTTACCGACATGAGTTGATATTGGGAATGATTTTATGTATTTTTCAAATAAGGCAAAAATGTATTGTGCTAAATTCGAGCAACGATAGGCACGATATAATCGATAACATATAGAAGATGAAACCATGATAGCTGTACAGTATAAAAATGATGAAGATGTGATATTGAGATGTCGATCAGTTAGCATTAAGGTGTCTCATATGATGCTAAGGTGTTGTTCACATAACGTTGAGGTATTTGTGAAGTCATTATTTGAGCTAATTATAATATGTAATTAGCTACCTTTAACATCTCAATATCTATATTTTCAAAAATCACATTATGGTCCATATACTTGCGAAAGTGAAATATTTAACTATGTTTCTCTTCGTGTTATCGACTTTGTTGATGGAAATACCACACGTGTTCAGTGGTAAACAAAAGTAAACTAGAGTCAGCACATACTCAGTATTAAACTTTATGATACTTTTATCATAAGAGTCGATGATGATGTAAGAAGAAACGAGGTTAAATGTTTTACTTTCATAAGTATAGAGATCCCAATGTAACTCTTAAAAGTATAAAGATCAATTAGTCCGTTATTATTTCCTATAACTTTGCAACCTAAGTACAAAAAAAAAAAAAGTTCATTTCAAGTAACTATCAAGAAGACTCAAAACTTTATTCATTGTAAGCATTAAATCGAGTAAAACAAGAAAAGGACATTTAAGAGAAACTTTAAACTTCAAATATAATTAACCTGTGAAGGCTATAGCTTCTATAGTTTTTTTTCTTTCTTTTATCCACAGTTAAAATCAACCTCATTGCTCTAACTTCAACTTGATATAGAACTTTGGCAGACTCAATCATTTATTCTTAAATTTAAAAATATTTTTTACAAAAAAAGTTAAAAAATAAAAATCTTACTAATGAAAATAAATTATTATTTCTTTATAGTAATTATTTTGAAGCCCACAAAAGGATCATTCCATCTCAAGTCAAAGGGCTGTTCTTCTATTATTCTAATATATATATATATATATATATATACACACACATTAGAATATAAGGGCAATAGTAAATACGAAATTGATTATCTATCGTGTCCTCGGAATCATCTGATAAAAGAAATATTATTTTATTTAAATGTCGAGGGTCACAAATTAGAAACGAAGAGAATACAAGAACCAAAATTTTGGGTTCCACCCTTAACCTTCGAATCTCCTCGAAGGGGCGGAGCGAATCGAGAGCAAAAGCCCGAAGAGAAAATACAGAGGGAAAAGATGCAAGGGGCCGAGGATTTAAGCATCGAAGATCTAGCTTCCAATGTCTCCACATACAAAGATCAGCTACGCGAGGTCCGATTTCGGCTTTTCTGTTTCTTTTCTGGATATTATTGTTCTTAGACCTCCCAAGGTTGGTGATTTTATTATATGCTGGCCTTGGAGGTAATCGCTTCCGTGCTATTAGGGTTTCCATGTTCATTGCGCTATGGTCTCTCGTTTCGCAGTCTAGGTTGTAATCTGGTTCTCCGTCTTGTAGGTTTTCGTGTATTCAAGATATCTTCTTTAGGGTTTCGCGGGTGTGGTATCTGTAGACTCAGGGGATTTGCTTTTAAAACATGTCTTTTGTTTGAACGTATAAGTAATCGGATTTTCTATTTGCTTGAAATTTTTTATTTTTTATTTTTTTGTTGTTTCAACTGGTTGCTGCAAGCATAGTACCATGCATTCAATTGATTTCAGCTGTTCTATGCACTTGTTTGTTATTGTGCACATTTCCACTGGATCAATCTGGCTTGATTAGTGGACCATAGAAACTTGAATCTTCTATGCAAGTAATTAAGCTAGGTGTTACAGTTGTTAATAGTTTGAATGGCTTATAATTTTACACTAGACAAAAACAGTGTAGTCAGATACATTTACTGATGCATCGGAAAACATGAATTATTTTGTAAGATCCAAAATACATGTTTGGCTAAAATTTAGATCATAGACCTTTTTCACCATCTCCATGAGGATACACAGATATTTTATTTCACCAGTGAGAAAACCAGATACTGTTCAAGAATTGGGACATGGTGTAGGGGCACTGTGTTTTTGTACGAGTGTGCATACTGTTTGTATCTAAGGTTGCTATTGCTAGCTTCCTAATTTAACAAAGTTTGTTGCTTGAGATAAACGCAGAGAATTGTATTTTACCATGTGGAGAATATGGAACATAGCAAAGAAAGTCATGTTGAAACCATTTAGGTATGTTTCCCAAAGCATGTAGTTTCAATGACGAACTTTTTTGGATTATGTTATGCATTATCCATCATGTGATGATGGAAGTTGAGGGATTCCAGTGGGCCCCTTCAACAGTTACTCATGGCAACAATATGTGCCTAATTCTTACTCTTTAACCTGGTCTCTCAACTTTGCTGGCATCTTTTTCAGAAATAAGATGTTTTAGCTGTAACTGTTTATTCAATTCCTTGATTATTTTATGGGAAAGTTATTATTGGCTTATTGCAGATATTCTTGTACATATTCCAGAAAATTTTTCTTGTTTTTTACTATTCAATGTATTACCAGCTAATGTCTGGTGCCATTTTAGTTTCCTTTTTGTTTCACTGTGATAAGGATTTTTGTCAGCATCCATGATTGTAAGACTTCTTATGCTTGATGATGTAAAATTCACTTTTTTTTATTCCTTTGTTTATTTTCCCTAAACATCTTTACAGTTCAACTTGTTCTGGATAAATTGATATTTATCTCTATGTTTCAGGTCAGAAAACTTTTGGCTGATGACCCTGGAAACTCTGAATATGCAGATATGGAAAAGGAGCTTGAAGAGGTAAGCTGCATTGATGCTTTAGTAGTAATTTCTGAAACAATGTATCACCTTACTTGTGAAACATGGATGTTCACCGTATTGACTGCTTGTGGTTCTACGTGAGCTATACTAACTCTCAGCTCTAGTGCAATACAAATATTCATAGCAAGAAAGAATAATGTCTCTTTTTGCCTTGTCGTACTTATAAGTTTTCAATACATGCTATTGCTTTGCCATGTGTTCTTCAAGGAACGATAAGATATTTCAAGGATAGCATGATCTGGCTGCATCACGGCGGAGGGTTTTGATGAGGATTTTAGATTCTCTTAACACCTTGAAAGGTGAGAAGGGTGATTTGTTGTAATAGCTCTCTTGTTTGCAGCAGTTGGAGATATATGGGCTATTGTGACCAGAAAAGCAAGAGCTATATGTGAAAGATTGTGTTTTAATATGCCATCACTCTTTTATCTTGGTTTTCTGCAGGTTTTGCCTTTCATAATGGCAGAATGCCTGCCTGCTTATGATAACCTGGTTTCAGATGTTCACGCAGCATCCTAAGTCTGAAGCTTTAGATCGAAATGTGGTTTGTCAAGAAAAATAGGTTCCTCCTTTCTATGCTAAATTTAGTGTTACTTTTGAGAATGTAGGTTATTGCACTGACAGAGGAACTCTTGGTGACTGCAAAGCCAGCAGATGCTAACCAGCTTGATACAGATGCATCTCCCCAGGATCAGTTTGGTGGAGCATCTCAGTCGAAGGTGGTAATTCCATCAATGATTTTATCTGGTCAATTATGGTCTTATTTTTCATTTTGCAATTTGTATAACTTCATTAAACAAGTTATCTACTAAATATTGGATAAGGTGGAAATCATATGAAAGTTTATGCATTTATATTTCTGTTATGTTGCATAATATGTCCACAATTTACAAGCTTGCAGTCTTGTATGCTGTTCATCACAAGTATAGTATTGATTCAATTACTTATCCTTCCAGTTCTCTCAATTATGACGTAACTCTTGTTCAGTTGGTCTTGATATGCTCTTGCTTTACGGTGAAGGGCCTAAGTTCACTGTGTTGTTTTATTTTATACATGAGAAACATCAACTTTGCTCTATGGCATATTTTAAATACATGAGAAACATAAACTTTGCCCTATGTCATATTTTAAAATACTTGTTAAATGTTAGTTCTGGTTTATTTCTTCAAACAAATTAACATGATGTTTTAAATTTCTTATCTTTTTAAGAAAATTTTCATGTATGAACTTATTCCTTTGTGTTACCTTCCAGTTTGTCTTAACCAATGCCTGGCATCTTTACTTTAGGCATCATATGAACATTCTCAGCTGTATGGATTTTCTTCTGGTACTAAAGTTCAAGCGGTTTGGAGTGAGGATGGGGAATGGTATGTATGCCATGATAGGTTTAATTATGTTAGTATATTTTTCTTTCAATTGTTTCACCTATTCTCTTTTATGTGTTGATTAGTTGAATGTTTAGGTATGATGCCACAATCGAGGCTATTACTCCTAATGGGTATTATGTCTGCTATGATGACTGGGGAAACAAGGAGGAGGTATGTAAATTTTTGAGTTGAATTAGATGACTATCCAGAAGTTTTCCCTGAAGCATCCATTTTTTTCCATAATTTATGAATATTTTTTTTGGGTAAAACATCATTAATGGATAGTTTAGAAGACAAGAATTAAAACTTTAAATCCAATTTAAAGTATGTGAATAGAGAATAGATGGTTTAAGAAGCTTTCTGTTCAACAATCTTAAGCGGTTCATGGTTGATGACATTTTATAACTGCCATCTTGTCGCAGTTTCATACATGTTATATTTATGCTACTTTTGGTTAATTGAGCACCATTAGAAAACATTTGCATGAAATAAGTTTTCTTTTGCATTCAGTATAGTTGGAGCATCTTCTTCTCCTATTCATTTATCTTCTCTCTCCATTATTGATGATTTATGTGATCTACATGAAGGGAAATCTTAAAGATCCTGTTCATCATTATGATTTTGCATCCTTGCATCATCTTTTGTACATTGACACCTTGGGCTTGGAGTTGTGTTGTGCCACATTGCGTAGACTTGTTAGTAAGTACAAAACCTTTCTATGCAGGGAAAAATCATAGCCATGTTTCGACTATAAGTAAGTGAATATTAATTGTTTCATAAAGCATGCATTGTAAAACATGTTATGTAGCTGCAAAAAGATATTTTGAATAATAATATAACGAACCAAGCCCAATTTTGAAGACGCAAAAGGGCTTTTCCTGGTAAATTCACCATAGTTTTGGGCCTTTCATCTCTCCTTGTCTAAGGTGTGAATTTCACATTACAAATTCTTATTTAAAAAATGTTCTTGTTTCTGTTATGACCAATTTTCAATTGGAACAGAATGTTTATCTCCTATCTTTTAAATACTAAAATTTCTAGTTCATTCTGTGTTGTCAACCATCCTTCCTCTCCTCTAGTGTTTGCTACTTTAAATTGGATGTAATTTGCTAGATTCAATTTATCATGTGTTGAACTCCTTATTCACTTATATCTCCCTGTTTAGCATTTTCCAGTCACTCTACTGTGTTCAACTCAGTGGCATTGTGGAATTTGAACCTTCTGTTCTTGAATTCTTTTGTTTAGGTCTTCTCTATCAAATTGTTTGTGAACAAGGCACCAATTTTTATTTTATTACTACTATATTTTATCCAATATTGCTTATGTTACCTAAATGAACCACTCTATTAACTTGTGATGATTGCTGTTGATGCTGCATCCAGGTGGATCCTGCTAATGTTCGGCCAGTTGAAGAGGGTGATGCATTGTTAGAAGCTGAAAGAGAAGCTGAGGCTACCCGACAAGCCATCAAAAGGAAAATTGCACAAGCTGCTACAACCGACTTCCAAGCACGTACCTTACCTGCCAAACTTCGTATTGATCCCAATGATCCTGATGACGTGGTAAGTAAATTGACCAGCTGCTCACTATGGTTTCCAGAACCAAGTAATTGGGTGTTCTCTAGAGACGAATATTATGTTCATTATACTGCTTGTGCCATTTCTTTGTGTTATCAGATATAATGTCACCCATTTTAATGCCTTTTGGGTCTTTATCTGTAACTAGATATTCTTCTTGATTCACCAGTAATCCTTGTAATATTTGGAATACTAAAACATACTTGTTTCCTAATGCCAGGTCAACAAGAAAATGATGATTACCAAACACAATTTGCTTCTCTCATGAGGAGTATGAAACTAATTAGATAGTAGGCCCTTACCATCTAAGATATGATCTGCTACATACAATTATATGTTGGGCATGTGTAAATTGAATAAAAAGGGCAGTGGTTGTGAAAATGAGTTAAATCTACTGCTGGCGTAATAATTTAGGAATAAAACTGATGTCATCTAATTTGCTTAAACCCATATAATTGTGGAGTTTATGTGAAGATGGAGTTATGTCAATTATACTGCTTGCATATGCCATCTCTTTAATCTTTGGAATAGTAAAACATATTTACATTCTTTTCCCCTTATCTTTTGTAGCTTGGAATTTTTCTAAGCACTGTTTCATTGTGCAACAAGTACTTGCTTGTGATTTGCCTGTTCTTTCTTTCAAGCATTTTTGCTAAATAACAGATTCTTGCATGTATTGGCAGAAAGCTTCTAAGCGCAAGAAGATACATGCTTTCAAGTCAAAGGTTCGCAGTGAACAACTAGAAGTTGCACAAAATAAGCGGCAGAATGCATGGCAGCAATTCCAATCCACCAAGGGAAAAACTAAGAAGGTAAAAAATAATCAGGATTTCATTTGTCATATTTGGCTTTTGTTTTGGAGGGCAGGGTTTGATACAACTGTAAAGTTGCTCCTTTGCGACCTGAAAGATTAGGTGTTGAGTCACGGTAATTGCATTTCTCTATTTAGAGTAGGAGTCATGTACATTGACCCTCTCTAGACCCCAAACCTCACATTAGCGGGAGCTTTATGTACTGGTTACGCTCATATTTATGCTTTTCTTTTGTTGCGGCCACTACTCTATTCATCAGTTTCTATGGCAATGCCAGCTTACTTTCATAATGTGCACAATCATTATCAGATTTCAATTGATCTTTTGATGTTGCAGATTGGATTCTTCTCGGGTCGTAAACGAGAAAGTATCTTCAAGTCCCCAGATGATCCTAGGGGCAAGGTTGGTGTTACTGGCAGTGGAAAGGGACTGACAGAGTTCCAGAAGAGGGAGAAGCACTTGCACCTCAAGGGAGGTTCGGTGGATGCAGAGGACTAAGTTTGTGGACTGTTTAGATTGATACTCCTTCCTACCCTCAGCTAAAACAGGGTCTCATGACTCGATGAGGATTCACATGTAGTCTTTTCCAAGTGCACTTGATGCTTTGTTTCTCGACATCATTTTAATTAGTTGGATACGCAGCAGTGCCTTCTTATAACCTATGGTCGCATAATTAAATTTGCATGTAGATACTCTGGAGAGCGAGGGGTTAAAATTTTTCCTGGTTCGGTTCGGACCGATTGGTATTATGGATCAACCGGATGTGAACCGGGACATTGATCATCCCATTTTGGATGGTTTGGGCTGGCTTTTTTGTTATCCCTAAGATGTCAGATCTGTGTTATTCTTTAACCGAACTGGATGTTGTTTAGGGCTTCGTTTCTTTCTACTGGAACCTGATGTTTTAGGGCTCACAAATACTTTCAACTGAACCCGATGTTTCGCCCTGGCGCATTCTCCCTCTCTGAACTGTCGTGCAGTAGTTGTCGCCGCCTGCTCGTTAGAGCATTATGGGTGGTGTTATTATATTATTGTGTATCCGTATCATCCTCCTGACATGTCAAGGATGTAAGCGAAGCTTAAAGTTTGATGGGCATCCAATCAATTATCACCACTACTTGCAAGCAATGAAGCAGCACTACTGCCGAAATGCATATATACCTGTGCGGAGGTAGGATTTACCACATTGCTTCATCGCCAGATGCAGCAAATAATTTATGTTACGAGAATCGAAGAATAAATCTTCTAGTAGAAGATGGGTTAATTATATATTACCCATAGTTAATTATCTTTAGCGTTTCTATTCTTATATTTCAAAAAATTATATTGGTATTAAGTGAAACATATAAGTCCATTTATTCTAACGACGTTAGTTTTATTGATAGAAACACAAAGACAAAGGGTAAAATGATAATTTTAACGTTCGGTGGTGACGGATAGAGACGTCGTTGGCATCAACGTCGATGTAGTTGTCTGGCCATCTTTGACGACGACAAGGTCCACTCCATCATGACGCCACCCGCCTCTACAAGGAGCACACCACCGACCTCATCGCTGCTCTTCTCGCGTCGCTCTGCATCTACATTGACGTTGATGGTGATGGTCACCGTGATATCTCTAGCGAAGATGGAGGTCACCTCACCGTTGACCCATTGGGAGGATCCTAGCATTGACCTAAAGCTTGGGTCACCCGAGTTCTTCCCACTCCCTCTGCTACCACGTTAGTTCTGGCACCATATCTCGTTAAGAGGCTCTCTCGTCATTTTGCATCTACGTTGGCATTGATGCAGACGTGTTAGATGTTGTCTAGGTCAAGCCGACTGCTGAGGAAACTCAATGACCCGATTCGAGGGAGGTGGATCATGGCGTCCACGACGGAGTATGCCACCTTGCAAGAGTCATACAAGTCGAAGAGTTGGAACCAATTGACGATGGATGTTGCCCTCTACGGTGTAGCATTGGGCACCAACCAAAGCTTGTCCATGTTGTTGCCATTATGCGAGAGGCGATTGGAGCAAAGGGCGAGCATGGCCGTGAACGGGTCGAGGGAGGCGATGAAGTTTTTCATGCACATGATGAAGTGTTTTTAATGAGAGCAAACCGGGGGAGGGAGGGGGAGGAGGGGGTAGGCAGAGGCGTCTTCAACTATAGCAAGATGGGAGAGGAATTTGGGGGTTCTGAGGTGCTACTCCCAAGAGAGGGGGATGGGGAGCCACCACCATTATCTGTTTTGATGTTGATGTAATTTTCGAGCAGTAACTACATCAACGTTGACATAGATGTAGAGCAGCACAAGGTGAGCGACGATGAGGTTAGCGGCATGCTCCTCGTCGAGGTGAGTGGCGTCATGGTGAGAATGAATCTTATTGTCATTGGAGGCGACAAGGCAACTACGTCGATGTTGACGTCGTCGATCGTCGTCCACTATCAAATTTTAAAATTATTTTTATCCTTTATTTTCATATTTTCATCAATAAAATTGATACTGTTATGGTAAATAAACATAGATGTTTCGTTTTTGTAACTATAAGAATGCCAATGTAACTTTTTAAAGTGTAGGAATACAAAATAATTAACTATAAAGGATAATATACTAAAAGATGAGACTCCATTAATCAAATGAAACAAATTTAGTTTTTTTTTCTTACATGTATTACCAATATAGCATATATATCGATCTAAAATTAAGACTCTGGACCTATCTCACCAATATTCATCCAAATATTATACTTTAGCCATTACAGTCCAATATTTAAATATAAATTTGTTAAAATTAGGAACTGCTAGTGGCAGCTGATGCACAGTGGTTTTCTCCTCTGTTTTTTTCATACAATTCATATGAGCGGGTGAAGAGAAAACTCATCACTAGTCATAAGCGCATGCCATCGCAGGATACACATTTGGACATTCTGATCAATTAATTTCAGATCAAGGACCAAAATTACTAGGGAACTTAAAGATACTAGTCCCACAAGAAGACATCATCTCATGTGGTTTTGTTAACAGTGGTTTAGGGTTTATACTTTACAATAAAGTACAGTATCAATTATCTTGCAGATTCTTCCCAAAAGACAAAGAAAAGAAAGCAAAAGTAACAGTAAGGTCTTCTAAGTACAGAAATGAACTGTCAACGATGAACCACGATTAAAAGACTATCCAGTAGATCTGATGAACAAGCAAAATCATAATGGATCCAATTGCAAATAATTCACAACACTTCAAGAATTACCTGAAGGCATGAATGATCACATGAATTTATGCCTGACCAATATTTGTAATTTTGCAAGCTGAACACAAGTCCCAAGTGTTGGTGCCATATACCACTGTACAAATTCTGGGATTGCGAAGCCTTCTAACAATGGCTTACAAACCTCCCAATTAAACTAAGACCTTAAGTACAACATATGCAATAAGATAACTTTGAATTTGGATGATGAGTTGCTGATAAACCAGATTGGTAGTTATGATGTGCTATTTACAGTTTAATCTGGAGACATTAAGAATGAAAGGATCAGAAGAAGTGGAACAAAACAGAAACATTGAACTCAAGATTGGCAAACAAAACCTCACCTAGCATACAAGTTGGAAGTCAGTTCCGCCGTGTATCCCAGTTAAGTAGGACCAAACTGCCATTTATTAGTGTAATGCTGTGGCAGATGTGCATCTCCTAAATAAAAGAAGGCCAGGCATGTTGCAGAAATCATTTAGCAGGTATCATTGAACACATCCAGCTCTTGAAACTTTTAAATAGGTAGCCATGGAAGCAAATTATTGTCTCCAAATTGGTCTCAAGGTTGAGAAGCTTCTGCTGAATCTTTGCTACATTTTGTTATAAGATCATAGTTGATAGAAGCCAGTTGTGACAAATTCTGAACAAAATTTACAGGATTACATTATAAGATATATAGAGCACAAACTAATAATAATCTAAACAATTTTGTTTCTGCAAAACTCTCACCTTAAAAGAAAAGTTACTAAAGGAATACTTCACAGAGAGTGTCGGTCCAAAGTCTGCCATACTGCCACATTGATCTCCCTGATCAAAGAAAATTTTAAAGAGAATTAGAGCTCCATTTAATAACCGATTTCATGAAATTGATTAAAAACACATCTCTGTACATCTTCATCCAAGATGGAGCTGTGAGGGCTGCTGCAGCAGCTCGTACTGCATGCATCAGACATATTATCGTATTCACGAGATGTTCCATGAAGCTGTTCGTCTGCTGCATTCCATGGATGGCGGCTGGCAAAGTAGCTTGTGTCATCATCACCTTCGGTTGAGGGGATGAATGCTACCTGTGGCAAGAAAACAACCTTTTTGTTTGTGTCACAAAAGCAGAAAACTTGGATGACAGTTAATCTCAGTCATGTAACCTTCTGCCTGGCGAGCATATCCCAATTGATGGTTCTGAAGAAAGGATGAGATTTCACCTGTCCTAGTGATGAAAAACTATGTCAGGCTTTACCACACAAATAAAATATGTTCATCAAGCTAAAAGAGATTTACCTCCCCAGCCCCAGTTGCTCCAAGTCTTTGGACTGGGTTCTGACTTAGCAATCTGAATCCAATGAAAGATCAAATTAGATAGTAGTTTTAGTTTTCAATTTCCTATAATGCATATTAAGGAATCTTGAGATTTTAATGCTCAACAAATCAAATAAACTGCACTAAAATGTATGATATAAATTCACAAAATATGAAGATATTAACTCTACAGATAAAGAGATAGAAATATGCACAGATGATATGCAAGACGAGTGAACATGGTTTTGCTAGGGAAATAGCCAAAACACTCAGTTCTAATAGAAAATAGGATAAAAATGTCTCTAAATATGAGACTGGTCAAACAAAACATTTGATCAAGTTAGTAATGCCCACAGATTTATATGCACATTTAAGGTCCTTTAGTATGACTAATGGAGTACATGCATTGGATAAGGTAGCATCTGGGATACTTCCTAAAATTATCTATTCTTAATCTCCCATCTGGTTGTGATGGTCATCCTCCATGTAACAAATATTTTCCGCTTCACTAGCTTGGTGTTGATAATACCTTCATGTTTGCTCATTAAGATCTTATTTTTCAAATTGGAGTTTACAGTTCATCTTAACATGTTTTTCTGATCCTATATGTCTTAACTTTGTGCAGAATCACATCTTAAACACAAACAGAATTTTCTTTAAGTAGAAATATACCCTGTGTAGTGGTAGAATCAGAAGAATATTGTACATATTGACCACAAACATCATTGTCCTATTTATGCATTGGGTATGTGAATATGGAGTAGCAAATTGTTGGCAGATTTGGTTATTTTCTCTTTGATAAAGGTTTCTTTGTTCTTTCCAACCAGATTTTGGCTAATCTAAGTCCCACGATCTAGCATTTACCTAAATGGATTTGTAACTTTGAATATTAAATAAGAATTGCATGGGTAGTTTCCTGAAGACGAAAACACTAATGGGTTAAATGTCACTTAGAACATAAAATGTTACCAGCTAGTCAGCTACCATATTCACTAATGTCATATGGTCAAGCATTGTAAATACAATATGAACATTTGATAAACAGAAAATAGTTATTCAGACTTTCTTCTGAATTTCTCGAAGTAGTGCACATCTATGGCCATCAGCTAAGTGACTGTTATAGACTACTACTCACTCCCCCTTATATAGGCTTATCAAATGTCAATATATTTGACAAATCATTCAGTATGGCAGGAGCAAAGCTGCTTATATTGACCCTCCTAAACCCTACAATGGTGGAGCCTCATGTGTTGGACCACCCTTTTCCTTTTATTTGACAATTCATGCAACATAGAAGATATCAAAGAAAAATGCGGTAATGTAATATTTTTCTAGTATATCACTTAAAGCGTTTTTGAAGAATTTTTCTGCAGACAATAGAAAAAGGTAAAAAAAAAAATATTGACTATAGCTCTCAGATCTTACTTATCAATCAAATCATGAGCCTCAAAACTCATCTCTTCTGGTACTTGTGGCCAAGGTATATCCCGATTCATAATATTATCAAAAATTTTCTGCAGTTAGCAAGATGAATGAATTTTGGAGAATATAAAAAGTACAATAATGAATGAACACAGTAAGTTCTCAAATAGTTGTATGAGAAAAACTGACAATAAGGAATCCAGGGATAAGCCGAATTATATGAAAATAATTGCATGGCATTGTTTTTGTTGTTATTCTTAATGCTGATCAACCTAGAACCTAACCTGAAAGGGCTAGTCCAAAGATATTAGTTCTTGGGTCATAATTATCCAAAATCTTTCCAATGAACATCCAACATAGAATTTAGGAAGCATCAAATGTGGCTAATGACAATCAAAATTAAGACCCTAATGATTACAATCTCAAAAACAAGTTAGAGCATCTCCTGATTTATTAAGACTTATACAATGATAACCTTATCTCATACTGCTGATTTAGGTATATTTTGAATTTAGATATAACATATTTCAGAATTCTGTAGCAGTTTAACACGACAATTTTTCACTTTCAGCTTAAGTGTTCAATATTTACGCCAGTGCAAGGGAAAACTGGTTTATGATGGCACCCTACACTTAATTGCAATATATTCTCCTTTTTTTTGCTTTAATTTGATGTTCATATATCTTGTCTAATATTTTAGGGGTAAATCTTGGCTCCACAGTAAGATTGCATATCTCCAATGTAAGTGTGAAGTGTTAAGACTTTTTATTCTATGTTCATAGATTTTGTCATATATTTTAAGGGTAAGCCTTGGTGCCACAGTAAGATTGCTTATTTTCAAACTAAGTGTCAAGGGTTAAACTTACAGAAACTACTTCTCTATTTACAAGGAGTAAGCAGCATATGTTGAGCCTCCCCAAACTCGAAGTAGTCTTGTACAGTGCACCAATTTTAGTTAACGAAATCATTTGCTTTGATATTTCTAGTTTCATTCTTACAAAACTTTTTAATTAGAATTGTGATCTGAAAACAAGGATTGTCATTCCATCATACTGGTCTCTAGGCGAATTGGAAGAAGCAAATCAAATTCAAATTATCAAGTGTATGCCATGTAAATCTTAATGTTGTTCGTACACTAATCCTTACTATATTAAATTAATTCCCAAAAACTCTTGAAAACTTAGTGGATTTTTAATTGCATACCTGTGGATGCTCTGCATTGAATGGGGGAATACCTACTAGAAGTTCAAAGAGGACAACACCCACTGACCACCAATCTGCAGTTCTGCCTACAATCCAGAGATCATGAGTCAAAATATTCAGACTTAAAGTGTAAAAGACATTTTTATGAAAACAGAAACACAAGGAGTGCATGTGAAGAGAAAACATTTTTCTTCTTCTTCAAAAATTTGGAAGCATACAAGTCTAACATGACAAACCATGTTGCATTCCTAGAAGTATCTCCGGTGCCAAATAATCAGGAGTTCCAACAGCTGATTGTTTTCGCCTCTGCTCTCGTTTTAGTGCTCGTTGTTCTGCTGGAATTGGTTCATCATCACCTAGGATAGCAGAACCGCTGACATCTGGACCTGATAAATCATCGGTGCTATTGATAAGACCAACCTTAGAGAGTCCAAAATCAGTCAACTGCATCACAAAATAAGAGACTTAATAAGCTTACAGATAATGTGATATTCGAAAAATAAAATAACATAGTGCCACAGTGCTAAACTTCAAAAGCAAAATGAGAAAACTCAAATGAGAAGCCATATTTGTTCCTATCACATTCAATTTTAGCTATCACCAAAAGCATAAGATGCAAATTATTTCACAATTTGGATAGAAACTTTGGCTTATTAAGGCTACAATTGGTAATTAACTTAGCTAACAGCTCCAACAATGGAATCCACCATTCCCAACCTATAAGAGAACCAAACGTACAACACTTGCCAAGAAATGACCTGAATTTCATATTTCAAACAGGTTTTTTGTTCTATCACTATGCTGAACTGGTCTCTCTCATATTATGGATTTCCGAAAGCTTGAGATCAGAAATTTAGGCTGTACAAAACAAAGAAATAAAATTCTTAACTCCTCTAATTCTCTTAGGTTATTATAAAAATCAGATTGTTCTGAAAATTTGTGTATTTATTTAAATTTTCATAGGTTTTTAGTTGATTAAGAGTTAAAATTTCAAAGTTTGGATAGACCACATAGTTGATTGAGGTTATTTTGTGCTGTAAGTAATCTAAAACCAGTGGTCAGCCATTAGTTTCCAAGTTTAAAGATGAATAAGTGTATAAACATTATCTTTTAGAAATCAAGCCTATCTTGAGCAAATTAGGATAAAAAATGGATGTCCTGTGGAACATTATTGAATGTTAAAATGTTAATGGATGTCCAATGGACCATTGTTGCAATCTCAAATACTTATGATGTTAGATATGGATTAGATTAATGTATAAGACTTGATGAACCTACTATTGATAACATCAGCGAGTGATCTAAAAAGCGCTAGGCACTAAGATCCCAAAATACCCGAGGCGCTAGGCACCTAGCCAAGCGAAGCGAGGCACTCTAAAATATTAAAATATAAAAAATATATAATACAATTGATAAATAATATTTAATCTATTGTTAACAGTATTTAATCCACTGTTAACAGTAGTTAGACGGCAGAAAAGATTCACCAACAGTGGAAAGTGGGGAAGGAGAAGACGACGATGATCGAGAAACTTTCGGACGACACCAGCGACGGTGGAGGAACCTGCTGATGGCAGCAGCAGTGGCTGAGGTTGCTTCGGACGATAGCAGTAGCAGCAGAGGAAGCTGTGGACAACGATGCCGTGGTGGAGGAAGCTTCAGATATGTTCGTCGGTGGCGAAGGAAGCTGCGATCCTCTCCCTCGACGGTGGAAGGAGCTGCATATGAAAGCAACAATAGCGAAGGAACAGTGCACAAATGCTAGACCTTCGGACCCATCTGTTGATGACAGAGGAAGCATCGTTCCTATATGTCGGAAGCAAAGGCAGCGACAGAGGAAGCATCAACAGTGGAGGCAGTGGCTGTGCACAAAGTATGGTTTATGGGTCAAGGTCGCAAGGGGGGTGGTTGGGTTTCTGTGTGTAGCGTTAGTAAAGCTATTTAGGTTAGTTGGTTTAATCGAACCAACTAAGCTACTATTCAACCGAACCATACTAAGTCTAGTTCTTCGGTTGCTTTACTTCAACTAGGCACTCGCCCAAGGCGCTTGGTGCCTGGGTTCATGCGAGCGCCCAGGTGACACTTTAATGAAGCGCACCACCTGAGCAAGCTTTGAGGAGCTCGAGCCTCATGTCACCCCACCTGAGCTCCTAGGCCAACGCCTATTTAAACCACTCACTTGAGGGAAGCTTTTTTGTTCACATGGTTAAAGTTAGTTGTGTTTAACTTATTGGGCTTGTAAAAGTATCTAGTCCGATCGAGATGAGAAAGATACATAGATTTGTGAGCCAAATTGGGCACTGCCACATGTGGATGGTGATGGAGCTGCTAAAGTGGTGCCCATATCCATTAGGAATTGATTTTGGATTTACTTTATGCAAGACTTGTGGGCTTATCGGTCGTTATTGGGCATAATCACTTTGACCCTATCATTAAGGACCATTGCATTCAAGGTATCAAATTTTGCCTAAACTGGTATGTACCCAATGCTATTTATTAGTCCAAGGTTGAACCAGCACATGGACCAGGACTTTTCACCACGTTCGGATTGGTAAGCATGTTACCACTCGAAAACCTGCAGAAACTAGGTGGAGTGAACCAGCACATATTACCAGGACTTTTCACCATGTTTGGATTGATAAGCATGTTACTTGAGAACAAATGAAATATGGTGTACATGTATAGTAGATATGCAAATATTGTTATTTTAACCTTTAAGTAGTTTACTTGAGAACAATCATATAGTGAAGTCATCTTCCAATTAATTGCATATATATAATATACCATGATATCAGCTGCATTATAGAGGACAAGAACAGCCAATTATCTGCATTTACTGCTATGCTATTTTGTTGCAGACCTCAATGCATTAATTAAAAGTATAAAAGAGATTTGTGCAAACAGACATAAATATGGATCCCTTCTAAAGTTCCTAATTCCTATATCAAAGATTAAATGAAAACAGAGGATCTGAATTTGGCAAAATCTCATAAGTTTATTATTCTATAACCTAATGGCATAGAAATACCCACTACTAGTTCCAGTAATTGAAAATTTAGATTCAAATTCTAGGTTTGCAAGATTTTATTAGAACAAGTTACAAGTTGATTGTATTTGAGTCTTCATTCTAATTTCTAATCTAATTTGATAAACCTTGTTTTTTATCTGCATGAACATAACATAATTTATCCAGCACAATTAGAATTTCAAAATCACAATGAATTTGTCTCCCCTTGCTCAATGGAAACATAATTCATGTATCAGTAGCAATGGCAATATCAATTTGTAGTATATATGTTGAGATCTATCAAATCTGTCAAATCTGCTGTGATTTGATTTGATATGTCAAGATCTGCTACGATTTGATTCTTGACATGCTACCTTATTTGAAGTGATAGACTAGGCTATGATTGCTGATTCATTCCTAGTTGTATTACCTTATTTGTGTACATTTGCTAGTTATATATTTCCTAGATTAGCACTTGGATTTATTTAGGTAGCTGTTTCCTTTCTTCTTTTCTCTTGTTTGACTATATGTACTTCATCTTGTATACAAACAAAAGTGACAACTGAGAAACTCTCTTCTTCTATTGTCTTGTTCATGGTATCAGAGAAAGGTTAAGTTCTGTTTTTCTTTTTCTACAGTCTGTAGTATACGGCAGATTAGTTTCTTTCTCTCAGCCTTCATTGTCGAGTGATTCTTCTTGTTTCCAACCATGTCAGAAACTCTTTAAGTTTGTTTCTAATCTTCCTAAACCTGCCCACACTCAAATCTTCCCTTCAATTAGAAAGCCATACCCTCCAAATCTGTACCGTTAAACTAAGTAGGAGAAATTTTATAGAGTGGTCTCAATCCATGAGGCTCTTTCCAATGAGTAAAGGGAAGTTCAAGTATGTGAATGGGGCTGCAAAGGTACCAGCCTTGGAATATGCTTCACACGAAACTTCAGAGATCGAGAATGCGACATTCAAGTTGTGGCCGCTTCACTTCATGCAACCAGAAATCAGCAAGACATAGCTTCTTCTTCCTACGACTAGAGATATTTGGGATGTTGTCAATAAAACCTACTCTAACGTAGATTTTACTTCTCAGATTTTCCAAAGCAAAAGGCAAATTCAAAAGACAAAGCAAGGTACATCAAGCATCACAGATTACTACAATAATCCGCAAGGTCTATTGGCTGAATTAGACCTATATCAAAAATCTGAAGATCGAATCTGCTGCTGACACTAAAAAACTGAGAAACTTGTTGGAGATGGAGAGGGTATTTCAATTCTTATTGGGGTTAATTTCTGAATTTGATCAGGTATATGATCGTGTTCTTAGTAGACAACCTTTTCTTGATCTTGATGAAGCATTTACCCTAGTTCGAAGTGCAAAAAGCCAATAGGAATTGCTAAGCAGTAAAGAAATAGATTATGGCAAGAAAATAGTGGAAAACTCTGCCTTGGCAAGCTCAAAGATACTTCCCAATGCCGAAGACAACAAGAAAGATGGGAGATGGTGTGATTATTGCAAGAAACTAAAACAAACCAAGGAGACATACTAGAAACTGCATGGTAAACCTTAAAGCAATGCAGGCAACCACAGAGATTCAAGTTGGAGGAAATACAGGGGGTTTCGAGACACCTTTGTTTAGTAAGGAATAGCTAGACATTTGCATGGACTTCTTAGCCAAACTTAAACCACCACAAATCCATATCCTACATGTTCTCTTGCAAAACAAGGTAATATTCCAACTGCCCTCCACGTTTCCTCTAACCAAGCACTTTGGATAGTTGATTCAGGTGCTAGTGATCATATGACCAGTCTTTCTCACATGTTCTCCTCCTATACTCCTTGTCCTGGGAACATTAAAGTTTGTATTGCTGATGGATCTTTGTCACCAGTTGCAGGAAAAGGTTCTGCTGTTCTCTCAAAGAACCTAATTTTGAAATCTATTCTGCATGTTCCTAACCTATCCTGTAATCTCTTATCCTTAAGCAAACTCACAGAAGATTCAAATTACGTGGCTAAATTCTTTCCATCTCATTATGAGTTTCAGGATATGGGCTCGGGAAGGATGATTGGCAGTGCTAGAGAGGTTAATCAACTTTATTACTGTGAAGGTAATGCTTCCTTCGATGGACAAGCTTAAGCTGTAGGCAGTTTCTCTTCCTTTTATGATATGGATGAAATAATGTTATGGCACTATAGATCAAGGATTTTAATTTTGAATAATACCACCTGTACCGGGCGATACATACCGGTCCGCCAACAGACCGGTACACGTACCACCCCCTACTAGGCGGTACTGTCAATTGGGGTTGTTTCCACCCCGTTACCACCCTAAATCAGTTAGTGACGGTCGATTTTGACCGTCGTTGCCCGCTACCGGGTGGTATTAGCCGAGGGACAAGAAATAAGAGGGAGAAGAAAAGGGAGAACCTGGAGATCTGACGCCGCTCTACCTCGACGATCCCGATCCGTCGCCGCACTTCCTCGCTGGACGTTGCATATGAGATGTTGCCTCCTCCTCGCTTGAGGCGACGAGGCCTCGATGTCGTTGGCGATTTCTCCTCATCCGCGCGGGGAGAAGAAGACTCAGCGATGTTACAGGGAGAAGACATCGAGCATCGTCAAGGCAACGTTTCTTCTCCCCATGCGAGCAAATGAAACGAGGCGACGTCACCTCGTCGCCCTTTTTTGCGCAGGAAGAAGAAAACTTCAATTTCTTCTCCCCACGTGGGCAAAAAAACGAGGTAATGTCGCCTTTTTTTAAAACTTATATATACACACACACACACACACACACAAAGAGTTGTACACCAGAACGTACCGCTCAGCATACTCGTACCGTACCGAGCTAAGCTTGATACTCTGATACGGTAAGAAATTACGAACCTTGCTATAGATTAGGTCATTTTAATTTCAAGTACTTGAACAAGTTGATTCATTAGCTTTTCAAGAATAAGAATATCTTTCAAATTATCAACTTGCCAAACATCATCATGTCATGTTCCCTTCATAGCCATACAAACCATCCCGACCTTTTTACTTAATCCATAGTAACATTTGGGGGCCTTCAAAAGTCAAAAACATTACTAGAACTAGGCGGTTTATTACTTCTATTAATGTTCATACTAGAGTTTGTTCAGTATATTTGTTAAAAGAAAAATC
Source organism: Musa acuminata AAA Group (assembly GCF_036884655.1). NCBI lineage: Eukaryota > Viridiplantae > Streptophyta > Magnoliopsida > Zingiberales > Musaceae > Musa > Musa acuminata. The sequence continues at coordinate 5,001,390 of NC_088338.1, read as the reverse complement.
TGAAACTGCTATGGTGTTTCAAAACTTCTACACTATGGTCAACACCCGATTCCATGCCCAAATGCAAATCCTTAGAACTAATAAATGGAGGAGAGTACTTCAAATCCATTCTTAAAAACTTTCTAATGGAAAAGGACATTATCCATCAAACTTCTTGTGTTGATACACCCCAACAAAATGAAATAGATGAAAGGAAAAATCGTCATCTATTAGAGGTAGCTCGGATAGTTATGTGTACCACAGGAGTTCATAAATATATTTGGTAAGAGGTTGTCCTAACTGTATCTTATTTAATTAATAGGATGTCAACCCAACTACATAATTTTCAAAAACCCCTAAACATCCTCCTACAAACCTATCCACAAACTCGAATCTTTAGTAATTTGCCTCCAAAGATGTATAGTTGTATAGCATTCGTTTATACACATAGTCATAACAGCACCCAAAGTCTTCAATTTCAAATAATACTGTCCGGTACGGGCAGTACATATCGGTCCGTCCACAGATCGATACATGGACCACCCGTTACCGAGCGGTGTGTGTGTGTGTGTGTGTGTGTATATATATATATATATATATATATATATATATATATATAAGCTGACGTCGCCTTTCCCTTCTCCTATGTGAGGTGACGCGACGTCGCCTTTTATAAAATTATTTATATATAAAAATATTTTAAAATATAAATATTATATATATATATAAGATTTTTTTTACTTATATATATATATATATATATATATACAACGTTACTTTGGCGATGTCGCCGAATTTTTATTTTATTATATTATATATATATATATATATACCTATACTGAATGATATAACGCTCGGTATATAGTATCATACCATACCGAGTGAATGTCGAAACTCTGGTACGATACGATATTTCAATCCTTGACAGCACCAAACTTGATCCATGAGCAAACAAATGTGTTTTTCTAGGCTTCTCACCAACTCAGAAGGGATACAAATACTTTAATCATCTTACAAAATAGTTTTATGTAAGTATAAATGTCACCTTTTTTTTTTAAATCAACCTTATTTCTCCCAAACTTCTCTTCAAGGGGAGAACCATTTGAAAGAGAAGTTTTAGAAAACTATTATAACCAAGGTATGCAATTTCGAATAATACCATCCGGTATATATATATATATATATATATATATATATATATATATATATATATCGTATCGTACTGAGCGTATGTCGAAACGCCGGTACGGTACGATATTTCAAACCTTGATTATAACCCTACCTATGAATTCTCCTTCTAGATTCATTCCTAGTATATCTCCTTAAAGTTCACCTTCTGAATCCATTCCTCTCACAATTCTACCTTCTTAGACACAACCTATTTTTTGTACCACCAATTCAATAGTATAACCCCAATCTATTATTCCAGAACATGAAAACTCTGATGCGGTGGGAGACTTAGTGAAGGATAAACAACAATCAAAGATACATGTCTATACAAGGAGGCGTAACTGACAAGGTTTGAGGCAACAACCACACAATGCTTGCCAAGAGTCAGCTTCGAGTGCAACTGATCATGAAACTACAGGTATTCTAAACCATTCTTTATGCCTAGAACCTGTAAGTTTTAAGATCTTGATATTCCTATTACTCTTAAAAAAGAAACGAGGTCATGTACCATTTATTTTATTTCCAATTTTGTGTCATATCACAAATTATCCTCTTCTTTCAGATCCTTTGTTTCTAGCCCAACCAACAATACATCAACCAATAGCCCAAATTTTGTGTCATATCACAAATCAGATCCTTTGTGTCATATCACAAATTATGTGAAAAACTGATAGCCCAACCAAATTCTGTTTTTCAGATCCTTTGTGTCATATCACAATTTTGTGTCATAGCCCAACCAACAATACATCAACCAATAATATATTATTGATTATCCATAGAGTAATTAAATATTCAAATAAATCAGTCGATGGAGAAAATGTGATTATGTGTAAAGAGAAAAGGAGAAATCAAGTGTATAATAGGCCTATTAGCTCTTTGTCCATGTCACTCCAAATTATATTATATATCATAAATTACATTGTTTTGTATTTTAACATAGCAATCACCTAAGAAAATTTCTTACAAATGCTTGCATTTTCTCTCGTAAACTAAAGAAATTGCTTAAGAAAAAGACGATCTGATGCATGGGGCTCTCGCTAGGGAGGATTAGCTCATGGAACTTGATTTCACCGAACTGATATGTATGAACCGGTGTTTACCTGTCGGGGTGTGAATGGGTACTTACACTGCACCACCTTGGGCAGTTTGGTCTGGTCCAGTTTTAGACAAATGGAGACGGCTCATGATTGGTGAGCCCTCTCCACCTCCTTGTCACCTGACTGCCACCACCACCACTGCTCGTCCACCTGATGCCCACTTCTTCCTCCTCCTACCCCCACCTCTCTCTCTCTCCCTCTCTCTCTCTCCCTCGAAAATTGTATACTTTATATCTTTTACTGTTATAGATGAAGCTCAATGAGCTTGTATCATCCTACAAACATTTAGAATAAGAGAATCTATTTTTCGTTGACATTTCAAATATTTAAAGTTCTAGTTATAATAACGATGAGTAAGGGTGATTTGTAGGCAAGAGAAGAACTGAGTAAACCGATACTGACCTTAATGTGACCATCCCAAGCAATCAACAAGTTATCAGGCTTAAGGTCTCGATGAATTACATTCAGAGAATGCAAGTATTCCAGAGCAAGAACCTGAAACATTATTTCTACAGTTATACCAGAGCAAGATTCTGAACCATTATTTCTCCAGTTATATCAATCTTCACATATAAAATATTCCCAGGTGTAAATTATGTAACAAAATGGATCATACCTAGATTTCTAAAGACAAAAGATTTGTTACTTACTACTTCAGCCACATATGTACGTGCCATATCTTCATCCAAACAGCCTAAATTTCTTAGCAATGAATATAAATCCCCTCCATTTATGTACTCCATCACAAGATAGAGATTTTCCCTACATGTGAAGGAGTAGAAGAAGCGCACCTGTGTATTCACAAATTAAAATTAAATACACACCTGAAGTAGTTGGGATGCTGAATGTTAACCAGAAATACTTACCACAAAAGGGTTTCGAGCTGATATCAGAATGTTACGTTCAGCTAAAATACTTTCAACTGCATTCTTGCGTACCATATCAGACTTTTTAAGAACCTACATTTATACAGAAAAAATTAGCATGTTCATTGATAAAATTTTTGTAACTCATAGGATTTCAAGTCAGGAGATATTATAGTGGAGAAAGTATAACATTCAGTAAGATATGATGAATTAGGACTCATTTATCAAGTAGTAACCTAATGAATTGTGGCCACAACTATGCAGCTTTAGAAATCTATGTACTTTAAGACAACCAGGCATATCATTACTATTGATTTTGTGTTACACAAATAAAAGTCTACTTTAAACCTGATAACATATCTCAGGTTATAACAAGACCTTGGGATGGACTTACATAGTATGTACCTATTGTTTAGTCATCCCATTTTTTTCATTTTTAAATGTTTGAATGTTTTTTCTCACTAAGGTGAAGCAAAAAAAGAATGTGGCATCCCAAGGGCATTATAATGTTGTAGGAGTGCCTTTTTGTAAACTAATGAGAGACATGTGACGTTCACAAGTAGGAGAATTAGGAGATATTACATCTAGGTGATTATCGCAGATATGGATAATGAGGATAATGTAATGGATTGTAGAATCTACAAAGACCCTTGTCATAACACAGAGAAATGGACGTGAGAGAGTAACAACAGGCTGCAGTGCATTAATGAATCTTGTCACTGTACCTGGAAACCAAAGCATTTGCATTGAATAATTTCTGAAGGAACTAATTTTTCTAGTATTTCTTTAACATCAACACACAACTGACTTCAAAAGATACGAATATGTTTCATGAATAAACCCACCCCATATAATTAAGAATGGTAATTAAAATGTTGAATTATGCTTGAAAAGGCATGACCAGATGGAAATGGCTAGTATCAAAAATGGAAGAAACAAAGATAACACGACAAATATACAATCAGAAAAGACATGATTATTCATTAATGTTCTTCTGATGTCCAATTTAGGTGATAAATCCAATAATATTACCTTTATTGCAAAAAGGTCGCCTGTGACTCTTTTCCTTGCAAGGAAAACCCTTCCAAATGCCCCTCGGCTTATTGGTTTTATGATTTCAAAATCCTCGATGGATGTTCGATCCTTTAACTTTGCACCCAAGGTTCTACCATTCCCCAAAGATCCATCATCTACTATCACACTTGAGACATCTTTAATCCCATCATCGATCTGCCCACATAGATGTATGAATTTCTCCCTGTTGAACTAAAAGGATTAATCAAAAGTACACAATTGTCTAAAGAACAACAAATTCTGAGTAACACTATGGTTTTTTTTTTCAGCTAAAATTTGTATTTTAAAACAAATAATTCAGTGTTAAAACTCTTGATCTCATTCTGGTAAGTCTCTCATTAATGTCAAAAAATGTTAGAACAATGAAAAAAAGCAACCCATCTGAACATGCAATCTGCAATAGAAATTGTAACTCACTGTAGTAACTTTGCAATCTGTCTTCCAAATGTCTCAACAACAAGTCCGTCGACCTTTCTAGTATCAACAACAGCATTTAAATCTTCTAAACAGGAGCTCAAGTCCTCAAGTGAACTGTAATTGCAAGTTTTTATTCTGGCAATGCAGCGAACTATATCCAATAAACTCTCTATCTGCCAATGCATGATACAATAGAAGTTCAATAAAAGATGAATCACAGTGTCTAATTGAGATAAGGATTAAGCACTAAGTTCCGTTAAGACATTTCAATTAAAAAGCTTCAAAGATGAAACAATATAATAAATTCTGAGAATTACAAGAAATGTTTTGCTTTATAAGTTGATCAGCTCAGAATAACTAGCATAAGTAGACAACCCAGCATGATGCTGCAATTCCTCTAACTGATCAATCAAGCTTGAACGCCATTCCAGTTTCTAAGGCAATATAGCTATAATGCAGTTTTATCAGGTTATTTTGGAAATATACTATAGTGACATACCATAGTGAATTATTCTGAACTATCGACAGAAATTGAGGCTGGAAAGTAAGGACTGAGCCAACAGTGCATGTTTGTCATCTTAATGCCTCAAGCTATCTTGAGGTAGAATCATATTGATTATTTACATCAGGTTAAAACATGATTCCATGTATCTCATTTGAGACATTTTATTAACCAGGAGATCCAGACCCTCCAATGCAACATGTCCGCCTTGCATTGTGCAAGTCTCAATTGACACCTTTTAGGCTCACAAACAAACCTCAAATCTGAGATCAGCCTGATACCCAGATCCAACCCACTTCCCATCCGTTTCAACCTGAAATCAGTCCCCTTTCTGCTTGTTCATTCGTTCTATCTCAATCTCATTATCGAATCTTCTTTCTTAAATCAAATTTCAATATCAAGCAAATCAAATTCAATCTCAAAATTGTTCTTCATTTTTTCCAAAGCAAGGTAAATCTGAAGCTAAACTTCTAAATATTTTCATTCAGTTGTTCTCTATATGCCTTGACTGAAACTTTGTTTTTATGCTTATAGGTTTGCTCACGATTTCATGCTTGATTTTGGCTTTCTTACATCTACTTTATTTGTTCAAATAAGGCTGTATCTGTGCACGTCTAGCATAGATTACCTAAGTCTAAGTTGGATCCACTTGGTTCCATCTCAAATCCAGCCTAGAACCATCTAAATCTAGACTAGATCAACATGAAACCAGCCTAGATACATTCTGGTCCAGCCACAATCCATGCAGAGCCAGCGTGAATATGTAAATATAAGCTAGAACCATGGCTAGATCTGAACAAATCCAACCTAGATCCCTATAGTTCTAACCTAGTTCTAGTGTGGATGTGTAGATTTATGCTAGAACTTCTTAGATCCACTCTAGATCAGCATCGATCTCCCCTAGATCCTTACAGATCTAGCCTAGTTCTATGTGGATCTAGGCTGTCCTCATGTGGATTAAGACTAGAACCACATGGATGTAGCTAAAATCTACATAGATCTATCCCAGATCTGGATGGATTCAGCCAAGAATTATGCAGATGTAGTCTAGATCCACATGGATTAACCAGTATATATAAAAAATTGTCAAATCCATGTAGATTTATGCTAAATTCACATTAGTCCAGCTTAAATTCATGCAAATCTATAGTAAATCTAAGTTGTTTTCTAACAATTACATAAATATTAAAACTACAAAAAAGGGCATACCCTTGCATGAAACTCCCATCAATGTAAGGTCCAAGGAGTGTTATTGTACGCAACCTTACCTCTACATATAGAAAGGTTATTTCCATGACTCGAACCTTGATCTCCCAAGTCGCAAAAGAGCAACCTTACCAGTAATAAGGCCCACCCTCTAAATTTTTAAAACTATGTATGTGAAATCATTTAAAAATTATTGTAGTAAGATAGCACCAAATTAGCAAATAACCAACCCGGCATGATAACGCACTCATTGCTTGGAACACCATCATCATTGGTAGTGCATCCATAGGGACTATGTTGATCATAGTGGAGGAACAACCAGGATGAAGTATCATTTGGTCAGTAAATCTCCAAATATAGCTAAATATGTGTAGGTCCCTCAAGATATTAGATGAATATTCAACAGAGTTGAATGCTTGGATTCAGTATAAAACAGAGAAGTAGAACTTAGATAGGTGACCATCCAAGCTGCCTATATATAATGATCACAAAAGTTGAGAGGACAATGTGTAGGACCCCAAGGTTGTGCACGACATTTGCATGTCATTATATCACTATTACATATATTATGAGGCATGAGAGACAAACATCAATGTGATCCATCTCAACTGCCACTGAGACAGACCTGTCTCAGTTGGATTGGTCTTTCAATATAAGATATTATGGTGGTAGAATCGGCCTGATCTAGGCAAGAGAGTCAGTATGAGGCAACCCAACAACAATGGTGTCCATGAGATAGGAGTCTCAGTATGAGACAACCAGCACCAATTCTAGGGCATTAGGGGTCTTGTGAGATATTTCAGCAAAATGCCACCTCTTGATGCTGATTTTGATCCGATGATACTCTCCCCTCGGTGTGCAGATAGATCAGGATCCCTTCCACCACCAAAGTGAAGGGAGATACAAGAAAAGTAATTACAATTAGTTTAACTTCAACACATTGCTCCACATGCAACTCGAGATACTTACTTGCAAAATTGCAATCCATGATGTTTCATTCAGAAGGATGGTCTCAAAAGACAGCGCCATTTTTCATATGACTTTGCTAGGTACAACTTGAATTTGTTGTTGAATCTCAAGAAATAGTGGACTTGGATAGTGCGACCCTCATGTGTGATAACTGAACATCAAAATATTTTAGGTGTATTATAACAGAAGAATTATCTTTCACAAGTTTGTTAATGAATACATTAAATTTACTATACATTGTATGTACAAGTCAGACTAAGACTACGATGGATGGATTTAGAGGATACTATATAGTTTATGAGGTGGCTAATGATAGCGATAATTTCAAGAAGATTGTACAGCTTACGCACATGCAAGGTTATCTTTTCTAGGCAACATCTATGGCTGACATCGCATTGGTGATAGCTATTTATATTTGGGGCAATTAACCAAAAGTTATAGAAAGAAAAAGAAAATTTTGTATATGATTTTTATTTACTTAGAGAAAGCCTATAGTAGAGTCCCAAGCTATATATTATAGTGGATTTCAGACAAGGTGTATGCACTAATCATATTGATATTATATAATCAAATTTTCTATAATAAATCATGCATTTTAATAACAATCAACATGTTGGTCCATTGTAGTCCATTTAGATGTAAATTAGAGCTTAATGTATAAAAAATCAAGCCTAGATTCTTGTAAATCTAAGCTAGATCCTTGTGTTTCTAAGCTAGATCCATGAGGATTATGGCTATAAAGTCACGGTGCACTCTAACCTACTCATACTTGCCGTGGTCATACTTGCCCCAAGTGCCTCCTACCACATGGGTCGTTCATGATAATGGAGCAACAACTGCTACCATGTTATTGCATCAATGGTATACTATTTATTGGTGTCTCTTAAAATATCAAGGGAGTAATTTCATGTATGGGTCTGTAGAGACACCATTTTGATTTACAGTTTCATCACATCGACTTATCGAGTACCCCGATCCACCTATCATTGACTCACTTTGATCATTTTGGTGGTAGTATTAGGTATATGTTTTACTTTTACACCTAATTAATTATACTTATATGTTAGTCAGAACTTAGAACTCCTTTCTGTGTACATGTATTCTTTAGAATTTAGATACTGTATTTGATTCTTATCCAATATATATATATATATATATATATATATATATATATATATATCAATTAGGTATTTTATTGTTTTCTATATTACAATCACTTCATTGTTATCAACGTATTTGCCAAGAATAGCTATAAAGAACTCCAAATTAGTATTTCCTTTTATGAGTCATTTGTATTTGCCAAAAATGGTCCATCTAGTTCCAAATAAAAGAAGAAAAGTTATTGTTCTAAAAGAAAATTATTGTTAGAATGCACATTTGAGGGAATAAAAATACAAATATCAACTGTACCAGTTAGTATGAACTAGTATTTATCAATCTAACCAAGTATTGATATTGAAACATATAGTTCAACACCCATACAACTTACTTTTTATGAAATTATATTAGGTGGCATAGGTCGATATATCATCAATAGAAATGGCACCACTATCTGATAGAATAATGGGACCGGTGTCGCACTGAAATTTAGATATTTGAAGGGGCATGTATCTTATTCTACACTATGTTAATAAATCCTATAAAGTAAAATTGATAGGAATCAGTGAATACAACGATATGTACATAGAAATACTTATACTAAAAAATACTCAAAGAATGCTGAGGTCATTTTCACTGAACTAGATCCTCTAAATGGAATGGCAATGATATAGAAATTTAGACTGAGATCTAATGCTTGGTTGGACATAATTTGGTGCTATTATATAGTTTAGGAAAAAAATGTAGCATTTGTACAATGTCATGACGGGAACCTACTGTTAGAAAGCAAGTTTTGAATACCAGTTTGTGTACCAATATTGAAATGCATAGCTTGATAGTTGACACTATAATTTTTTTTTTTTTTATTCAATGGCACTGATGGTATAGGTGATATACCACCTGCCGATTGTATTGGTCTGATGGTTCTTGAAACTGTTACGGGATCAATGTTAAAAACTTGGTTAAAGGTATAACAAACATCCAATGACTAATTAGGCCTATTCTTGGGTCATTTCCTTTTTGATATATATACATTCTTTCAAAAACTAAGTTTCTTATTTAAAGATCGGTAGCCCTCAAAGGTTTTTGTCTACAAACAGATTAAGAAACAGTAAGCAAATATCAAACGCTAAAGGCTAGATATTGAAACATTTATAGCTTCTTTTTTTTGCATAAAGATGTTTTGTAGCTGAACTTCAGTAAACCCCAAGTACAATAGTTCATTCGGGCAACACAAAGGATGCCAAGCAAGCAACAATAGCTGGGAAGATGAGAAAGAATGACAGAAACAAAAGCACTTCTATTAGAAGAAACAAGGTTCCTCGCCTATTATTTTGCATGATCAAGATGTAAATTTCTCGCTCAATTGTTGCGTAAGGAATAATTTGCTAGACCAACTATTAAACCAACTTCGGTACCAGAAAATTTATGACAGCCTTATGTGAAATAATATGGTTAAGAATAAACAAACCTGCTGAAAGTTTTCATGATCAGCAAATGCCTTGGTTCCAAGCAACAGCAAATCAATCTGGCTAGTTCGTGGTGTCATTATTGGTGATTGCGGGGTCATACTTCCTGATGATAAAGCACTCCGTGAATTGCTTGACGTTACAGGTAGTTCATTCAAATTACTTGCAATTAGATTACCAACAACTACCCTATCCACAATTTCTGCAGAAGATAAATAGGACAAGTTATTATGACTCATAGACAGGACATCTGATCCTTCACTTAATCATGAAGCACCAATTTTAACAACCTCACCATGGATTTCTACAATATCTGTGTTCTTTGGTGTGCAGGATGCCAGAATTCTCTCAAGTATTTCAGCAACTCCATCCAGCCTCTCATCAATAGTTAAACCCTTTGAATAACATCTATCAGCAATCGTGCATACTCTAAAATGACCCTCGGCATATATAGTCGGTATCTCAAAATCACAAATCCTACATATCATTTTTGGCTTTACATCAGCTGGAATTTGTTGATCTCCAGAATAATCAGCAGAAGCTACTTCTTCTGCCTCGGGCAATGGTTCCGTTGAACTTGCTAGGACCCCAAGGTCTTCTGTGCTAGAAGCCAATTTGGCTCTCTCTATCGGTGGCAGTGAATCTAAAACCTTTTTTGAGGGGTACTCATTCTTGTCATGGAATCTCTTCTGATTCTTCTCATTCGCTGATGGAAGCTTCTTCCAGGACGAAATCCTAGCTCTACTAGAAGGAGAATCTATTTGTTGACTAGAAAAATCATGATTAAGGAACCTATGCTCTTGGATCCTCTTCATGATGATCCTTTCCTTTGTATCCTTAGAACCCAATGAGATCTTGAAGCTCCCATCTCTCGATTCAGGATAAAATCCCAGGTCGCTAAGCTGGTGTAGCCCGAGAATATGTTCGTGCTCTCTGTAAGCACCCTCTTTCTGGAACTGAATCAACCTAGTGCACCTAGTGAGGATGAAAAGAATGCGAGTATGGACTTGCTTGAGCGTGCCCATTGGCAGTTCCTGGCGGCGGTCATCCAGATTCTGGACTATCCCCTCACAACTTGACCAGAATTCATCTGGCGACATCTCTGCACAATTCTGGGTTACCACCAGAAGATCCTCCAGAGGCTCCCGCCATTCAGGATGTGCATCCGTGTCCTTTTCGAGTATGCCCACCAAATCGCCCGCCAATACGCCTAACTCCGAGTCAACTTCTTCCTTCAACCGTTTGAATTTCGAGCGAATCACACCCATTATTTCCTATAAAACAACCATGGCATTGAATGAAATAAAGCGATTTGTCATCAAGATCCAACTTAAACTAAAACACAAAGCAAGAGAATAAGAACGAGGCAATGCATCACCTCCGGGCTGCTGAGACCTCGGAGCTTGCGGATCGGGATGTGGTGGGTTCTTTTGGAATTCAACTCATGGGAGAAACTCTTGACGTCGGTGGGGGCCCGCTTCCGGCGGCCGCTCGTAGCACGGAGAATGGCGCGGAAGCGAGGGGACTCAATCTCCTTGGCGGCGTTAAATTTGACACGGTGGCTACCACCACCACGCTGCCATAGGATTTTCATCAAACACCATCCGTCATGGCATCCCAAACGCGAATCACACCAAGAACCCCCATGGGATTTTCATCAAACACAAAAGCGACGAACCTTGGAGAATCAAAGAACACGGATTGCCTTACCTCCATATCAACACAGAAATCGGCTTCGGGGTTGGAATTGGTCACCGGAGCCTACTTCCTCCCAACACCAGAAAAATTATCGAACAAACAGATCAAAAAACAACAATAATTGGGGACAGATTTGGTAGGAAAAAATCTACAAACACAAGATAAAGAATGGGAAAAGAAAAATTCGATGGGTTGGAACGGCCATCATCGGCCTCGATTCCTATGTTATTTGTTCGTTTAATTTTGTTTCTTCTCTCTCTATTAAAAGCCCGCGGAAATCCAGCTCGTCTTCGCGTTCGCTGCACCCGCGGTGAGACTTAAATGTCGTGAAGACCGCGATTTCGCCGTGACGTATCCGTTTCGCGAATCAGAAATGAACACGTAGTTGGTATAGACTAAGCCTTGGGAAACCTGTCCTTTTCTGCTCCTGGGTTTTGTTTAATTAGGATTGATCGTTATATTATTAAATCGATGGCGACTTTTAATTGTGAGATTATTCGAGAAAAAAATTAATTGCCCTATTAATTTAACCTAAAGTGATATAAAATTTACTTCGATTTGGTTGCAACTTATTCAAATAGGAAAACAATAAGGATTTGGTTGCCATATATTCAAGTAGGAGAATAACAAGGATGACAAGATGAGTATATATTACGGTAAATTATTAGTGTTTCGAGTGTTGGGAATTTAGAGTTATATAAAGCCCTTAAATCATCTCACTCAATCCCCACTCACATTCTTATATAAATATAAATAAAAAAAATTTCTCATCATCTCTACATGAGAAAAATATATTCTCACATCTTACTCTTCTCATCATAGATATTTATTAAATAATTAAATCATAAATTTTAATATTTTCTCAGAAGTCTTTTTGGAATGTTTCGTTTGTTCACGATAAATCTTTTCATTTTATGATTAGTTGTGATTTATGAATCTGAAAATGCTTACTAACCCAAATATCAGCAACAACAAAGAGGCTGTTCTTTTACATGACCTTCATTGCGTGTATCGAAAGTGCACTTCATTGTAATGTACGATTCACGTACTGCAACCTCGTTGATCCGATAACAGACATGAATCTAATTATATATTATATATTATGTTATGTATTTAAATCTTATTAATATCATAATTTTCATACTTAAAAAAATTATATTATATTTTTATAATTTTTAAAAAAATAAATAATCTTATTTATCTTAATATCGTCATTTTTATCGATGGAAAACACAACACTTCGATACAAAAATAAAAAAATATTAATATTAATTTTATCAAATAATAATAATTTTAATCTGTCATTCGGGAAAAATAAAAGGAATATTAAAAGCAAGCAGATGTGCATTTTTCGTGTTATCGGACAAATAAGATTATTTAATTTATTTTTAAAATAAAATTGATGTGATGCTTGCCGCTTTTGTCTCCATATTTTATGCCGACGAAGGTGTCTTATCTGTGCATGTTTTGTCGGATCGTTGTTACTTTGTCGTACGGTGCACCGTGACCTAAGGGCACGGTACAGCCACCGGCAGGCACCGGCCACCCCGCTGCCGGTGGACAATGGGAAGTCGGCGTCGCCGATCCGGGAGCTTCTCCTTCATGGAGGAGCAGCCGGAGGAGAAAGAAGAGGAGGGCGAGCTGCAATGGCCCTTCGGCCGGCTCGACGCCCTCGGCAGGGACGAGCTCAGGGAGAGCGCTTATGAGCTTTTCGTCGCCTGCTGCCGCTTCTCCCAGGGCTCCAGCGGCCGCGCCCCGCCCTCCCGCCACCCGGCCGACGGCAGCGACGCGGGGACGAAGGCCGGCGCTGGGATCATGTCAGCGACGAGCCGGGTGAAGGGCGCGCTGGGCCTTAGAGGGAGGCTGGCGGCGCCGATGAGGACCATGGTCAACTCGGGATCTCCGGTGACGCTGCCCTCGGCGGCAGGGACGGCGACAGCGTTGTCACCTGCCGGAAAGCAGAAGCAGCGGCCGATGACGTCGGCGGAGATAATGCGGCACCAGATGGGGGTGACCGAGCAGAGCGACACCCGCCTGAGGAAGACCCTCATGCGCTTCCTCGCAGGCCAGGTCGATCGGTTGTTCCACCTCCTTTCTCCCTCTGCGCAACGAAATGCTTGCAATGCTAGGATCACGCAGACTAAAATTTTCATCGATCACATGGTGGTTTTGTCGTGCTTGTGGTAACCTACTGTTGATCTGTTCTTCTTCATCAGGTAGGCAGGCAAGCAGAGACGATCATCCTTCCGCTAGAGCTCCTTCGCCACCTAAGGCCACCTGACTTTGTTGATTCTAACGAATACCATCGTTGGCAACGTCGGCAGCTCAAAATCTTGGAAGCAGGACTCGTCTTGCACTCTTGGGCACCTTGTGACCGCTTGAACTCCTCAGGACTTCGTCTCAGGGAGATCCTGACCGCGAGCGAGCTGAAGCCCATCGACACCAGCAAGCACTCGGAGGCCATGCGCAACGTGTGCAACTGTGTCATGGCCTTAGCGTGGCGCTACCAGAATGCGACTCCAGTTGAAGCGTGTCACTGGGCTGATGGATTCCCCTTCAACATACATCTCTACCTCTCCCTGCTTCGCTCCATCTTCGACCTCAAGGATAAGACAGTGATACTAGATGAGGTGGATGAGCTGCTGGAGCTGATGAAGAAGACATGGGCAACCCTAGGGATCAATAAGATGGTCCACACTGTGTGCTTCACTTGGGTCCTCTTCGAGCAGTACGTAAGGACCGGGCTAGTGGAGCCTGACTTGATGGGTGCGACATTGGCGCTGCTGGACGAGGTGGCCAACGATGCCATGAGGCCCGAAAGGGAATCGGGCTACGTGAAGGTCTTACTCCCCACAATGGCCTCGCTGAAGGCGTGGGCGGAGAAGAAGCTGTTGGACTATCATGAGGCGTTAGAGAAAGGAGGCAGGATTGAAATGATGGATAACGTGTTGTGTTTGGCATTCTCGACGGCAAAGATCATCAGTGAGGAGACATCGAGCAATGCAAGTGTGGGGATGCTTCTCAAACTTGACACCGGAGGAGATGCGGACGATTTCTCACCCATAAACTGCGTAGATCGATTTATTAGGGCTTCTTTGAAGTGCGCATTCACCAAGGTCAGCATCACCGTCTCTCAAATGATCCATTCTTTTCATTTCAGAAGCCATGATGAACTCTTCAATTTCTAGAATCATTTATCATGACATGCTGTGTGTGCCTAGTGATTGCAGGCACAAGAAAACTGTAATGGAAAGGTTGATAGCAGAGTGGTGGATGAGGAGGATCCGCAAGAGGCCTTAATAAAACTGGCGAAAGAGACAGAGGAATTGGCCCTGTTGGAGAAGGAGAACTACAGTCCATTGCTAAAGAGGTGGTATCCAAATCCAACTGCTGTCGCAGTGGTGACCCTCCACAGCTGCTATGGCGCCGTGTTGAAGCAGTACTTGCTCAAAACTTCAGTTCTAACAAATGAGTTGGTCAGAGTTTTGCATACCGCAGGGAATCTAGAGAAGGTTCTGATTCAAATGGCAGCAGAGGATTCCGCAGGGGCTGAAGGCGGAGGGAAGGGGATCTTAAGCGAGATGATTCCCTACCAAGTAGACTCCATCATCTTTAACCTTATCAAGCGTTGGGTAGACGATAGACTGAGGATGGCAAGAGGGTGCTTTAACAGAGCTAAGGAGACTGAGGTGAGTTCACCGTAGGGCCACTGGTAGAATCCTTCTTACGTTCGAACTTTAACTCCGCGCAATGCAATTGTAGCAGAGTTGGAATCCCAAGTCCAAATCAGAGCCATATGCGGAGTCTGCAGTGGATCTAATGCAGCTAGCCAAGATGACGGTGGATGAGTTCTTTGAGATCCAAGTAGAAGCAAAAGATGAATTGGGCCGAGACCTTGCTGATGGTTTGGATACTCTGTTTAAGGAGTACTGCTCCTTTGCCGCATCATGTGGTAAGTCTCCCTCTCTCGCACGTTGAAGACAAAGGACTTGTGCTACTGATGTCTCTAACACTGATAGGTTCAAAGGAAAGCTTTATTCCAGCGCTCCCTCCGCTGACCAGGTGCAACCAGGACTCGATGGTCGCCCAGCTGTGGAAGAGGGCGGCCGCCCCTTGCACTGTCGGCGCCGACCCCAGCCTCGTCCTCGTCTGCAGGCCCTTCCCGGCACCGGGCGACAGCACCACCAACCACCGCCACACTGCAAGCCGCGGCACCCAACGCCTTTGCGTCCGCCTCAACACACTCCAGTACTTTCTAGGCTGCCTCCACACCATAGACGAGTCCTTCTCCTCCCATTGTTCTCCCCTACCCTCCCACCGCCACTTTGACGGCGCCCACTCTTCCATTCACTCTGTCATCCTCCACGTAGCTGAGCTAGCCGCCTTCCGGCTCATCTTCGTTGATTCTTCTCACTCCTTCTATGACTCGTTATACTTTGGCAGCGTATACCATGCTCGAATACATCCGACCCTCCGAGTGCTAAACCAGAATCTAACATATCTGACATCGGTGCTAATCGACGGGGCACAACCGCAAGCGGTGTGCGAAGTGATGAAGGCGTCGTTCGGAGCATTTTTGATGGTGCTATTGGCCGGAGGCAGCGGGAGGGCTTTCACGAGGGGGGACTACGACATGTTGGTGGAGGACTTCATGAGCTTGAAGCATATGTTTCTGGGGTGCGGGAAGGGGCTGGTGGCGGAGGAGGTGGTAGAACAACAAGCGGAGGTGGTGGAGGGGGTGTTGGCGCTGATGAGACTGCCGACAGAGAAGCTGGTGGAAGACTTCAGCATCGCGGCATGCGAGGCCAGCGGGCTGGGGAGATCGCTGGAGACGGTACCCATGCCGCCAACTACAGGCAAGTGGCATTGCTCTGACCCCAACACGATGCTCCGGGTGTTGTGCCACCGGAACGACGACGCCGCCAACCGATTCCTGAAGAAGGCGTTCGAGCTGCCGAAGAGGAGGTGAAATCAGATGAGCGGCTCGGTTTGTACGAGCGTTAGCCAGTAGCTGTTCTCACCACGTTCGACATCATCACTAGGACTGCATCTTTCTCAGGTTCATTATTCTCATGTCAACGTGTTAAGTCAACAGATTCACATGATCGAGTCAACGAATACCTTTTATCATTCAATTCTAAGAGAAACGGTGATGTATAGGACCACGTCTTAAGATTAAGACATTTACAGCACACGTCTATTGTTTTGGGAGCTTCTTATGATGTTGTGATAGTGTGGTCTTCTTGGATATTAACTCTTGGATGGTTTCAAAAAGAATTATTAGTATATCACCCCATAAAAAACCTACTGCATCGTGTGTGATGTCAGAGACTTTTCTATGCTTTGGTAGGAGCAGTTTTTAATGGCGGAGTGAACCTATAACTATAGGAGCCGATAAATCTCTTTTAACATCACTTATCAGATTGATGAGGTTTGTCATCTTAGAAGTTGAGCCATGAGAGCATTACCTGTGGAGGTGCAAGCATAATTTTGCCGAGGCTTCATAGCGCTCTTTCACCTATATTATCATCTAGTATATATTGATCGGTGTGGTTCGTAAAGATGACGAATCGATGTAGGGATGTGACATGAAATGTCGATGCGGGAATGCGGATGGAGGACAATTAATTGGCCGGTGAACTAAATCATAAGATATTGGGATTGATAGCAAAATTGTTTTGTTATTATGGAACCTCGAGTAAAAACAAATACACCTTACTGTCCAAAACATATTCACAACTATTTTGTTGACGTCCAATCAAACACCTTTAAAATTAACCAAAATATATACGATGATTTTATACATAATTTATTATCGTTTGACCGTTTTGTTATTATGGGTCGCATTGCCCCTTCCCCGTGGTTGGTGGAGGAGGTCAATGGTATACCCATTTCCGTCGAGCGACAAGGGGGGTTGGCATCAACCCCTCTACTTTAGGTTAAACCTCGAGTGAGTTAGGTTTTTCTGATCTGCATGTCTTATATAAGCCATGCTTTAAGTGGGTTAGGTTTTTCTAACTTTGTTTGACCTATGCTTTTGAGGATTCTCTTCTTCTGGATTGGGTATTTTTGACTTATGCATCAGACATATTTTACCTTGTGCTTTCTATCATAATGAGTTTCTCCCTATGTGGGTTGGGCTTTCTCGACTCATGTCTTGACACATTATACATTGTACCTCTCGTCGTAACGAGTTTCTTCTTGCATGGGTGGAGCTTCACTGACTCACGTATCTCGAGCATATTTGGTCTTATGCCTTATATCATAGTGGGTTTCTTAATATATGGGTTGAGTTTTATTGACTCACGTATCTTAGGCTCATTTTTCCTTGTGTCTTAAATTGTGATAGGTTTCTTTCTACATGGGTATGGTTTCACCAACTCATGTGTTTTGGGCATATTTTGTCTTGTGTCTCTCACTATTGTAGGTTTCTTCGAGTCTAATTTTACCGACCCACGCATCTTAAGCAAATTTTGCTTTATGCCTGTTGTTGTGGTAGGTATCTTTCGAGATAGCCTTTACTATTGGTCACTTTTGTACTTTTAAATGTGGTCTTTATATATTGATAACTTTTGTGCTTTTTGAGATGGCTTTCACATATCGATCGCTTTTATGCTTTATGAGGTAGTTCTTCATTGATTAATGTCTCTTCAGATTTAATCCCCTCTCTACAAATCCTCACTAGTTATGGTGATGGGGCTCATTATCTCCATTTGAGCCTCCAAGGTATTATTTATGAGCTTCTTCTTAGCCTAAGCCTTTTCTTTTAAGGCTAGTCGGTTTTTGATCTTTTTCTTGAAGGTAGGTTAGTTCTCGAGTATCTCATCCTTTAGGCGCATTGATTTTCTAGTACCTCAACCTTCTAGCACCCCAATCCCAAAATACTTCTTCCACATTTATATAGGAAAATCTAGGCGCGACATCACATGCACAACGGAAGAACGTAAAAAAAAACCCAAAATTTTCAATACTTGTTCATCGTCGCAAGTAGATTGGTGCACAAAACCCGCGAAATAGAAAACCACGTATGAGATAGTTATGTTACCTAGGGAGATTGTATATCCCTAAATCCCAAATTTTTCAATACGTGTTCATTATCGTAAGTCTATATAAATGGATGAATGAGGTCAAGTGTCCTCCTCTCTAGCGGTGATCCATACAGCAGGACTGTAACGATGCTCCACAAATCTCCATGCCTACTCTCTAAGGAGGAGAAGGGGAGAGGAGAATAGTAGGTGGCAACTAAGAAACCCTAGCCTATGGGCCTTTAGTTCCCTCTTATTTATAGATGCCCCCAATTAACCTTAATGGATCATAGCCTATTGGGTACTGGATCTCCATCCAATTATCCAAGCCTCTTAGACTAGTGAGTCTCTACCAAATAATCTCTTATTAGCTCATATTTAATCTCATCCATGAGATCTAATAATTTAGAAGCTTATTGGATATCCAATAATATAGGCGCTCCAACGGATATCTCATATTTGAACATCTTCTCGTTGCAACACTTACCATATGTATATGACTCTCTAGGCTCAATATTAAGCTGACTGTAAGTAATATCTGTTAGAACTCCTTCTAGCTCAGTGAATTATTATCTCCATAATAATTCACTCGACTCATCGACTACGGACGTACTAGGCCATTACGATGCAGTCCCCAAACGATACAGTGGATTCCAATCTTTTGGATCTATATGTCCTCGATTACCATGTACCTACAGTCCCTCGTCCATTTAATATCTCAAAGACCATATACTGGACATGTTACTGTCATGCCCATATGATTTCTTCTCGAGTATCGTTATAATAGGATTCTCCCGGAGAAATCTTTCTCTCTCAATCTTAATGACATTGACCAATGATTTGTTTAAGCAAGAATATATAGGATATTCCTCTCATAATACCGAGAGCGGATGATCCTCTATCGACACTCAATAGCCCTCGTATGATTGGCTGCCACTCCCAATAACCAGTTGTACTGGATTTGAAACTTCCAAACCTATAAGTCTGGTATCAAAGAGTGGAGTACTCAGACAGGATATCTTTGGTGTCTCAAGTCTAAGAACCAGATATACTACTAGGACTACGGAATCGTTGTTTAATAATAAGGCATCATCAATCATCCATTATTCTATGAGCGGATCAATCAATGAACTCATTCTCTAATAAGCACTTACATTGTATCCTTAGTATCCTCACATGAGTAGTTATGAGACCAACTGCCTCCATAATATAGATGGGTATATATCATACTAGTCTATCGGTTATCTCGTTGTCCCTCTCGAGTAATCTATGACCATGATTATTTAGGATATGTATTTATAGGTGAATCGATCTCATTATCATGATCTCATCACGATCTGATTCTTATTGCACAAATCCATGAATATTACAATATATATACATATATGTAACAATAAATATAAAGTGATAAAAATGTTAAATTATAATATACAAAAAGAATGTGTATTATGTCACACATGTCATCACTTATGTGATTGACTTGCACTGTATCTATGACTAGCACTTTATAGGTTAAGATGTCTTTTTTATTTTACATAAACTCCTTCATATCTTATGGTTATCGAATGGCTGAGGAAGTTAGTGCTCTCTCCTCAAATAATCTAGGGGTAGAGGGATATCTAACCTCTCTATAAGGAGAGTCAGTCCTAGTAAACTCACTTAGTAATGAGCACATAACTCCTAGACCACTTTAAGTCAAATACTCCATCTCAGCCAAGTTTGAGTTACAAGTCTCTCGGCTCGGTCATTATCCATATGACCTAATGTTTAAGTTCATTTGTTTATCTTCTAACACTAAAGGTGAGAGGAGCATTTTTTTTCTCCTATGTACAGGTCGGGAATGGGGGTTCAATCTCACCTGGTTCACATCTATAAATAATATACTTTCCTTCTTGTCGTACAAGAAGGTAGATTAAGTGCTTTAGTTGAGAGATATAATTTCTTCTTTCGAGACACAGTTAGAAAGATATTCGACGATTGACTAGTGATGTGGGTCTCAAGTTGATTCCTCAAGGTATGAATTTTTTTATACAATAGAGGATCATCCGCTCTCGGTGTTATGAGAGGAATATCCTTTGTGTTCTTGCTTAAGCAAATCCCTAGCTATGGTCATTCAGATTGAGAGAGAAAGAGTTCTCCAGGAGAATCTAATCAGAGCGAGACTCGAGTAAATTCTATATAGACCTGACAACAATATGCCCAATATACAGTCTCTAAAATATTAGATGAATGAGATATTATAAATACATAATAACTAAGGATAGATAAGTCCAATGAATTGGATTTTCCTATATCGTATATGAACTATGGCGTAGTGGCGTAGTACGTCCGTAGTGGATGAGTTGAGTGAATTATTATGAAGATAATAATTCACTAAATCAGAATAAGTTCTAAAAGGTATGACTTACGACTAGCTTGATATTGGGCATAGAGAGTCACACACATATGATATGTGTTGCGACGTGTTGAGGTTCGGATATGAGATATTCATTGGAGCCCCTATCTTATTGAATATCCAATAAGTCATTTAATTATTGGTTTTTAACGATAAGATCCAATAAGAAAGATTATTGGGTAAAGATACACTAATTCAAGAGACTTGATAGTTGGATGGAGATTTAGTACCCAATATAAAAGGATTCATTAGGGTTAAGTTGGTCATAAGTCAGACCATTTTTTGTTATCACCACATACTCTTTCTCTCTCTTATTTAGCCAACAACCCTAGCTTGGGGCATGTGGACTACTAGTCATAGGTGTCATGCAAGTCAATTATGTGAGTGATGATATGTGTGACTTGACACACAGTCTTTATTACTTATTATTATTATTTAGTATTTTATCACTTTATATTGCCCATTGTATGAATATATTGTGATGTCCATAAATCTGTGTAATGAAAATCAGATCGTGATGAGATCATGATAATGAGACCGATTCGCCTTTAAACATAGATCCTAAATAATCTCAGTCATAGGTTATTCGAAAGGGACATTGAGATAATCAGACAGACTGGTGTGTTGTATATCCATCCATATGATGGATGTAACTGGTCTCATAGTTGCTCGTGTGAGGACACTAGGGATACAGTGCATGTGCTCATTGGAGAATGAGTTTATTGATTGATCCGCTCACAGAATATTGGATGGTTGATGATGCATTGTTGTTAGACAACGATTCTGTCGTCCTAGTGGTGTATCTGGTCCTTAGATTTGAGACACCAAGGATATCCTGTATGAGTACTCCACTCTTTGATACCGGACTTTTAGGTCTGGAGGTTTCAAATCTAGCACAGTCGATCATCGGGAGTGGTAGTTAACCTTACGAGGGCTATTGAGTGTCGATAGAGGATCATCCGCTCTCGGTGTCATGAGAGAAATATCTCATGTGTTCTTGCTCAGACAAATCCCTAGCCAGGGTCATTCGGATTGAGAGAGAAAGAGTTCTCCAAGAGAATCCGATTA
Source organism: Musa acuminata AAA Group (assembly GCF_036884655.1). Lineage (NCBI taxonomy): Eukaryota > Viridiplantae > Streptophyta > Magnoliopsida > Zingiberales > Musaceae > Musa > Musa acuminata. The sequence continues at coordinate 4,979,357 of NC_088338.1, read as the reverse complement.
GAGTGAGACTCGTGTAGAAACTGTATGGGTCTGATAGCACCATGCCCGGTATATGGTCTCTGGGATATTAGATAGATGAGGGACTATAAGTTCACTAAAATTGAGGATAGATAGGTCCAAAGGATTAGATTCCCTTATATCGTTTGGGGACTGCAGTGCAGCGGCCAAGTACGTCCGCGATCGATGAGTCAAGTGAATTATTATAGAGATAATAATTTACTGAGTTATAAGGAGTTCTGATATGTATGACTCATGACCAGCTCGATATTGGGTCTAGTGGGTCACACACATATGGTAGGCGTTGCGGTGAGTAGAGATTCAGATATGAGATATCCGTTGGAGCCCATATCTTATTGAATATCCAATAAACCAATGAATTATTGGATCCTATGGATGAGATGCAATAAGAGCTAATAAGATATTATTAGGTAGAGACCTACTAATCTAAAAGGATTGGATAGTTGGATGAAGATCCAATACCCAATATGACACGATCCATTAAGATTAAGTTGACAGGGGGCCTCTATAAATATAAGGGAACTAAAGACCCACATGCTAAGTACTTTTTGGTTGCCTCCTCCTATTCTCCTATCTCCCTCTTGATTGTGTGGTGTGCGCGAGGAAGAGTTTTGGACAATGATTTAAGGAGCATCTTCGCAGCCCTTATGAATCAGTTGACTTCCTTCATCCTCTCCCACAGATCTGCACATTTTCAAGGATATACGATCTCCTAAGTAATTCTCTATTGTGTAGTTTTTCGGTTTCGTGGGTTTTTGCGCACCAACTTTTATACGATGATAAAACCTTCTTTTCTACAGGAATTCTGGGATTTTATGATGTCATCCTAGATTTCCCAACATTGACAATAAGAAGGGTCAACCCCTTGTTAATTGTGTGGTACGCATGGAAAGAAGGATTGTGTAACGATTTGAGAAGCGTCTTCGCAGCCCCTGTCGTATGGATCATCGCTACAGAGGAGAATAGTTGACATCTTTCATTGTCTCCCATAGATCTATATGATTTCAAGGATATATGATCTCTTTAGGTAACATATTTTTTATATACGCATAGTTTTTCAGTTTTGAGATATTTGTGCACCAATTTTCGCATGACGATGAAACCTTTTCTGCGAAAAATATGTGATTTTAATTTTTGTTTTTTCGTTGCACATATGATGCTACCATAGATTTCCCTACACCATAGGGGTGAGAGACTCGGATCGTTGAATAAGTATTAGTATCGCATTGGAGTTTGCATCAAGGTGGATGCACCAGTGTTCGAAAAAGGATAGCTATTGCCCCCTCTTAAGTAAAATCTCTTCGTTTGAGCATTCATTGAGAGGATTGATGGGTTGGCATTCATGCGACATCGGAGTCTTCTTCTATTGTTAAAAATGTTATGAGAAGATATTATTAACGTCTCAATTAACTCTACGTTATTTAGACCCATGTGCATAGGATTATCCAATATGCCTATGTGAAAATGTCGAGCTCTTGAGGATATCGTCCGAGGTATGACCTACATAAAGATCAAGGTGGAGAGTGGTTTCTCGATATGATCTTTTCGATGTCCAAATTAGTAACTTAAGGTGGGTGAGTATACTCGATAACAAAGTAACCTTTTAATTATATTAAAAGTAGATTTTTATCCCTAATAGTAAAAGTAAAAAGATAATTTTTTAACCACCTCTAATAATCTATTTTTTTTAAATCTATGTCCATGTGAGCATATCGATAAAGGATATTTTTTATTTTTTATTTAGATATCATAGGAGGATATATATATCATATGGTTAATCAATAATATTCTTCAAATTAAGTTTTTTTAATGGGAATAGTGTATATATAATTACAATGATATCAGTGTCTACGGCCCCTTTACTTACGTCTCTGTGTGTTACATCAGCATTCGTCAACGCCAATGCAGCAACAACGATCCGCTGTAGACCCCATTGCGTTGGGCCGACCACCGCCTCCGAACGCAAGCCTCAGGCGTGTGAGCGCATTAAGTTTCGCACGGGTAGATAAAAGGTGTTGCGCTAAAGCTGGGCGCCATACGACCCAAGGAACGAACGACACCCCCAAAAGCCCTAATCGATCTCTTGAGCTTCGATCCCAGAGGCGAAGCGACGGCGACGACCCAAACGTGCGCCCCCTTCCCTCCTACTCTCTCCGCTTTTTCTCCGCCTCTCGTCGACCGGAATCGCCCTCTTCGCTCGCCTTCTTCCGTCGCCGATCTCAAATTCCTCTCTCGGATCGCCGCGGAGACACTGCGGCGCCCTAAACCGCTCCGATATCACGTAAGCACTCCTTCTTTCGCGGTTTTCCTGGACTGGATTCTACGATATTGGGAAACAAATGGGTTTTGTTTTCTTTTAGGTCTTTTGTGGTTCATTTGGTTTCGGTTTCGAGGTTGTGGATAGTGAATCATTGTTTTGTTTCCATTTTCCCATCATTTCTTCTTTCTGATTCTTTCTGTTTTATCTTTTTTTTTTTCTTGTTTTGGTGTATTATTAGGTGCTTTATTGGCCCTGCAAAAAATCCCCCTTTCAGTTTTGTTTTCCCATTTATATTTCGGCATTTCTAGGGTTATTCTATTATTATATTTCGGCATTTCTAAGTCAACGTTGTCTTTTCTGTTTAGTTTTCTCCTTTTCATACCAGATGCGTACTTGATGTGGCTTCATTCTAGGGTTTGGCGAACTAAATATTTGGACTCCAGTAGATCCCTAGAGGCGACTTTATAAGAACTATCTTAGATCTTGCAATGTTTACTGTTTATTTAATATGGCTATCATTGATGTTTACTATTGATTTAATTAGCTAATCTTGATGGTAATTGGAGACTAACTGCTAGTATGCATCTGTTGTTTGTGTTACATATTGGTACTATTTTCTTCATGCTAATGTCAAAGTAAATGATTACCAGTTACGTTGATGAATTGTTTTGATCGTGTTATCATCCCTGGGTAATAATGGTTCTATTTTTATATTATTTTTTACATTAGTACTGTTTTTATGTAATTTAAGCAACACAAAGAATAAGGAGGTAGGACTTAGGAGTGTAAAGAAGACAGGGAGAAAGGAGAAGAAGAAAAGAGGCTTGGAGACTTATTTTGTAACACCCTGATGTAGTATCACATCGATCATGGTTTAAGACTTAGATTGACTTATAATTGTCATGGGTATTCTACTTAAACATCTTGAGTTGTCTCAGCGCATTCAGGAGGTTAGTTATCCCATCAGGTCATAATTTTTGGTATTATAGCTGACCTAGTGTTGGGGCATGATAAGAGCTCGAGTTTGAAAGGATTACTCATGGATGGATCCCGTGGCTGAAGCCAGAGGACATATCATGATGTTGAGAGCCACCACTAGGCTAAGCTTTACAGGATCTGATGGATGTACTACCATTAACTAGTGCTTAATCGGACTTGTGACATTTTTGCTACAGGATTCCTCAAATCCAGCAAATATGGCCTTTTTTGTCTCAATTAAATGCCTCTTTATTCTTTCTTGTGCCTGCAAATGCAACACAGCTGTTGTTTAAGCAATAATGGCATTTCATGACATATAAAACTGTCAATATTACACCTACTGGTAGGTGATGTAAAAAGTGGTTGATGTACACTTTGTTGCTACTACTTGTGTGATATCTCTTGTATTTCCAGCAGTTTCCACCCTTTCTAACTATGTTATCAACTAGACAGTAATATTCTTGTCTTCCGTTGGTCTGTGATATTCCTGTTTTGTTTTTAACTAGAAATGGAGAATGAACCTATTTTAGACTGATGAGGACCCCAAGAAAGGCCTTCTCATTACAGTATATAGTAAAAAAGGTCGTATACAAGGATTATACCTACTATGACTATTACATTTATGATATTTGGTAGTTTCAGTTGAGTTCTATCAGAATTCCTTGGATGGGGTAATTTCAGTCATCAATTAACTATTTTTAATACAAACATCCCATTTATAATTTTTAATAATCTTAGTTGAGTTACTTATCTTAGAATGTGAATGCCTCAAAATGGGGCACTTACAATCCCTAATTGTTTAACAATTTTAAATGCAGACTTTTTACTAGGTCTCCTAGAGTTCCAAAAAATTAACTATTTTTAATACAAACAGCCCATTTATAATTTTTAATAATCTTAGTTGAGTTACTTATCTTAGAATGTGAATGCCTCAAATGGGGCACTTACAGTCCTAATTGTTTAACAATTTTAAATGCGAACTTTTTACTAGGTCTCTTAGAGTTCCAAAAACCATTTATAGGCTAAACAGTTTATCCCTAAATCCAAGATAAAAATATTCAGCTGAAATTGGTTTCAATTAATACATTTGATCAATTGGAGCTCTGGTTCAGTCCTTTACCTGATATTGTAATATAATGTGTCAGTGTGATCTGAAATGTGCCGACTTTGCCCCCCCAGAATGATATGGATGTCATCTAATTGTTGGATATGCCTTAGTCTTTGCAATTTGGTGTAGTCTGACATTGAATTGTTGGAGCAAGCGTTCCATGTCCAATGATCATATATGGATATTGAGAAACCATTATATGAATCTTAAAATTTTTCAGGACTGAATTTTTTTTCTTCCAATTTTTGCATGTTACTTTCCAGAAGTTGACTTCTTAACCAATGAAGGGTTATTTCCTATCTTTTGCAATACTATGTTGTGCTTCTTATATGGAATCTTGAGTATTGTGCTTTGGATTCCATCCTTCTATGATAAGGAACTGCTTCTTGTTCTGGATCCTTTTGTGGTGTACCATTATCCATGTTTTTAGTCACCTCTCAATTATTGTTTATCTCAATCTTGACAATTTTTTTTGCATCCAAACTGTTTTCTTTTGCTGGGCATATATCTGTACCTGTTTGAGTTGGACTAAGGGTTTTTAAGTGGCTCAAATGGAGAGCAACAGAGGAGTGTAACCAACCATAAAATGTCACTCTGGTACAAACTCCATAATTTTAGTTGAGCTCAGCTTCCAGGTACGAGATTGACACATCAATAAACTGTCTAGATCAGTTTTTAAATGGATTACCAAATATCGACTCAACAAACTCCAAAGCCTCGTAGCTTATTTTTTAAATTCTAAATGATAGTATATTGAACATCTTTTAACCGTTCAATTCAAATATGATATCGTCTGATCTCCAAAGCTGCTGAAATAGAAACCATAACATGGTTTTATATTAGATCAACCGTAGGCCTAAACTAATCCTAGTCTACACTGCTTTTTGTGCATGATCAAGAAAGTTATGTAGGAAGAGACTGATCCTCAACAAAATAAGCTTTTCTCCTGTAATTGATCATGAAATAATCCTAGTTTTGGATCAATTGTGCATTTATTTTAATATCAGTTTTATTATATTTATGTTATATTTTTAATTTTTTATACACTTTTATGTCCATGTTTCCATATTTTGGTTTTTATCATATATGAGATATTTATATCAACTTGTTATCTGTTGACAGATTTTTTGCACACATCAAATTGTCTGTTCACAAATGTCAGGTGACTTCTGATGGCTGATCACCAAAACGGAGGTTCTAAGCCATCAGCCTCTGGGTCTGGTGCTTACACAATTGACCTTGAAAACTTCAGCAAGCGCCTTGAGGCGTTTTATAGTCATTGGGGGAAGCATAAATCTGATTTTTGGAGCTCTTCAGATGCTGTTGCAATTGCAACACCACCTACTTCTGAAGATCTTCGATATCTTAAATCCTCTGCTTTAAATATCTGGTTGCTTGGGTATGAGTTCCCGGAGACCATTATGGTTTTCATGAACAAGCAGATTCATTTCCTATGTAGTCAGAAGAAAGCTAATCTGCTCGAGACCATAAAAAAGTCTGCCCATGAGGCTGTTGGAGCTGATCTTATAATACATGTTAAGGCCAAGCATGATGATGGTACAGCCCTGATGGAAGAGATTATTCGTGCTATTTGTGTGCAGTCTAAATCAGACTCTCCTATTATCGGATATATTACAAAAGAGGCACCTGAAGGGAGGCTTCTCGAGACTTGGTCTGAGAAGCTAGGTAGTTCATCCTTGCAGCTTACTGATGTAACAAATGGTTTCTCTGATCTGTTTGCTGTTAAAGATGTCTCGGAGCTTACCTGCATTAAGAAAGCTGCATATCTGACTTCATCTGTGATGAAAAATTTTGTGGTTCCAAAGCTTGAGCGGGTTATTGATGAAGAAAAGAAGGTTTCTCATTCTTCTCTGATGGATGATACAGAAAAGGCAATACTTGACCCTTCAAGGGTCAAGGTGAAACTGAAAGCAGAAAATGTTGATATATGCTATCCTCCTATCTTTCAGAGTGGAGGCCAGTTTGATCTCAGGCCAAGTGCATCCAGCAATGATGAGGATTTGTACTATGATTCTACAAGTGTGATTGTCTGCGCAATTGGCTCACGATATAATAGCTATTGCTCAAATGTTGCTAGAACGTTTTTGATCGACGCAACTGCTTCACAGAGTAAGGCATATGAGGTGCTTCTTAAAGCTCATGATGCTTCAGTTAGTGCTTTGAAGCCTGGAAATACTGTCGCTGCTGCTTACCAAGCTGCCTTAGCAGTGGTTCAGAAGGAAGCACCAGAGCTTCTTCCAAACCTCACCAAATCAGCTGGAACAGGGATAGGCCTTGAGTTCCGTGAGTCTGGGTTGAGTTTAAATTCAAAAAATAACCGCTTGCTGAAGGCTGGGATGGTTTTCAATGTGTGTCTTGGTTTCCAGAATCTCCAAGCTCAGACTAACAATCCAAAGACGGAGAAGTATTCTTTGTTGCTGGCTGACACTGTTATAGTTAGTGAGAAACCTCCTGAGGTCTTGACTGCTGGCTGCTCCAAGTCAGTTAAGGATGTTGCTTACTCATTTAACGAGGAAGAGGAGGAAGAGCCTCCCAGAGTCAGATCTGACATGAAGAGCACCGGGGTGCTTCCTTCCAAAGCAACCCTGAGGTCTGATAACCAGGAAATGTCAAAGGAAGAGTTGCGGAAACAGCATCAGGCAGAGCTTGCTCGACAAAAGAACGAGGAGACTGCCAGGAGGCTGGCTGGTGGTGGGTCTGCAGGTGCTGAAGGCCGAGGTCCAGCAAGAACTTCAAGTGAGCTGATTGCTTATAAGAATGCAAATGATATACCTTTCTCTAAGGAACTAGCAATACAAGTAGACCAGAAGAATGAGGCTATCTTATTGCCGATTTATGGAAGTATGGTGCCTTTCCATGTTTCTACTGTGAAGAGTGTAACCTCCCATCAGGACAATCGAACATGCACCATTCGCATAATATTTAATGTGCCTGGTACACCATTTACTCCCCATGATGCAAACTCTCTTAAGTTTCCAGGTGCAACTTATTTGAAAGAGATTACATTTCGGTCCAAAGATCCCAGGCATAGCAGTGAAGTTGTACAACTGATCAAGACCCTCAGGAGACATGTTGCCTCGAGGGAGTCTGAGAGAGCTGAAAGGGCCACTTTGGTTACCCAGGAGAAGCTGCAGGTCTCTGGAAACCGGATGAAGCTAATAAAGTTACCAGACTTGTGGATACGACCCTCATTTGGTGGCCGTGGAAGGAAACTTACAGGTACATTGGAGACTCATGTAAATGGATTCCGTTATGCAACCTCAAGACCTGATGAGCGTGTTGATATCATGTTTGCAAACATCAAGCATGCGTTCTTCCAGCCTGCAGAGCGAGAAATGATTACCCTCTTGCATTTTCACCTGCACAATCATATCATGGTAGGCAACAAGAAGACAAAGGATGTCCAGTTTTATGTAGAAGTTATGGATGTTGTGCAGACATTAGGTGGTGGGAGGAGATCAGCTCTTGATCCCGATGAGATTGAGGAAGAACAGCGTGAGAGGGAGCGGAAAAACAGAATAAACATGGAATTTCAGAACTTTGTCAACAAGGTACATGACCTCTGGGCACAACCACAGTTCAAAGGGCTCGATTTGGAGTTTGATATGCCCTTGAGGGAGCTTGGGTTCCATGGAGTTCCTCATAAGTCTTCGGCTTTTATTGTTCCAACTTCAACTTGTTTGGTTGAACTTATTGAGACACCATTCTTAGTGGTTACCTTGAGTGAGATTGAGATTGTTAATCTAGAGAGGGTGGGTTTCGGGCAGAAAAATTTTGATATGGCCATTGTGTTCAAGGATTTCAAACGTGATGTGCTTCGAATAGATTCCATACCATCCTCATCAGTTGACGGAATTAAGGAATGGCTTGATACAACAGACTTGAAGTACTACGAAAGCAGACTAAATTTGAACTGGCGCCCCATTTTGAAAACTATAACTGAGGACCCTGAGAAGTTTATTGAAGATGGTGGTTGGGAATTTTTGAACATGGAAGCCAGTGACTCTGACTCAGAAAACACGGAGGAATCAGACCAAGGGTATGAACCCTCTGATGTGGAACCGGAGTCTGCTTCAGATGATGAAGGTAAAGATAGTGAGTCACTGGTAGAATCTGATGAGGATGAAGAGGATTCTGAGGAGGATTCCGAGGAGGAGAAGGGGAAGACATGGGAGGAGTTGGAACGGGAGGCAAGCAATGCAGACAGAGAGAAGGGTGATGAGTCAGACAGCGAAGACGAGAAACGGAGGAGGAAGGCAAAGGCTCTTGGGAAATCCCGTATTCCAGATAGAAGGGACCCAAAGGGCGCACCCCCTAAGAGACGAAAGTTTAAGTGAGGCAGCTGCGTTTCTGATCATGATCCCTTCAGGAGCTTCTTGTGCCATTTGAACTCGTGCTAGTTCTCTTTATGATGGATTAATACAAGCTTAGGATGGACAATTTTTATGTTTACCATGTAAATCTGAATCATGGTTTCTTGTCTCTGCCAAAGTGACATTTGATATCGGTTGCTTTATCTTTTGTTATTTAAATTCATTGCTGCAATATTAATGCTTTTAGTGTTGGACATGCATCTTTTCTTGAAGGACTATGCATTAGCATTTTATTCTCTATTGCCTAATAATTTATCGCTGTAATATGCTTGATGATCTATCTAGTATTTTAGTGAGTAGTTTTTAAATCCTGGAGTAGGTTTAGTGGTTCAAATTTTAACAGGTAAACTGACAATAATCTGCATTCGATTGTCATGAATAATATATATATTTTTCTGTCTTAATTAATTAATTCTTTGTAATTTATTTAACGTGACGAAAAGATGAGATTTCATCTCAAGAATTTAAGACGAAATGAAGTCACTTAAACACTTTGGTTTCTCATAAAATTTTGATTGATTGTGAAGTTTGTGGCTTTTTTTTAATGAGTTAATGATATGTTGGAATATAAAGTGAAATATTTAATTTAATTTATCCGTTGATTTTATCGAGGGAAGATATAACATGTGACATAATATTTATAAAATTAACACAAAAATGATGAATATAAATAAAATTTTAACATCCAATTATGTTTTCATTTGTTATGTAATAATTAAAATTTTTTAATCGACTATTGTGGTGGTGGTGATAGGCGACGTCGTCGGGAGTCACGGGTGGCTTGTGGTAGTGGTTGGTGAGAACAACTCGGTGGTGGCTTGTGGTAGTGGTTGGTGAGAATAACTCGGTGGTCGACTTTACTAATGTTGGTGGTGGAGCTTGAGGGACTTTTATAGCTTCTTGCATGGGGAAGAGAAGGAAGAGAGGGGGGAGCAGGGAGGTGAGGCAAATGCCTTGTGTCCCTTCGACGTAGATGCCTCACCTCTCGTCGACGCAGATGCATAGCAGCATTAGAGGAGGAAGAGGACAAGGACAATGGCCTCTTTGCATCGTCTTGCATCTATATCGGCGTAACTTTTACTTTTGCATCAAGCGGCCAATATCTCATTCCATATGTGCTTCGACAAGTGGAGGGTGTACCAATCGACGTCCTCCATCAGCTAGACCTCATAATGTCAAGTTGAATGAGACCACGAGAGCTTTGTCAATTGTCACCCGGATCGCGATTGGGCTGCCCGCCTCTAGCTTCCAATCCGCGCCAATTCAGTGGTTGCCTCCTTTCGCTCCTCTTCCGTTGCCACTACTATGGGGTCCATGATGAAGACGACATGATCATGCGGTGGGGCAACGGTTTCGGGTTGAAGACCCATCACGTTTGTAGCGGGGATGGCTACAAGTAGCAAGTCGAGGTTGTTGTCGACAACTTTCTTGGTAAGATTAGCATGGCAAATGAGGCAAATTACGTGGGAGGTGAGCCAGGCGATGCAGCTGCAGGACGATGGCCGCTCTACATCATCCTGCAATTGCGTCGGTGCCACTCTACATCTGTGTTGACGAGAGGTGAGGCAAAGGCTTTGCGTCTCGTCAATGTAGATGTAGATCAACGCAACGCCGATGCAGACGCCTCACCTCTCGTTGACATAGATGCAGAGCGGCACAGATGTAGAGCGATGATGGAGGAGGAAATGGAAGGAGAACGACGATGGGAGGTGAGGTAAAAGGATAAGAGAAAGAGGACGAGAATGATGGCTGCTTTGCATCGTCCTGCATCTGCATTGCTGCCACTCTGCATTTGCGCCGAGCGGCCAAGATCTCCTTTCGTATGTGCTACAACAAGCGAAGGGTGTACCGATCGATATCCTCCACAGGTTGGACCTTATAATGTCTAGTTGAATGAGACAATTGGAGCTTCATCGGTCACCACTAGGATGACAACCAAGTCACCCGCCTCTAGCTTCCAATCCATGCCAATTCCATGGTTGCCTTCTTTCGTTCCTCTTCCGCTGCCACCACTATGGTGTCCACTAGGGATATAATGCAGGTGCTCATTGGAGAATGAGTTCACTAAATGATCTACTTACGGAATGCTGGATAGTTAATGATACTTCATCGTTAGACAGTGATTCCGTGGTCCCAGTTACGTGTCTAGTCCTTAGACTTGAGACACCAAGGATATTCTATATGAGTACTCAACTCTTTGATACCAGACTTAAATTTCAGATCTAACATAGCTAGTTATCGGGAGTAATAGCCAACCTTACGAGGGCAATTGAGTGTTAATAGAGGATCATTCGCTCTCGATGTCATTAAAAGAATGTCCCGTATGTTCTCACTCAAGCAAATCCCTAGCTAGGACCATTCGTGATGAAAAGAATAGAAGATAAGAATAATTATTGAAGAAACTTTATTGAAGAAGTAAAGAAGCTTTATTGAAGTAACTTAGCTTGAATACATTAACATGCCCCTCTCCTATTTATACAGAGAGAGGATTTTCTTCAACAGAATAGAGGATTTCCCTCAACAGAGTAGAGAGATTTTCTTTGGGAGAATCCGATTAGTGTGAGACTCGAGTAGATTCTGTATGAGCTTGACAGCACCATGGCCGGTATATGGTCTCTGAGATATTAAAGGAACTATAAATACACGGTAGCTGAGGGTAGATAGGTCCAATGGATTAGATTCTCCTATAGAGGACTATGACATAGTGACTTAGTACATCCACACAGTCGATGAGTTGAGTGAATTATTCTGTGGATAATAATTCATTGAGTCAAAAAGAGTTCTAACAGGTGCAACTCACGGCTAACTCAGTATTAGGCATAGAGGGTCATACACGTATGGTGGATGATGCGACGAATAGAGGATTAGACATGGGATGTCCAATGAGCCCCTATTTTAATGGATCCTTGGGTGAGACCCAATAGAGTTTAGAATAGTTATTAGATACTAATTTGATATATTTTAAGCCCAAGGTAATTAAATGAAGATCTAATACCTATTATGACAGGATCAATTAGGGTTAGCAGTAAGAGCCCTTTATAAATAAGAGTTGGGGCTACATAAGTCATAGGCTGTACCCAATAGTGTGAGAACGTAGTTTTCAGTTTTATGAGTTTTCGCTCCCGATCATTGCACGTGATTCGATATAAATATGCATTTGAGAAATCGATTTTTTTTTTTTTCGTTGCACATGTGATACTCTCCCGGGTTTCCTAACACCACAGTGTGGCAACGTCTTTGTCCACCACCACCACAATAATCGATTAATAAATTTTAATTAGGATATAATAAAAAAATATAATTAAGACGTTAAAATTATCTTTTTATCATTTATGCACGTACTATCATGTCACATCTTTTTTTCATCGATGAAGCCGACAACAATGTTAGGACAAATGAGATTTAAATTTAAACTATAAGGATTTCAATATAAATTTTTTTAAATTTAAAAATCGAAATACTAAGAAGGTCTAAATATATAATTAGTCATTTTTTAGCAGATGAAAATAACGTTGATAATCCTTAAACTAAATAGTTGCAGGAGATGAATGCATCACCCGTAGGACGACACTACTCTGATCTTATGCAGGAAAGTGGTTGCGTGCGATGCGTGCTTCTCTGCCTGCATCAATCGAAAACTCGCTGTCTGCTTCCATTTAGGAGCGCAAGATACATCGTTTTTGTGTAATCAAGAATTGGTGTGGAAATGAACCTGAAGAATTTATCATGCTTCAGTTTGCATTTAGTAGTATTATGAATCATGATTACACATTCAATTTTTTTTTAGAAGGTAGAATAATCTCATCGATCCAGTTTGAAATTTGTTTCGGATAACTCGCGAAAGGTCCAATCTTTCAACCATGGCGTCGATATGCTTGTTTATTCAGAATTCTATTTTACAAATATTTTTTTGACATTTTCATTTGGCTTAGCTGATTTAAATTTGGTCAAATTATCTACCTTTGTACTACTCATCACTTGTTAAAGAAAAAAAACTATTTTTTGTTTTTAAATCAAAGACCCAATGATCGTAGAGGAAGAGGCTAAATATCTCTTATTTTATTTTTATTTTCACTAAATTTATCTCTCTAATTGTATATCAAAAAAATATATAATTGTGTCCTCAAACGTAATGAAAATAAATCGCTTTCTTCGACTGCATATTAAAATTATTCGTTTAAATATTAAAAATAATATAATCGCTTAACTCAAGTTAGATCAATCCAAAGCCCAAGACACCATTTCTGGATAGATCCGACGGTCAAAACCAAAGCTCACGAGGCTTAGTGGCATTTCGGTAGTTCTTCCCATTACTTTGAGCAAATGGAAACAACGACCGTGAGCGCCGCTAGGGTTTTTGACTATATTAATGTCGCCTCTGACGTCCAAGAGAGCGCTCGGAAGGTCGTCCGCGGCGCGGCGTTGTTCGTCTCAGGATCGATGGGCAACTTCAGGGTAATCCTATCTGAACAATGACTCTCTTCTTGCTCATCAGATCCTTCTCCACCGGCAATACCCCGATCCAATCAAACGAATCGCGGATCGTTGCTTCGGTTCCTCATGTTGTTTGATTCGAACATTTCAGAGTTTGTTATAGAAAAAAGTGACCTATTATTCTCCATAGGATCGATTAGGGTTTAGGAGAAGATGGATATATCAAATGTTGCATTGATTTTGCCTCTTCAGATTTCTTTCCTCTTGTTGTTGCTGTATTCTTTTTTGGTCTGTAGTTGATCTGTTGATGTCTGTCGATGGTGGCAGTTTCATCAGTACCAGGTGGTCGGTCGAGCCCTCCCGACCGAGACGGAGGAGCACCCAAAGATTTACCGAATGAAGCTGTGGGCGACGAATGAAGTCAGGGCTAAATCCAAGTTCTGGTTAGTTCTCTTGGTTCTTTCTTCTGCTTTTACGTACTGAATGCCTAATGCCTCCTTATGTTTGGTCATTATTGTTAATCGTTTCATCCTCAGGTATTTCTTGAGGAAGCTGAAGAAGGTGAAGAAAAGTAATGGCCAAGTTCTCGCGATTAACGAGGTTTGTTGTCTTCTTCTTCAGCAACCGCTTTTTCAGAAAGCATATGATCGGCGGCCTTTTGTTTCTTCTTTGGACATGCCTATGTGCCTTCATATAAAAGTAGTCCTTTTCTCTTGCTAACATGGTCAATCTCTCATTACTTTGATGAGATCATGGGAGGCCTTCATGGTATAAGTACTCAGAAAATTCTGATCCATTTGTTGAATCGATACAAATGGGAAATGTAATTATAATCATGGATAGTGATTGATAATTTAAGCTGATTTGTTGACAGTCATATTAAGATGGGCATGCATATTCATCAAATGTTAGTCAAATCAATTTATCTGCTGAATGTAATATAGCAAGTGTATGAGGTACTAAGTTTTGTGTCATTCTAATTTATGATGCTTGAGAAGTATGTTCAATAAGGAAGAATTAAGTTTCTACTTATAAAATCCAGCTACACTAACCAGATTCATGTATGCCTCTTTTCTGTTTTGGTCTTATTTTATTTTTAATTGTTCAATGTTTCTGTTTTTTCTTTTACTTCGTTGTTTTTGGAGTGCCTGTAACTTTGTCTGATTTTGGTCATATAGTTGAGAGAAGATTGGCATGACATCTGTCTTTTTATATTTATAGTAACAAGTTTCTATCTTACTTATTACCAAGATTAATAGAGGATAGGTAATACGTACCTAGAAGCAATATTGCTTGAACAACTAGGAAAAAATTTGTGGACAATTTGATCATCTTCTTTTACATGCAGACATAAAAAATGAAAAAAAAGGAACTGAAATTCCAAAGTGAACTGCTTTAATATGGATAAAATTCTTGTGGAGGTTTTGGGCAATAGTCAATAAAGGAACACCTTGTAATTATTGAACCAAAATGTTTATTCTTCATCTTTGAATTGATTCTTGCTCTTTATTTTGTGAATTTGAGCCAGATCATGTTCTTCATGACCCCACGAGTTTTTCCTAGACTTCTTTGTCAATATCTGTATACAAACCAAATTTAGATTGTCTTCTGAACTTTTTCCAGAATTCCATCAGTTGGGATTGTCAGTGATTTGAATTGAATCTGATTTAACTGTGTTAATATTGAACTTTTAATATGGAGCATTGAACTTTGAATTGATTTGATAAGTTCAATTAACAAATGTATTGGACATAAAGCAGAGAATCCAATCTGACTATATGAGATGCAAATTACTTATCCAGATCACATCAGGATTTAATCAAACAATGGACAGGCAATGAGAAAAAAATGGGTTAGTACCTGAATTTTGGTTGATTACTTCTATTAACTTAAAAATGAAATAGAGGGGAGGGATTGCTTTTGCATTTTATCACAATAGTTTACAACCCCTTAGAGAGGAGTCCTCAGTGGTATACTAGTTAAGCACTGACACATTGGATGGATAACCACCATATCTCGAATTAAGCACCACTTCTTTCTAGGAAGAAGTTGATTTCCTTGTGCTGGTGGTATACTAGTTTCTATTGGATTGGAGACGTTGTAATCTATAGATTGTCGTTCTAGTTGGTTAATAAATGGTAAGCAGAAATTTTTTGGGAAGCATCATCACCTGTGCAATCAATAGTGTGCCATTAATGCTGACAATTAACCTTTTAATCTCTCATTTTGTAAGCTTTTTATTATTTTGTTAGTTTTAGAATAAATAGGATGTTTGGATAAAAAATGCACATTTCTTTTGAACAATGTTTTTGGCTTTTGGTTTTCTTCTAGGTTGTTTTAACTTTTCCTCTAGGACTGAATGTTTTTTATTATTATCAATTTTTGTGGTTAATGTTTCTTAAATTTGATTATTATTTACTTCCAGATCTTTTCTATTGTTTTTTCTAGTGCTGAATGTTTATTATTGTTTCCATTTTTCTGGGTTGATGCTTCTTTATCTGGTCGATGGGTCTCCTCATTTTGCCCATTCGATTCGTTCCCTTGAAGCTATAGTAATGTTCTATTCAATCTTGTCTTATATATCTATGCATCTGGAGTTGATTTGGGCATCTCTAGATGTGGCAAGATTGAATACACCTCATTCTAACTGATCGGTTATGGGGATGCATTTTGTTGTCTGATCTCTGTTTCCTTCTAGATTTTTTTCCCACTGTTTTCTGTCTGACTTTTTTTTCCCCCATTTTTTCTAGGTTAATGCTTCTTGATGTGGTCTTGGTTTTACTTCTATATCTTTTCTATTATTTCTTCTAGTACTGGAAATATATAAATTTTTTTTTGGGGTTGATGCTTATTAATCTGCTTGATGAGTCTCATTTTGCCCATTCAATTTGTTCCCTTGAAGCTATAGTAATGTTCTATTCGTATTTAAACTCTCATATTGTATTACTGTGCATCTGGAGATGTATGGGCATCTTTAGATCTGGGGAGATTGAAGACACCTCACTCTTAATTGATTGGTTGCGGGGATGCATTTTGTTTTTATACATTGATGTTACAAAGTCTGATCTTGTCTCCTTCTAGGTCTTTTCTGCTATTTTTTCCAAAACTGATTTTTATATTATTTTCAATTTTTTGGGTTGATGCTTCTTAGTCGGGTCTTGATTTGCTCTAGATCTTTTCTATGACTTTTTTCCTAGAACTGAAATATTTATTGTTTCCAATTTTTTGGTTTAATGCTTCTTAATCTGGTCGATGGGTCTCCTCATTTTGCTCATTCGATTCGTTCCCTTGAAGCTATACTAATGTTCTATTCAATCTCATATTTTCTGTGTCTGGTGATGATTTTGGGCATCATTAGATGTGAGGAGATTGCATACACCCCAGTCTAACTAATCTGTTGCGGCCATGCAGTTTGTTTTTTTATATTGATGTCACCAAGGTCCTACAGGATTATGTTTCGTCTTTACAAGCTCGTAGTTACTTCTTGTAGATGCTAACTGTGCTGCCTAGACTTTCACGTGGGTCCTTGATCAGCCATTTGATGTGAAATGTAGCTCCCTAGGCAACCTTAGGCGGCCAAAAGTTTCTGCTTAAGACAGCATTGCCTACTAATGATGCAATGTTGTGCTGGAGCTAATTTTATGCTGTTTCGGCAGATATTTGAGAGGAAACCAACAAAGATCAAGAACTACGGTGTCTGGCTGCGGTACCAGAGCAGAACAGGTTACCACAACATGTACAAGGAGTACAGGGACACCACTCTGAATGGTGCCGTGGAGCAGATGTACAATGAGATGGCATCCCGCCACAGAGTCAGGCAGCACTGCATCCAGATCATCAAGACAGCCACCATACCTTCCAAGCTGTGTAAGCGTGAAAGCACCAAGCAATTCCATGACTCAAAAATCAAGTTCCCTCTCGTCTTCAAGAAAGTTAGGCCCCCTTCCAGAAAGTTGAAGACTACCTACAAGGCTTCCCGCCCTAATCTTTTCAAGTAGGAGAGGAGGATAGGTTGAGCGTATCGGTGGCCTCCTCTTGTTTTACCTTGTTTTAAGCATCGTTGGATTGTTTTGGTAGTTCACCAGACTTTTAGAGCTTAAGCACTGCAATCAGTCTGTTTATTTAATGGGCTTCTGCAGCACAGCCTATTTATGATTTGGATTAAAGTGGACTTGGTGCAAATTTGGAGTGTTTTGTTTTTGGATATGAAGTACCATGAAATGCTATTAGAACCTGAGCGGGCCGTTTTGATGATACCGTCTCATGGGGAGGATAGGATCTCTTTGTTTAAAATTTTAAAATAATAAAAATCATGCCGATTATTTATGATTTATACTTTTTTAAAAAAGAATTGAATCAAAGCATTATAAACCAAATTGTTGTTTTAGACGGGTGTTTACTGTTGTCATTTCTGAAGAATTAGCTTCACTTAAAATATTCTTTCTTACCTCTTAAACCAGGTTCTCGCTAAGCAAACATAGTTTCTATAGGTTTTCGCAACCTTTATATTAATCAGTTTTAATTATAAAAATGAAATATTTAATTTTATTTATTAATTTTATCAACGATATAATACATGATAGCATGTATAAGAATGATATAAAAATGATAAATAAAAAGATAATTTTAACATTAAGTTGACAATGACTCCATTGGGGCTGCGGGTGGGTATTGTGGTGATGGTCAACAAGAATAAAACAGTGGTTAGTCTTGCTAATGTCAATCCGAAAATCGACGATTGATGTGGAGGCAACGACCATGACAACAACGACGGTTTGATGATGGTAGTGGTGGATCTCGAGGATGTCCTTGGAGATAGGTGGGGTGGAATCTTGGAGGTGGAGCTTGAGAGCGACGAATGGAGGTGAGACAAAAAGAGAGGAAAAAACGACAACAACAAAAGTGTCGCAGAAGAGGATGAGGACGTAACTAAGGAAGAGGACGAGGTCTCTACCTCCTCCTTTTCCTTTCTCTTCCCCATGTCCCTCTTCTTCTTCCCCTCCTCCACAACAATAGTGACTATGGGAGAGGATAGGGACGAGGTGAGGGAAGGGATCAGGCGTCTCGACATGGCCAAGGGAGGAAGAGGACAAGGACGATAGTATCATAGAAGAGGACGAGGACCATGGCTGCGTTGATGCTATCTCCCGCAACACTATTATCCTTATCCTTTTCCTCCTCTCCCTTTGTCTCACTTCTCGTCGTTGCTCGTCCTTCTCTTCCTTCTCTCCTCGCAAAAAGTCACAGAAATCCCTCAAGCTCCACCTTTAGGACGCCATCCCGCCCATCTCTAAGAACATTCTCGAGATCCATCATCATCATCATCAAACCGTTATCGTCCTTGCCTTGGTCGCTGATGTTTGGATCGACAATGACAAGATCGACCATCACGTGGTTTTCATCGCTTACCACCGTGACGGTCAACTAAAAAAATTTAATTAGAACATAATAAAAACTATTTTTTTGCCCATCATCTTTATAGCATTTCTACATGTGCTTTATCTTTCGTCGATAAATTTGATGACATTAGAATAAATAAAGTTAAATATTCTACTTTTATAACTATTGATTTTCTAATATAAATTTTTTAAATATATGAACTGGGATACTGAAGAAATTTAACTTCATGGATGGATAACCTGGAATTAGCCCCCGTATAGCTCCACGCTGCACCATCGATTGCCACGAGCATATAGGAATCCTATGAGAGAAAGCACTCTCATCAAGTGATGATGGGTGGTGTAATCAGCAAGCGTCGCATGAGATGAACAAAAACCGACAGGTTGGGCTTGCGAGCAGCAAGGCTGAGCTTGATGATCTTATACAAAGGACTCGGGGAGGTATAAGTCACTAACGTTCTGACATATTTCTCTCTACGATTAAATCAAGTAAGGATTCCACGGTTGATTAAATCTTGCACACGCACTCGTTTGTGCAAGTTGAAGAACCCATGAGAATTCACCATTCTTGTCAATCACCTCCTCTTCCTTTGTCCGTTTCACTAATTTAATTCCTACGCCATATCTATAATTCTCATGACACCATGAAAGAGATACTACCAGAGATAACACAATAGTAACTCTATTTCATTTATTTATTCAATAATTGATCAAAGCCATTTGGCTAAACTTCGTTCTAATCATGCAAGTCATCTGGAACTATTACTTTTAGCTACTCTTTAGCTTGTCAACATACATGATTTCTTTTCCAAGAACTTCATCCAGATCTTCCAAGGAAAATCTATTTTTAGCAATGATAATAGGCATTGAGACTATTTCAGCAAATACATGTGTATTTTCCTAAACTTGTGACAACAAATTCCACAATTTTTTCCTACCATTTACTCAAACATTCATGTATTTCTTGCAATTATTTGAACTGGTAATCAATTTGCGATTAGCAAAGGCTGTTAATGTGGCCTTTGCAGGGGAGAGATTTGCTTGGGGAGGTCAAGAAGGCATGATAGTACGTCTTCGGCAGGAGTTGGGAGACAGGGAGGAGGACAGTGGAAACACTGAGATCACACAGCGGTAATGCGAAAGGTGGTAACAAAAAAGGATAGAAAAATCGACATCCTAAGGCAGAGCCCGAGAATACTCAGCAACACTAAAGTGCCTCTCAGCAGAAAGAATGCTGCAGGATTATGCTAATAAGCTGGCAGCATAGATTTCTTGCTGAAGGAGATCTAAACCACAAGACTTGAAGAATGATAGTGCTCCAACGAAATTTTATATCTGAGACACATGTAATCTTTAAGTTCCCTATATATCCTACGAACATCACATTGAACTTATAGTGGATTGCAAAGATTAAAATGTAGGTTATTATCATAATTCAGAGCATTAAAGATGTTATTTTCACAAACACTTTAATGATCCTACTGATAAATTGACATGAGACAACGTACCTCCTTGAGTAGCTGATGATTTTGATTTATTCATTTGGAGAATGACAGAAACTAACAAGCAATGGAAGTGTTGCATTCACATCTTTAGATGACCACTAAAATTGAAGGTTAAAGGTAAAAAAAACTTAAAATAAGTTGGACTACAACTTTCTGATTTACATCAAAAAGAATTTTTGAGGTGCTACCACGTTTTGGAGATGCCTCTCTCAGTGGTCCATTTGTGGACCCAACCCCTGCTAGAAGATGGATCAAGTCCCAGTCAGTTCGATAAGGGAGCAGGTGCTGGCATCATTGAGCAGGAAGGTTCAAGAAAAGAACTTTATGTTAGTAGGATAGAATTGAAGCCAGGTCTTCTTTTGCAACAACTCTGACTAACACATGTTTTGACTATTGGGTGCAAGCATTTATAGGGCTTCTTATGTGGGAGGTCTCCCACTTTATGCTGATTGCTATTATAGGATGTGGTGTTTTATTTTGATATATGTCTTTATTTTGGTGATGCAGATGAATTGAGGAATTATTTAATTGTGGTCACGATCAGATAACCCATAAAGGGAGGGGAAGAAATTAAATCAAGTAGATTGCTAGAATCATGTGATACTATAAGCCCTGAGACATATAAAGTAGATCTTAACACTAGACTCTCTAATAGTTACGATTAGTGAAGGCCACAGAAGAAGTTTCCAATGCAGTGAAAGCTTAATAGATGAGGCAAACATTTAACGAACCAAACAAATTGAAGAAAAATAAACAAATCAAGATAAAGTGACAACGTACCTTTTGTCTCATCCTAGAACAAACATCAGTGAGGACCTTTGTTGTCAACCATGGCTACCAACAAAAGTGGAAGTGCCTGTACATAAAACAAAAAAGGATAATACAAAAAAAAATTCAGACAGAATTCATATATTTTTCTAAGAATATCATAGTCAATATCTTAACTACATGATCCAATACCAACATTTCATATGAAATATACGATTAAAGAATTTTACCACGTATAAGAGAAAAGGTTATACTTTTATTGTGGATAGTAGAAACACATCCATATTTCAAAAAGTATTTTCATCTAAAACTAAAACTTTGCTGGTTTTTTTTAACATAAATGGTATTTAAAATGAATCCGGATGGTTTTATACAAACCTACCAGGACAATGTAATCAACAAATAAACACAAGATTATTAAGAAAATCAAATCAACCCAACTATCAAGCATAAGTAGTTATGCATTAGTTTGTATGAACTGGCCATAAGTCAAAATGGGATTGGGCAACAACTTGGAATATGTATAAGGTGCTTTTCTAAATAGCAATCAGACTAGCAACAAATCATTCAAGATATATCCATGTCAACTTCTATAAGTGCACTTGGATATAGGGACATACAGAAAGTCATACAAAACAATGACATATTTAATAGTGTTCTTATCATACTAGAGCAGCTTTTAGTACAATAGGCATGGCGGTTCATATTGCATTTTGTAGTTTATCTAAGTAACATGTATAGTTGCTCATGGACATACCCAATGCACAAGACTCTCATCAATGTAGGCTTTAGGGAGGGTTAATATATGCAGCCACTTAGAGAGAGGGGGTTCCGTGACAGGAACCCTGCTCTCCCAGCTCTCCCAGTTGCAAAAGAACATCCTTGCCATCGTACCAAGACCCAACCTCTAGGACAAACACAATAACAGGGTGAATGTAAAGTTGCTCATGAGCATGGATAATTATTATTGTGCTAAAAAAAAGTCCATCTAGAACAAACACATCAAGATAATTGCCGGAGCTTTGTTTGAAAATTGCACTCATCAACAAGAATGGCCATGAATGACCATATAAAGGTGAAAGGTAAAATGACCACTAATTCTCCACACAGTTTTCTTAGTCATTTTTTGTTAGCTCCTATGTTTTGAGTTATGAAATCAAGAAGGAAGATTTACCCCAAACAACATTCTAATTGTCCATAGTCCATACACAATGCTAATGAAGGTGGCAATGTGGCTATGTTTACTCTTGTCACCACTAATGACCTTATTTAGGAGGTTACCTACTAAAGCTGATAGCTTGTGATGACAAGGGTATTAAAGAAAATTTTCTTTGCATAAATGGGATAGAGTTGAAGCTGGTTTATCTTCCACAAATACTCTGCCTTCCACATGTTTTGACTATTGGGTGCAAGCATTTGAAGTGATTGTTATATGGGAGGTCTCTAATATTCTATTGATTGCTATTATAGGAGATGGTGTTGCATGTGCAAAAGTGGCTGTAATGTATAATAGTTCTTGAGAATGGGTGATTATTATTGGTGCGCAAACATAGTCCTTCTGGAACAAACACAATAGGACAATTGCCATATTGTTTTACTACTGCACTCATCAACAAGAATGGCCATGACCATATAAAGTTGAAAGGTAAAATGACTACTAATTCTTCTTTACACCAATAAATTGTTAATATGCTACAGTGAATGATGAAATGAAGTGATGCAATGTTCTATAAAATCACAGATATTTATCTTGTCAATTAGTGCAAATGGCATCACAAAGAGAATAACTAGTGAAGAATATATCGTGATTCACTTTTACCTTATGGTTGAGAGAAAAAATAAATTTTTTTAGTTTTAACACAAACTACGGTAATTTGTTAAAGATGTATTTTTTTCAAAAAAAATTCAATGAAGCAATCAAGGGAAAGCATAAAAATCAAACAAGAGGTTACACAATTTCATAGACAGAAGAAATCAGAAAATAAAGGGAAAAGAACAAATTAGAAAAAGTTATAGATATGGAACTTAGAAGACTGATGAGGATCGATGGTTTGATGTCAAAGATGTCTAATCAACACAATGAGGGCATTTCCAAGGATGATTTTGTTTTTACGTTGTTTCAAGACACAATAGGCTATAGCAGAGAAAAGGACATTCGATCCTGTTCTCCAATTGGGCAAAAGTATTTTGTGCATCCAGGTTTTCCACACCATTATAAGGCAGGTCAGATAAAAATGAACTTCGAGAGTGGAAGGCAGATGGTTATAGTTTTCAACTGTCATGTTTCCCTAGATGTTGATAATCATTGTTGGCTTCCTTAGTATATTTGCAAGGTAGTCTATCCCAAGCTGGTACCTATTTCTTTTCCCTGAAAACAGAATACTTATATAACAAGGACAGCTACAAAACAAACTTTTGGCACAAAATAAAATAAGTGTTCTTAGACACTAGCTGGGGGAAGGCAAGCAAACACTAAATATAAGATATAAACATCTGTTAAGTGGAATGGCATAGTCAGATATGAGGATAACTTGACTAGAATGCTTGAATAATGCAAATAACTTTACATGTTTGTGGATAAAGATAATTGCTTCCAATGAACAATCTAGTAGTTGTAAGACTGAATACTTTGCATTAGTAATTGTGAATTACTCAAAAGCTACGAGGAGGCTAGTATGTGTTATAGGTATGGTTTTAAGAACTAGTTGGACTGATCAAAGCTGACTAGTATTTACCGGTCCAATCAAGAACCAACATTCAGATTGGGCAATTTTGTTTGGTCCAGCTCGAAATTAATTTAATGTTATTTTTGAGTTTTGATAGTGATAGTTCTTCAAGTCCTTTAATTCCTCTCTCTCCCCCCGATTCCATCTGTGTCGTTCCACCTGTTGTCTTGTGTCGCCTGCTGCCTCATCATCTTTGGTATTTCTCCTGCTCCTCCACTTCCATCTCCTCTCCTCCTCTTTTATCTCCTCTTCCTCTTACTTCACCCCTCTCCTTATCCTCCCACTTTCTCAAAATCAATTGACATATTGGTACACCATGTGTCAGTATGCTGCATATATTGGATCCATGTCAGTCTGACCAAGGATGACTATGGGTCCAGTATCAAGATTTAAACTCATGGTATAGTGCCTCAAAGGTAGAGCAACCATAAAGCTTCCCAGAAAGGACTTAATTGGTGGTTGCTATGTGATTAGGTTGCTAAATTTTGCCTCCTCTGGTGGTTCTACCAAAATAATCTTGAATCTGGCTTAACTAAATCGAACAATATAACACAAAAGGTAACGATGCTGGATAGAACATGTTCAAGAAGCATTCAAGCCATCGATGGACCTATGCATGAGCCTCTTCAGAAAAAAATAACGAACACGAAACAGAGGCAGCAGCCATCCACTGCCTCTGCAGCGACGTGAAGGCAATCGACGCACCAAATCGCTATTCTTTCCTACCTCGAACACACACACAAAGTCATCATGAGAATCTCAACATCAAAATTAGACGACGCCTCTAATCTCTCCTCGGAACGTCCGCTTTGATTAGCTCGAAACGGCAAACAAGAGAAGGGAGCCTTTGGATTACCAGAGAGCAGCAAGGAAGGGGAGATCGAGGCCGAGCTGCCAGTGGCGGCGGCAACTATTCAGGACCCATTTGGAGTAGGTCAAAATGGAGGGGCCGACGAGAGTATGCAGGAAAGATCAAGGCAGCTCCGTCCAAAGCAGGGGACGCGGTCTCTTCCTCTCTTCTCTCTCCTCTCTTCTCTCTCCTTCCTCTTCTCAGGAAAGATCGCGAACAAGAACCCTAGAATTTTCCCAGAAAGCCGAGGAACTCGGAGTTCTCTGCCAGCTTGGTTAATACGCGAGGGCGGGAGCGGACGAGTCGGTTGCTTCGAAGAAAGTGGCAACCCCTCGTCCTCTCTCGAGGCGATTGGTGCGCAACGTGGGTCCCATCGACCCGGCCACGTCGCCATTCGCGCGACTAAACGACAACCGGTCGCCTAAAATTGTATTTCTCGAAGCGATTCTTTTCTTGAATAAATAATTTGATTTTGTTACAGAAAATAATTAAAATTTTATCAAATTCGGAAGAAAACTACTCAATTACGCAATACTAAAATAAAATAATAAGAGACTAAAAAAAAAAAAAGAGTAACAGATCCAGTAAACAAATCTGTTAGCTTTGTTTATGCGTGGTGACAATTTACCTAAAACCTCATGTTTGGAGTAATTCATCACATATCCTCTTTGAAGAGAAGCCACCACCAACAGTAGAACACCTCACAAAAGTATTGCCCATAGTAGATCAAGTTCCAAATTTCCTGGCACATCTCAATCAAGTAAAACCATTCAGATAGATGTTTCAAGTAACTCGGTGCAGATTCATCTAACATAAGACTCCAACATAACAGTGAACACACTCGTTTTGTTACATGCGATCAAACACACAACGACGCAGCAAACGTACTCCACTATGATCTCTCGAGAAGTAGCTTTCATGTCCAGAAGGATAAATAAAGATAGAGATCTTAGTACATCCATATTCTACAAAACTTGATAGGCAACCCATCCGAGTAGCCTGCATCGCGCTGTCCTCTTGGACTAATCGTCCAAGAAGACTACTTAGCAGATTTCGACTTCCATGAAGTTCTAGGGGGTTTTGATTCAACCAGTCAGCCTGAAATATAGGAACATCTGTGAATGCCATGCTAAGACGACAGATAAAGAAGAAATTATCATCCAAAGCAGTATTTAAAGCCTAGTGTCACCTCAATGAACAATTCTCGTTTATGCAAGATACTTTGTAGTCTTGATCAATATGAAATCAATGTATGCTGACTCATGAATGGATTCGAGCTAAAACTTTGAGTACTACACATAGCCTGATGGAAGAGGATACCTAAAAACAGGCATATGAATGCATATATTCATATCATGGCCAAAACATGTTCAACAAATACGAACAAATTGCTGTGTTCACCTATAACAAAAAGACCACAGCATATATGCAGCCTATATTCTCAAGCACAAAATCTTTAACAAGTTCTGCAGTCTGCCAATTTAAGCGATTGATGAGAAATAAGAAAAAAGTTACTCATCATTCAGAAGGTACAGCATACCCATTGTTGCCATCGACGTTCCCATTCCTGTTGCTGGTTCCAGCTTCATCCGGCACTTGACTCTGCAAATTGCAAGTGATACACAGTAATTTTCTGATAGAAATGTGATAACAAATATATCATACTTTTTATACATATTGGTAATCCTCCATACTAGCATGTAGAATCTACGAAAATGGATGTTGATATAATGAAAGACGGACAAAGATAGTTACCTGGGATTGCACTAGAGGGCATTGAAGGTTAAGAAAATGATGAAAAGGATCAACAACATGTGGCATTTGACCCATATTTGGGCTTCGTATGTTAAGTGTATCGGACAGATGATTTTGCTGATTGATAGCTTCGAATCTGGCTTGATCAGCAATTGGCATAGCAGGCGATGGATGGAACGATGGCATTAATGGTGTTGTGCATGTTGGTCTTGGGCCGAACTGAACTGGTGGATGTGCAGTAACTGGCGGGCAAGGGATGGGTCCAAATGGCAGTATTGGACGGGGTATATTGCCACCAGCCATGTCAGTTCCCATTCTCATCCCCAGACCCATCCCCATGCCCATCCCCATGCCCAGTCCCATGTGCATGCCCATTCCCATGGGGGGCATGTATGTTTGAACGCCCGGAAACATCACAGCGCCAGGGTTGCAGCCCATGGACATCATCTGCAGTGGTTCCAGACCATAAAAACCCCAGTCAGATAGCATCATGTTTAAAGCAAAGGGTGACATACTTCAACATGGTAGCAAAAACCCAAGCCTGAATAGAAAGATATTGTTTGCGGTTCCATATCAGTGGCAGTGGACATGTCAAACTCACAAGTACACTAACATATGATAAATGAGAAGGAAGACAAACACACTGGGTGATCTGGAACCTGATTTACTTAACATTAGGAGACCTATTCCATGCTTGAATAAATCTTCACGAAAGTCTAAGAAAATAATTATTAATCAGTAAACAATCGAAAATGGCATTGGTAAATGCGGCTTAATGAAGAAGAAATCAAGTAACACCTATTCCACCAAGAGATCTATTGCAGTGCAACAACTGAGAAGCAGGATACTGCAGTGATCTATCCAGAGCATACTTTTCCCAGATAAAAGTCATTGCAAAAACCCAGTGTAGTAGATGGCCATAAATTTAGGTTCCCAGCATGATAATCTTGCTTCTTATACAAAGCTGAGCATGAACAAGTTTTAGATATCTAATGTGGTCAAATTATCCTCGGCAATTAGTAGCAATATGATCCAGCATGCCTTTCCAAAATCCCAACTTGCATATACCAGGATGATCAAGCTAAAACTATAATATAAGATTCAACAGGGAGATTGCAAAATGTTATTCAGTCGATGAATACGCGCGAGATATAACAACAAGATCACCGTAGTATAAGATCATTCAGTTTCTCCTAATCTCTTTATTAATTTGCAGTCGTAATCACCATCACAACAAGAGACTAGAAAAAAAAACATGTAACGTGAAGCTCTGATGCTCAAGAGAGAGCAGACGAATCTGAACTGATCAACCACATGACGACAAACTATGAGATTATTCATCATCATGCATATAAAAAAATACTTGCAGGCAGCATATTGTGGATGCCCCAGTAGGACACAGTTTCTCCTGGCTTCCTTGAGGCTTTCCTAACCAAAAGAGGCTTTTCTAGTTACCAGTCAATTATTTCATGCTCAAGTTATACCTGGACTTGGAGTTGAAGAGATTTCATATATTCAATGGCCTCATCTAACGTCGAAGCTTTGTCTGACTGAAATCAAAGAGAAAGCAAAAGGACTTTTAAAGTGAGGACTGCGTGAATTTTTCAGAGTACATTAAAGCTATAAGGTTAGGACCTTGTTGCATCTGGGTATGAGTTCCTGCAAAGCCTTCATCTTCGCATTGATCCTATCCCGACGCCTCTGCACTTACAACTCATATGACTAACATACTGTATAACCTAGAAATTGGTCAAAATTCATGCATTCATGTGGGCAAAGCAAATGAAAACAACTGGTTTAGATGAGCACCCTCTCAGAGAGATTGTGGATCTCTGCGGCACGTAGCTTTCTCACTGGTCTGTATCGTGTAGGGCGGTCTTTCCTTCTTTCACCGGATTTAAATTCATCACCCTTTCATTTAATAAAATAACATGACATATGAATGGCAGCTCAATAGCCCAGTTAAAGGTCATAGGGAGGAGAAAACAAATACAAGAGTAAACTGGCTTGAAGATACGCATTTGGACATCATAAAACGTTTGCTTATTGCTTTTTCATGGAAAGATGATAAAACTTTGAATTATAGCAAAATTAAATCGAGATGATGTGGAGCAAGCAAATGGTAAGTATTTGTCAATCAAGGCTAAATAACAAAATTTTTTTGTATGAACATCCAGAATTCCTAGTGGTCGTATGAACATCCACAAAAACCCCCACACCTAAACACAGTTGATCGAAAACCTTTTATGTCTATGCTGTAAGAAAGCATAGCAAATCTTCTACATGTCTATGCTTTTAGTAAATAACATTCTTGCCCCAGAAATTAAGCACAACACACATGACTTCAAATATTAAGTGGAGATTTATATTCATCCAAGAAACACAAACCAACCATTACTGATAAATAATTAAGTTAAAAACAAAAATATAAACATCTAAAATTATAATACTCTAAAGAAACTTCTTAGAGGAAGTAATAAATAATCAACTAGATAAATCACATATATACGACCAATTTAACTACAAGTACTAAAATCAAATAACTCGCATGTGTATATGCGTGCAATTTTACGTCTATAGCAAACGAATCCGTGTGAGCCTAATGGGTCATGGCCGCCAATGGTACGTTCAAACAGACGGTTCTGTTACGTCCAACGACCTACCGTACGCTTACCGCCAAATCAATTACCAACGAAAGTTCTCCAACTTACGATCAGGAAGAAGCAGAAAAAGAACAAAACGAAAGAGGAGGCGGTGAGCTGACCTGCTCAACCTGGAGGTCCGTCTCTTCCTCCCGCGCCGCACTCACCTTCTTCCGCTTGCGCTCCGCCGTCCCCGACGACGACGCGGACCCCCGTGGCTGGTCGTCTTCCACGATCACGACGGTTTCCGGAGTCTCGCTCGACCCCATCGCCGTCGACCCCGCCACAGGAGTCTCGCCCGGCGTCACCACCGTCATCTCCTGATTCGCCATCATCGCTTCGAGGTCGCCGCCTCCGCTCTCCGCGTTCCCGATCTGGCAGTTCAGCCACGAAGCCATTTCGTCATCCTCCATGAACAGTCGGCTGGCCGCGTCCGCCCAACCACCGCCAACGGCGCTTGAGGAGCCACAAAAGGCCACCTCCGCGGCGGAGCGATCTACCGGATGGGTCATCAAGCCGGTTTGCCAGATTAACTCCATCAATTCGTCTTCGTGGCTTAAAAAAATATTTTCCCTTTTTAACATATCAATCTTACAATAGAATTAATTCCTTCTTTCTCGTTTCATTATAATAAACCTTAAGAGGAGAATATGAAGGACCCACCAGGTGAATGCTTTACGGCGGGGATTGGCGGCGGCGGAGGAGGCGTGGGGCTCGTTGCCGTGCTGGAAGTCCGGAACCATGCGATTCATGTCGAGAGAAAGGGAGGGATGAAATCTAAACTACGAGTGAAGAGCTATATATATATATATATATATATATATATATATATATATATATATATATATAGAGAGAGAGAGAGAGAGAGAGAGAGAGAGAGAGAGAGAGAGAGAGAGAGAAGGAACAGAAGACAAAAGAGCTCTCCCTCCTGCTTGCTTCACTCATACTCCCGCCCTAAAACCCTGCTGTTATATTAAAGTTTGGGTTTTTGGGGAAAAGAGAGAGGGGGACGTTTGTTATCTTCTCTTGGAAGGACATGCAAGGAGGAGGCGGCGACAGAGTGTTGAGTCTGGTTGTAATGGACGTAGAACAGTTGAGAATGGGGGATCCAGAAAGTTCCATCCTTTCTAGTGTTGAACCAGGAGGTAACAGTGCGCCGTATTGACTATGTACTGTGAGGGAAGGGGGGAGAAGCGAGGAGGGCATTGAGTTACGGGGTACGTACAGGACGCAGCTTCGAGTCAGTTGAGGCGATACTGTGGACGGGCAGCTTCATTGGGTTAGGACATTTGTGAAGGAAGCCGACGACGCCATGATGAAGATTTTGGTAGCTTCTGAAGGGGAATTCATAAGAGAGATGTATTATCTGATCAGTGTCCTACCAAAAAAAAGATACTTTCCCCGGTTAGAACGGCGAGTCATCTCCCAACACTTGCAACGAAAGTTACCGCAGCATGAAGTGGCTCAAAAATCTACCAAATTCCCCACAATTTGTATCTTAAATAAATATCTTCTCTAGACTTATCTTAAATAAATTTGTATTTTAGTGAAAAAACAATCTCACACCTCCCTCTTCCCTCTTTCTAACGTTGCCACGACCTACCTGCCCTACACTGTCACCATCTCTTACCAGGTTTTCTCAGTCCCACCGAGGTACGAGCAAATCAATAAATGGTTCATACACGACAAACACAGCAAGCAAGCTCTTCCGAACTACAAGATTTTTTTTTTCCATGAAAATACTTTTTACTAATACGTATTATAAGTATAAAAATAATAATAATAATATATTATTATTATTAAATAAAAATTTTAATATCAACGGAGAATTAGATAAGATAAATAATTAAGAGAGTTTCTTTTATTAACAGGATATCTAAAATATCTTATCATAATTATTTTTTTTTACTGATAAATAATAATAATCAAAATCTAATCAAAGACCACTATTCCACACGATGGTCGCCGAGATGCATATCATACATCCTACCACTAGTGTGCCTCCATTGCGACTGTATTGACTTCTCTGTCCTTCGACTACGTCAGTTCTGTGCAAGTCCGTCCAAATTCTCTTCCGTAGGACGTCTTGGGGCAGAGTGGGTCGAGCGCGAAAGAACAGTGGAGGCGAAGGAGATAGGCATGCGCTTGCGACTTGCACTGCAGGGAGACAAAACAAGAGTGGCGGGAGACAGTATCGCGGTGCGTACGTGGAGGAAACAGGGGATGGCGCTCTGTTTCGGAGGTGAAGGCTAAATGTCGGTTTCCGATTCTCCTGCCGTCCGATAAACGCAGGATTTCTGCCCTTTCCCTATTTTGGTTTCGGGAAGGAGCGGTATGTCCTGTCCGTTTCCTCGGGGGTTAGGGATTAAGAGGAGGCGACACGCGGAATACTATCGTCTTCTTCTTCTCGCTGCCGCCTTCTGGTTTGGGAGCAGTGAAACCCACCCGTTGTCGAAGACGGGGAGTGAATCCACAAGGCGGAAGGGGAGTCTCAGCTGAAACGCTTCTTAGCACAAGACACGTATGCCTTCGAGTCAGTGCTGATTCGATAATACAACAACACGTATGATTTCATGTCAGTATGATTTCTGATTTAATGATATAAAAATCCCAAAATACAAGTCCGGCATCTCATCTCTCTCCGACGCTACAATACTGATTCGATGATACAAAATCTTAAAATTCAAGCTCGACACGTATGAGATGCTGATTTGGTGATACAAAATCCCAAAATATAGGTCTGACGATATCATATCTATACAATGTTACATTATCCGAGTCAGTGCTGATTCGATGACACGACACGTATGATTTTAAGTCAGTAATGATTTAGTAATATAAAATCTTAAAATATAAGTCCCACACATATGATATAAAAATCTTAAAATACAAGTCCGACATATCATCTTTCCCCGACGCTACACTACGATACAAAATCTTAAAATTCAAGCTCGACACGTATAAGTCCCAAAATATAAGTCCGACGTATCATATCTTTGCAATGTTACATTATCCGAGTCAGTGTTGATTCGATGGCACGACACGTATGATTTCAAGTCAGTGATGATTCAGTAATATAAAATCTTAAAATATAAGTCCGACACATGAGATGCTGATTCGATGATACAAAATTCCAAAATATAAGTCTGACATACTGTTTCGATGGCACGACGGTAAGCATAAAATCTGTAATATATTATATTAAAATACAAAAATAATCTTTATGTCAGGATTAAAATCAAATACATAAATCTCGTTTAACGATGCGTATCTTTTGATATCATCTGTTCAGTTATATTATATATCTTATCCAATTATAAAGGACCACAATAATCTAACAATAATGATTTCAAGCCCTGATGCTATTCAAGTCAGTGATGATTTGGTTATACAAAATCTTGAAATACAAGCTCGACACGTATGAAATGTTGATTTAATGATATAAAAATCTATAATACAAACCCCGCACATCATATCTCTGCAATGCTTCATTATCCGTTAGGATAAATCTATAATAAAAATAATCATAGACGTTCCTAACTATTTGGAACCAGTAGCATATTAACAAGTGTACTTTTGATAATATTTATCTTGAAAATATTTATTCTTCAATTTACATATAATTTTATCTTAGGATAAAAACAATTATACATATTTATCTATTTTTTAATTGGTAGATCACTTTCAACAATTAAAATAAAAATTACTTACGAAAATATGATCCATCTCATATTCATGATTTTTAATATATCTAATGAGGATTCTTTTGATAAAAAAATTAAACCTCTAAAAAGCGATATGAAATTCGATCCTTAGAACAGAAAAAGAATATAGATATTAAGGATATCGAATGAATGAATGACATATTAGATCATTTATTATTTAACTCACATAAATTCATATTTATATGTAAAAATTATTTTATATTTTTATTAACTAGTTATTTTTTAGATATAATTATAACATATTTCTTTTGGACCTTTCTCTTATTTGGTTAAAAAAGAATTAGGGTTTGATCTATATCGTTGGTACGTTATAGATTCTCGCATCATTAGAATCGATGCTCTGAATTACGTATGATGTTGGATCTATTGTCCCTTTCACTACTATTGATTATATCTTTTTGTAGGCTATACAACTTTGTATCCTATTTGAGATCAAACAAAAGTTTAAAGTTTATGATTGACGAATGATATGGTATTTAGTTATCCCTATTTAAATTAATTATTTTGATGTGACATTCTGGTATTCACAAATTTGTTGTAATAAAAAATTATATATATATAAATTTTTACAAATGGTAAGTAGGGTAAGAAAATTTTGATCTCGAACTCAACCAACAACTAACATTAAAAATTCTAAGATTCAGAACCTAAAATAAGTTAATTAGATACCCTATCATTGCATAAATGTGTGTTAATCATGTTGATCGATATTCGATCATTTGGCTTAGTGTCCATTTTTTGACTCGTTGTTTACCCTTTGATAGTTTGTATTTTAGTTGAAGTATCTCTCATATTACGTATCTAAAAAA
Source organism: Musa acuminata AAA Group (assembly GCF_036884655.1). Lineage (NCBI taxonomy): Eukaryota > Viridiplantae > Streptophyta > Magnoliopsida > Zingiberales > Musaceae > Musa > Musa acuminata. The sequence continues at coordinate 4,945,986 of NC_088338.1, read as the reverse complement.
TATAATTAACTTAATATTAGTTGTTTGTATTTATTAATTAATTTTATTATGAGGCTCAACAACAATAGGTTTCAAACTCTTAATCCTTGAGTGAATATGATACACCATTATGAATGTAAAAGTTTGTTCAAACTTGATAGAAAAATTACTAAATAGTTGACATGTTGTCGTCACATGTCATCTAAGTCATCTGTCTACGTATACAAAGTTTCAAAGTAGAGAAACACAAACTCCCTTCTTTTTGCTTCTTTTATAGCAACGAAGGCAATCATAAACTTTTTTTCTCTCTTTATGATAAGGAAGGTAATCCTAGACTCCCTTATCTTCGTTTATGAAGAAGAATGATATCACAAACTTTCTTCCTCTCATTCAAGATATAAAAACACATCCTGAATAGGAAAAATAGGGAGGACTCACTTCTTTTGAAATACTTTAACTCATATTTGGAGACCTCCGATAAGGTCGAGGCGGGAAACCCCTCGGTCATCGATTGCTTGTGTAGGACTATGACTCATCTAAAAAGTACCTTAGAATGACCCATAGCTCCCTTTATCAGATAAGTTGCACCTTAGGAAGATCCCGAGCTTCATTCAATAGGCAAAAGCCACACCTTGGGACGATCGTAGGACCGTCACCGTAAGCTGACAACACATCGGGAGTTCACTTATCATTTCAACTCCCCAAATAGGTTGAACCCTCGCTCGGGAGAGGGAGCCCTCGGATGGATCTTTGCCTTTAAGATCAAACCATGCTATGCCAGCTCCCGAGTCAATGGCACCAAAACAATAACATTTTGACTCAGGACAAAATGTGGCGTATCAAAACCAATAAGTAAGTTTAATACAATATTATAAACTAATATCTTAATCCTCAACCTTAGTCAACCACAGATTAAGTCTACATATCGATAAAATGCAACAATATCCACGGTATGATGATGTGGATACTAACTATATAAGATGGAAAACGTCCATCTCCAAAGTCAACTATACAATACTCATGCTCGTGACAACGCCTTCACGGCGCTTTCCCCGTAGAACTCTATGACGTCAGGATCATACATAATCGATAATGCGTAGATAATTAAAATACCAAGAATTGAAGAATTACAATTTTAAGTGATATTTTTTAACCACTTTTCTAAAGACTTGTAAGTAACTATTTAGTTTTAGAATTATATCCACATGATTTAATGCTACAAGTATCGAGATAGCAACTAATTCAAGATGTGAGAATCTCAAATTGGATGAAAACACAATCAAAATTGCATTGTCCAATCGATGCTATCACCACGGAGACAAATTCATGAAATGCTGATTTCTCTAGTATCATTCAAAAGATGCTTCTAATTATAGTAGCAAGATTAAGTCGGATGCCCTCTGATCATCGTGGCCAAATGCATGTCTTCCTTTGGCTGTGATTTTGCCTTATCGATGTCCTCCAATTCATTGTCAAACCTTTTCCATTCGTTCAAGTAAGAAGCACATCAACTCTTAATCAACAAAATAAAAACGAAGACCATGAAAGCCATTTGCAACTCTTACATTAGAGGTGGCTCCATTGGTGGAACCCAAGCATGGTGGGTTGCTAACCTTCGGCTCCCTCTCCTCCACAAAGACTATGAACATAGAGACAAAAATATTTGGTAAATCAATCGATGCAAATTTATTCTCCTCTATAGATGGCTTGATGGCGAGAAGTGTGAAGGGTAGAGATGAAGATTGAAGAAAGAATTTATCATGACATGAAATGAATGATATAATTCATTAAGGTAATATGTATTTATAAAGGTTTTGAGAGAGATTTTTTTAGTTATGTACTTAAATCATATAATCAAATCATATACTCAATTGTGTGATTGATCTTCAAATCATATATTGATTGAACAGGAATACAAAGTTATCATTCCATATTTGTCTTTATCATGATATTTTATCATGCCCTTATAAGATTGAACTTCCATCAATAATGTCAATTTTGAACTAATGCAATTGAAATATCCTACGAGTGAGAGTCATTGTGAGTGATTTGCTTGTTGGTATGAAATATGGATATGAGAAACACGTAGTTGATATTTAACAAAGTAAAAAATCGATGATAATATGTTTTATGCGTGAGTGAAATATTGGATTGACACATAGGTGAGTGGTACCGATATTATCACAGTGTATTATAGAAGTGGATTGGGAGGTGATGTCAAGTTTGTGTAACATATTGGTGAAATAGTGATGGTGATGATTCAATATTCATCTTTAATGGTAAATTTTACAATTGTGTTCTATTTTTTAAAATTTCAACCGATTAAATTTACTTCAAAAAAGATAATATAAGTTACTGTAGATATTCTACCGTTACTATTACCTACCCAATTAATATCGACAAAGGTATAAAGATGAAGTAACGAGTGTTTAGTAAGAAAAAGTTCATGTTTGAGAGTCCCTTTAAAATATCGTAGAATACATTTTAGTACAAACCAATGTATAACGGACGATCGGTGCATGAATTGTGATAATTTATTGACTACAAATAAAATATCTAGACATATAAAAGATAAATATTATAAGGAATCAAACACTTGTCGCTATTGTATAATATTCATAGTAGAGCTATCATCATAAAATTTGAGTGACTCAGGAGTGGAGAGTAGGGAGACGATTTTTTTGACATTCTGCATGTTCGTTTTGAGAATAGATCTCGAATGTACGTCTTTTGTGATAGGAAAAGTCCAAAAGATATAAACGTTGCTTCCATTCCTAGAAAATAGCTTAAGGTTCCTAAGTATTTGATGAAGAATCGATCTACCAATTAGTTAAAAAATTACTTGATCTTCATGGAATTATGAAATTATTATTTATGATGATAATATCATTTACATAAACTAATAGATATATACTATATCCCTTTTACTATATCAAGTTGATAAAGTTGATTGACATGAAAAAAAAGAGTCAAGCTATGGGAGGATTGTTGTATAAACACATATTCAATTAAGGTCGCACCTAAGAAAGCATTTGAAATATGTCTGATTAGTCTCGTATCAAAATTGAGTAAGATCAAATATAAGAACTTGATAAATATATTATTATTAACTTAATCTTAAATATTTTGACCACACATACCAAGAAATCTAATACTCACAACTATCACCTCCGACAAGTTTGTATGCGCTCCTCTGTTGGGTTTCTTTCGACAATCGTACGCAACATGAAGGGTAGAGAAGCTAACACACTGCTGCCATGACGGAAGGATGGAGATTACTTTTGCTCTTTCTTGAGAGACGCACGGATGACGTTGCAGAAGACATTGAAAACGACGAATGTTTATGTACTACTGGAGTAGTAACTCGAAGGTGAAGTGAGAATTATTTGAAGTATTATTATGCAATAAAAAATTATTGCCAAGGAGCAATTTCCAACATAGAGATTCCTCTAAATAGCGCATCAATGAATAGTAGATAAGATTTATATGAAGAAATCTTTCAACAGAGGAAAAATCTTCCCTTCTTCAATGAAACTTCTTCGTATTATCTTCTATTCCTTCTTCAATGAAACTTCTTCATATTATCTTCTATTCTTTCCAACAATGCCATCGTTCTTATTTATATAATATTTTATAAATAAAATTATTCTCGATATTTAGTAAGTGAGTCTTATAAGATTTCAAATCCATAATTCCTAATAAGTAAATATAATACATCACTATCAAATCAATATTTTAATCATAAAAATTTATCAAATGAGATTCTTTTTTTTTTCGATCTCATTGAAACATCCAAGTTAATTAATACAATTATTATACAAATGATGAACCTTATGTGTTATTTGATGTAATAAAAATTTATTTTTAAAAAAATTAAACCTTTTTGATAAATTAGTTTGAGACATCATCATCATACCATTATCTTAAGATAATCCTAAACATTTTTAAATCCTCAATCATGACAAAGTGAACTTGATATAACACCATCAAACTAATATTTTAAATACTTTTTCTAGTATACACTTTCTGACAAACACCACCATCACACCAATGATTCAACCAATAATTCAAGTATCAAATTATGGATTCATGCGCACTAAGAGGCTCGTCTGTACAATAAGCAATGCTTTCTTCCGCAGCAGAGCAGAGAAAATGGTCATACGTCCATGACCTAAAGCAAACATACCAAAAAAAAAAGAAGAGCCATCATTCGTCGTTCAGTTTGATTTGCAACCTATAATAGAATACAATGTCAGAAAAATACTTGAGAAAGTAAAAAAGTCGCAGCCAGTAATCTTAGCAAAAAGACATAAGGCGGTGCAAAGTCACTGAGCTAAAGGAATCCGACGCAAAGTCACTGATCTAAAGGAATACGACGGATCTTGCAAACCAGGTGAGCAGTTGGAATGTCAAGCTGGCTTCCTCCATCCGACTTGAGGAAAGCGGGAAGCTGGTCTCTTGGAGTTGCGAGGCATGTGTGGAATGTTGCCAGAAATGGGGGGATGGCCATGGAGAGCGCTGAGAGGACGTTGCTCAAGTACTCGATATCAGCCGATAGCTGCTGAGCACCTCTATCACTAATGTATTGAATTCCTCGCAGCTGCTCCATGAAAAGGGCAGTTGCACCTTCGGCCACCTAAACAAAAGAAAGTGCTTAAATGTGTTAGGACCTGCATCAGCCCAAAAATAATCTCCAATGATATTGACATTAAATCCAAAGAGGAAAGATTTGTGTAGAATGAACAAATCAGAGATCTATAGTCTTTACTTCAGTTTTTCCTAAATCCGAATTCAACTAGATCTCAGGAAATGGAGATCTACAAAAGTGCAGAACAAAGAAGATCAGAAGTTATACCTTGAACATCCATTCTGTAGCAAAAAATTGGGCTTCCTCGGTTCCGGACTCACTGCTCGAGATACCTTCAGCCAGTGGCTCTAACTGCTGTGGCAAAGTAAGAAGATATTCTCCCACACTAGTGACATAGGCCTGTGGATAGGCGCTAAAGCTTGGGAGGGGAAGAGAACTTTGCTCCTCCACTGATGACCAGATTGGCAGCCGTGATACGTCACTTAGACGTTGCCGCACTTTTGATATAAGAACATCATAAACAAGCTCATTTACCGTATCAGAAAATGCTGCCACCCTTTGGGAGGTGAGAGGAAGGGCATGAAACCTTGGATCCTTTGACTGCAAGATATAAAAAGTAAGTGATTTTGGCCTGTGAAATCACTTTATCTTTCTTTACCCTTGTACAGGGAAAAAATGAAAGACTGAAGGAAAGATCAGTCTAGTTATAATTTCATGGTCCAACATTATGAAATGAGTGGAAAGAGAGGTCACAAAGTTATGTATACCTAACTAGAACTTTCTTTGAAAGATCCTCTCTGCTAACTCCAGTAAATATTTCTAAATGTTTGTAAAAAAAAAATATTGAGAAAGAAAATTAAACTTTTAACACAAGCCCAAACTAAAGGATAATAAAGATCATTCGAGAACATATCATTTTGAGATTACTGGTTCACAACAAGTGTTTCTATAGTTGGAACCTTCTAGAAGAAGTTAGAAATGTATGGATTAACAAATAATTATCCTAGAGCATCATATATGATATGCACTGTGACTGCGAAATAATGGCATGCAAAAACATTGTGTACTGTGGCAGTAAAGGCATATGCATGGCAACATGCTATGATATTTTAACCATTGAAGCAAAGTTGTAAGCCTGAATCACGACATAATGGAAATTAAATATGGAACATGTGGTTAAAGAAGGCATGTGAAAAAAATAAAAAATAAAAGTAAATCATTTTAATTTATGCCACTAAATAGAAAGTTGTTGAACAGACATTCCTTAGAAGTTTCCTATTTGTAAGGATACCACTTTAAATTCATGCTATATTTTCATGTATACTTCTGTGAAACCTAGGGAATTTTATAAGCCATTATAATCCAACTAGTGAAGTTCACTTATTCTGGACTCTGCTAAATAAAACTAGAAACAAGTAATGAAAGATACTTCTTAATCTGCTCAAATAAAAAGATATAAAATGCAGTAGGATGAAGAAAGACATGGCTAAATGAATATGGTAGAACTAAAGTATTCAACAACAAAGAGAGAAAAGAGAAACCTCTGAAAAACCCAAATACCTGTTCCAGAAGATTAAAAAGCTTCCTAGCTTTATCAGGTGCATCAGCAAGGCGCAGAGCTGCCACATCCAAACCTGCCCTTGATGCAAGGTTTACATCATTCTCACCAGTGACAGCTACATGCGATTGTTCCAAACTTGATCCAAATACAGAAAGAGACAGGGTTGTGCCAATCCTAGCTAGAGTAGCTCGTAAAGAAGCTTCGAAAACAGATGTTCTGCTCGTTAGGCAATCAGCAACAGTAAGAATCTGTAAAGATCCTTGGACAATAGACCACTCCTCCTCTTCTGAGACCATATCAACAACCCGTGCTGCTCCTTCCTTTTTAAGACCATCACTTTGTGCAGGACTATCAACCCCACATATAGTTCTCAATGATTTTAATGTATCTTGCAAATTCGAAAGATATTGAAGCATTATGTCATCAAGGGCCAGTATAAGCTCATCAGCCTCAGAACCACCAGTGAAGTTAATGCATCTTTCAATGGCTGCTTCGAGAAAAACAATAGTTTGTGGGATAGATTCCTCCATTCTTCGAACTGTTTCACTGAGTTCTATACCTTGTGCACCCACACCTCGTGCAACAGCGCCACGGATATCTATTCCAGCAATCTCAGAAGAAAGGATAGCACGTTCCATTTGACCATACCTAGAAAACAACCCAATTTGTCCCTCGGATATTAGTTACTTCGGATTTGCTTATGCAGCAGATACTCATCAACAAATACGGATTAAAATTTTGCTGCAAACTGAAGCAAGGTAATAAAGGTAAGAACACAAAAGACTTAAAAGTACGCACTTCAGTTTAAAGGTTTCATAAGGAGAATAAATAGCCTTCAAAGTTTTTAATAGAATTTGAAGATCAGATTCTGAAAATAAATGCTGAATATTCTTTGCAAAAGCTCCAGTCATGTTGTGCAGTTCAATTAGAGACTCAAGATGCCTGCTTAGTATTTTAGTACCCTTTGGCACGTCTCCAGACAGGATGTCTGTTATACCTGCATGCAAATAAAGATAGAAATTGTTATCCATAGGTCAATTGTATGGTAACAAAAACATTGCTTTAATCTGAAAGTAGTTGTCAGAAAAAAAAAAGCTATTTCGAACCATAATAAGAAACTACAATGTAGTGGTTGGTAATGCTTTTGAAACAAAAACAGGTAACTGCAACTACAACCTTAATTTGTAAACCTGATCTCAATCTTTTAAGCAGGTGTTTGATCCATAACCTAGACAAATTCTACACAAAATTGACTTGCATAAACACTTAAAGTCATCATTGCAGATAGAAAGATCTACAAGATACTTGAGCAGTTAAAGCCCATGCAATCAGGAACCAACAAATAGAAATTACTCTAAGCCTACTAGTATCTACGAAACAATGAAAATGACAAGCTTTGCAATCGAAAGCTTGACAAAAATTAACCAACAGCCAAATAAAAAAATACTGACCAACCAACCTCAATAATATCCCACTTGAACAATGAAAAGAAGTCCTAGACCAAAAATTTTTGTCTCCTCGTCTAGGTTATCATGCAGGCCAAACTTGGAAGCAGCAAAAGTTTTTTTTTCAAGTCAACCTTGCTCAAAACACTAGTAACATCACCACCAACCTAATAAGTTCATATTCAAAATTAATGTTACAAATCTAATGTGGATATTCTGAAATCTGAAGAACAGATCAAATATAATGTGACTAGCAGGAATTAAATAACTTAAACAATACTATAGATTTGCAAGTTGCAACATCTTGCCAAAGCTAAACATACATAACATTATGTGCAGGTGGCATCTAATTGTCATTATTCTGAAAAATAAAGATCATATGTCAGTAACCTTTACTCAATGCTTTGGTTTCAGGAACAACATCACCAGTTGCAAGGTTGATACAAGCCACAAAACTTGCATTCAAATCGGACATGGTCTCCATTAGCAGTTTTGGAACAAGAGAAAAATAATCATCAGGTAAAGCATTCATGCACCTGCAAATCGGACATGGTCTCCATTAGCAGTTTTGGAACAAGAGAAAAATAATCATCAGGTAAAGCATTCATGCACCTGCAAGTGCCATACTAGTTAGATCATAGCACATAAAATAACAATTTTTCTGAGCATGACTTGGAAGTAGATAAGATTAGCAGAGACTGCATGAGTAACAAAATATCAGGGAACGCCACCCAAAAAAGCAAGAGAATGTCAAACAAACAGAGAAGTAGAATTCTGACCTTCGCTTCATTTTTTATTTTTTTGTCATGTACATTTTTGTATGAATAACATCAGAGACGATTATTAAAATGTTCATACTAGAATTCGCATTGATATTATAATGTGACTTCTCCCTCTAAAGGTGTTATTTGATGCAGGACTACTACAGATTGTCTAGCAAGTAATAGCTCGCCTAGGGGAAGAGACATTTCTAACTCCAGGGTTTTCTTGATTACAAACAGAATTGAACTATCTTGGTTTGAAAGGAAAACATAATAGGTAATAGATGATGAAGGAAAAAAGAATACAGATGATGCAGGAAAGAGGATCTAAGTGTTCTGAAAATGATCAGGCAATTCATTTGACTTACAGGGGATGCAGGGAATCCTGATATCTTCAGTAGAAATTGGGGTCCTTAAGAAATCAACAACAAGCCATTGTACCAAGCTATTTGGGCCTATTAAATCTTGTATTACCTAATATGCCAACTGAACAAATCATGAAGATAAAGGCAGCTATGACACTTAAAATAAGGAGTATTATCAGGATTTCATTCCTTATGATGAATGGTAAATCATCACTTGATGCATAAAAAACATAGCCAATCATCAGGTTTCTGACAAATATTAGCTTGCTGATTTCATATTCACTTCTTAGTCAGAGAAGTTCAAGGAAGCACCTAATCATATAAGGCAACTTTGTGATGTATAACCATCAAGCTTTATAAAAAAATTTTAGAAAAGTTTATTCTAGGAAAAAACATAAACAAAAAGTCATCAATTAGTTGGCCAAGATATTCTAAGAGTTGTGTTGAAAAATGAAAAGTTCTTTAATCTTTCTAGGGACTCCCTTTTGTATTAAGTGCACTCATTTACTATTTAGGTATCCTAAAGGTCACATTTTAGATTTCTAAAAGACATACTAATTCCCTAGGAAATTACTCTTCGGAATCATTATCTTAATTAATTGTATCGAGGCTTCTAAACCACTATAAATAGTGGATCGAACATTTCAGATTTGAATACAAAGAATTGCATTTTCTCTAGTCTCTTACTCTCCTCTCTTGTCTCACACTTCTCTTTCTTTCTCTTCCCCTCTGTTTCTCTCTACTTCCCTACTCTGTTCTACATCACTTTGTCAATATTCTGTTAAAACACTACCAAATTTTAATAGTTTGCAGTCAAGCAGGCTGTCACTTTACAAAAAGAAAGCAGGCTGTCACTACCAATATTCTCTTTCTTTCTCTTCCCCTCTGTTTCTCTCTACTTCCCTACTCTGTTCTACATCACTTTGTCAATATTCTGTTAAAACACTACCAAATTTTAACAGTACCATGGTTTGCCGTACCATGGTACCATGGTTTGCCGTACCATGGTTTGCCGTACCAAATTTTACCATGGTTTGCCGTACCATGGTTTGCCGTACCAAATTTTAACAGTACCATGGTAGGCTGTCACTAGTTTCAATCATAAGACAAAAATGATATGATAGGAGAAATTATTATGAATTTGGAAATAGTCCACTTTAAGTATTTACTAGCGGACTTCATGATATTTACTACATAATAAAGCTAAAGAATTGAATTATAACTTACACTCTAGTTTATCAACAAATAATGATAGTTCTAGAAGGGCTATGCCACAATAAGGTTACTCCTTCACAACTTGGGTGACTCTGATTTTAATCGTGGAAACAATATTCCTACTTGCAAGGGTACGTCTCGATTGCTACCTTTCATAATTTTCACACTGTTGGATGCATTTGTTTTGAGAATGATGCAAAAGTGTTCTATCAATGAAGAAAAGAGTCAAATGAATAGATAATGATAGCATCTCAAATCCCTTCTTGAGAAAGAATATAGAATTAAGCCACAATGTCTAGCAAGGTCACTACACCAAAAAATATTAGAGGAAACTTAGGCTAAAACCAAGGAATTAGTTTCCTACAAAATAATAAAGGTAGGAGTTAAAAAGTTCACCTATAAGTATAAGCCACAAATAACGTTTTTTGTTTATACAATAGGATAGTATGATGGATTAAAATAAGCACTAGTTGCACTTTAACATATCGATCTACATAGTTCCTTCCAAGTTCGCAAATGTATAATGTCAACAACTGATACATCAAAAGTTCCAACAGGTAAACTGTAATCTCACCAAGCAAAAAGTTCCAAATAAGAATAAAATCATACCACTTCCACTCTTGTTCCAGGTAAAGCAGAATCTCATCATAGAAACTTGGTAACCAGCTAGAAAAAGAAATAGGATTTGTATATTCATGATGCTTTTCTGTTTCAAGCTTGTGAGCTTGTTGTCTTGAGTCAAACCTTTCCCAGAGTTTTTTCAAGGGCTTGATGCCCAACTTAATATACTGCAATTCCAATGACTTGAATCTTCCAATACGAACAAGTATTCGCCGTAAATCTTGAACAGTGTCAACCTTAAATCATATTTCACAACATAGTCTAATATAAGTGAGCATGTTACATATGCAATTTAGAAACCATAAATCAAATATAAATGCACATAAATCAAATCAAAGAGAAAGGTGAATGGATACCTTGCGATTTTGAAGAGCATCAAATAGACGAGGTTGGACCATTTCTTCTAGCCTGTCTTCCAGGACTTCGAGTTGCTTCCTCACATTAGCAAATTCTGCAACCTGGGATTGAGTGCCTTTTAGATGTATGTGATCCAACACAAAACATGCTCAACTGAACAAAATGATGGAACCATGCAAAAAGACAAAGAGAAGTTACCTCGCCAACAGCTGACAAGCAATGCCTCATGTTGGCCAAGGTTTCTGCTGCCCGTGGAAGATCCCCACTTGCAAAAACATCCTCCACACTTGCACTCAATTGTGTCAAGCCAGCAGCATCCTGCTCTTTCAGAAGGAATATAATTATTCATTCTGCACCTAATAAACAGTTGAACAAGTAATAACTTTTCTCGCCGGCATACGATAAAATTAACTAACCATATGGCTCATACCTGCAGCGTCTCATATGCTGCTTCCATCCGCTGCTTGACGATATCAATCTTAGCAATAGCAGCTATGGACTCAGCAGAAGTGCCTTCAGCCTGCCACCAAAACACACACACACACACACACACAATCATCATCATCAGATACAAATCGTAAATCCACAATCGGTGGTTTAACTCCTCGTCAAACTAAATTTCTGGTGCATCAAGTCACTATAACGGGTATAGTGCAATTGACATATCGTGTATCCAGTTAAAATATGAAGTTCTTAGGTGGAAAAGCTTTGCATATGTTGGAAAGAAGTACATTTTATACGACGTCATTATATTCAATTAAGATCTGCTGTATGGATGTCGCCAGATCCAGACTGAAATTATCCAACTCCATAACTAGTAAAGGCACTACGAGTTGCGTGAGAAGTACGCGTGATGGAGTGAAGATGAGAGGGTAGAGGGGAGAGGAAGGGAAATGACCTTGCTGAGGGCGAGGAGGATGGCGGAGACGAGGGAGCGGAGGGAAAGGGCGTCATCGCGGAGGCGGAGGACGTCGCGGCAGGCAAGCGGGACGCGGCGTAGGGCGTCGGCGCTCTCGCGGTCAAGGGCGTCGGCGATCTTGTCGGCGGAAGTGCGGAGGTTCTCCTCGAGGTCGGAGAGGTAGCGGTCGAGGGGGTCCTGCGGGTGGCGCGACTCCAGCGCCGCGTTGATCCATCGCTTCGGATCGAAGCCCTCCTCCCCGAACTCCCCCACATCCACCACCACCATCTTCCCCCTTCCTGTGTCTCCCTGCAGCTCCGACGCACGCCGCGAAGCCTCTCTCTTATTCTGCCGGTCCACTCGGTTCCGTTTGCATGGGCCGTGTACACCGATGTTGGGCCTTCCGAACGGGCCTCTGGTAACAATTTGAGCTCATTACATCAAATAATGCGTACGTTCACATATGGATTCCGATTTAAGACTCCAACATCGGTAGAGATACGTTAGGAGGTGATGTGGGACGCCGCACGCTGCACACAAACCCTTCAGCATGTATTCTGCTGGCAGAATTGTTTTCCAACTTCCGCAAACAAATCTGAAGAAAACAGAAACATCACTTTCCCAACAGGAAGGGAGGCGAGACGGACGGCGAGGGAAGTTAACCTCCATATCTCAGGAATCCGCGCCCCCCACCTCCCCAAATGCTGCCGCCCCTGACTCGTCCTGTTGTGAAACCCCCGATGGCCGTGGCCGCCGCCGCCTTCCTTGAAGTTGACCGCTACGCCCGCTTCCCACTACACCTCTCCCTTTGCGCCAAGGCTTTCCCCCTCCCTCGCCGCCCGCCGTCCGTCCTCCGCTTCCGGCTCCTTCTAGTCCGCCCCTCTCGCCGCCTCTCCGCCGCCTTCCTCCCCATCGGCGGTTCCGCCGCGCCCGAGGCCGACCACCACGACGAGGACGCTCTCGAGGTGCTCGTTGATCCCTTGCTACTAGTTAAAGTTTCGGTTATTGGCATCAATTCGATTGTGGTGTCCTTAGATTTATTGGCCCGACGGTCCAGGGAGTGGAGGCTACGGTTTCGGAGCAGCACGGGAAGCAGGGGAGCCAGCTGCGGAAGCGGGTGGTCTTTGGGCTTGGCATTGGACTGGGTGCGGGAGGAGTTGTGGTGGCTGGGGGATGGGTGTTCACGGTGGCGGTGGCGGCCGCGGTGTTTGCCGCAGCCAGGGAGTACTTTGAGTTGGTCCGGAGTCGTGGGATTGCTGCCGGGATGACACCGCCACCAAGATACGTGTCGAGGGTTTGCTCCGTCATCTGTGCTCTCATGCCCATTCTCACTCTGTAAGTTCCAAAACTGTAATGTCCCATAGTCTTTTCTTTCTCTATCAAAGCTCTGATTTCCTTTATTGGTTAGAAGGGAAGCAATGAATTGATGCTTTCTTTTAGAACAACACGAAATGACCATAAAGAAATAAACTTTTAGCTGCTTTTGTGAGGTTATCATAAATAAGCTTGTTAAGATGTGGTCTTTCAATAAAAAAATTGAAATTATGATTTTAGTGAAAATTTCCAGATGAAATGCACTCTCCTGGACTGAGAATTACATGTTCACGCACTTCATTTTTTGTTTATACTTGAGTTTATCATTTTATGAACTATGCATTATCATGCTTGACTTGTGCTATTGTTTTCTTGTGTCTGCTATAGTTAATATTAATCTTCCGAATCTAGTTGTTAAGATTCAACCATGAGGAGTAAAGACATCTTCTGATAAAATCTACATGTTGAGATTGATGGAATACCTAAAATTTTTATATAGCTGCAGGTATGACCTTAAGCCTTTGCTTGTCAAGATCATCATCTCAATTTCATCCAATGCTTTTCATCTCATTGTCTTCCTCTGTGAAGCATGAATATTGATACAGCTCTATATAAAACACTGATGCATTAAATTTTAAATATATAGGATATGCTACTACGTGGTTGATATTTTAAGTATTCTGATTCCCAAGTAACGTTTACGAGTGTCACCTCACTAGTACTCTTCTTTCCAAATGATTGTTGAAACTTTGAAGCGTTAATCATAGGCTGTAGTTTGCATTAGCTTATTACTCTTCTATAATTATTTATATGATTTTTCTGTGATGGCCAGGTATTTTGGTAACATAGATGTTTCAGTCACATCATCCGCTTTTATTGTTGCAATGGCATTGGTGCTACAGAGAGGAAATCCACGTTTTGCACAACTAAGTAGTGCTGTTTTCGGCCTCTTTTACTGTGGTTATCTTCCTTGTTTCTGGGTGAAGCTTCGTTGCGGTCTGGCAGTTCCTGCATTAAACACCAGTATGTCATTGTTCTTTTTCATTATCCTTTCTTCTCTTTTGAATTCGTATTTAGTACTTCATTTTGATATACTAGAAGGGGCCTCCTGAGTTATCATGCTATCTGCTTAGCAAGTGTTAGTTGCAATCAGATTCTGTTTTCTGCAGTTTACTGTTTTGAATGACATTAAGGATATTAGAGAAACTAATAAGATGAGAGCAATCTGTGTGTGTGAATTCAGTCGATTCTAAAATAATGCAAAACCTAGATCAAATTGCTTATACATGGGCCTTTCTTTAGCACTAGATTCTATTATTATAAGATGCGGACCTACTGTTGGTTTGACTATTAAATACTCTAATGTTGTTATTAAATTTTCTAACGTTGTTATATTGCGTCCAAGTTTCAAATATTAATAGTGGCACTCCTAAAATGGACATTTACTGTAATTGATAACTTTTAATGTTTGGTACCATGCAAATGAAAAAAATAAAGAAAGTGACACTTCTGAGTTTACTTTGATGCAAAAGAATTCTGAAGCTATTTACAGGATATTGAAACAGATGTCTTGTCCAAAGATTATCATTTCATCACACAAGCAGTTGATATATGTTTATCATAGCATCATCTCATGTTGTCTGGTCATCATGCCTCTATGCCGGCCTCAACATGTCTGAAAGAGTTAACATAGTGCATGGTGACACAGTAGGCATGACAATCCTTGGTCTAAGGAACCCAGAGTGTCATTTTCAACGGTACCACTGTAAGTATCTGTATCTTAAGTTTCAGAAAGTTATTTTCCAATTAAACAAACACCAACAGGAAAGTCAAGTTCGATTTTATTATGACTTTCACTAAAATCGTAGTTATCAAAGAGACCAGGGGACCCTTGAGATGGACTTGTTGTATACCAGGCTCCTTGGTGGTGGCCTACTAATGAACTTTTATAAGGTTACCATCATATTCTGAAGTAATTACACATAATGTGAGTTTCGTATTATTGGAAATCAACATTGCATACCTTGGCTGTAATAAAAGTGAAACTACAATATTCTAGAGTAACACAAAATGCTTGGATATTTATTACTTGTCTTAAAAGCAATTAAACCAAAAAGTGCAAACAAGTCTATTTGTACAAGAATTATCTCAAACCAATCAATATAAGTGATATGTCACAACAATAACAACAAAGTCGTAAAATCCTAACTATTTGGGATCAGTCAGCTATATGGATCTTTTATCACTATTGAGGTCTGTGAAAAAATAAAAATTAAATTAAGAGAATTAGTGACAACTTTAGAAGTTAAAAGAACAATTTTCGAAGTCAATTTTGAAGATGTATTAGTGACAACTTACATACATAATTGTAGGACTATACAACCAAATGGAAAACAATCGACTATAAGAAGGTATAGGCATGAAGTTTATTTGACATAAAAAAAACCTAATGCATGGAGATGACCAATCTATGTGTGATTTACTTGACATTAGCTTCTAAGACAGAGAATGCTTTCAAGTGTATTGGTTACTCGAAATTAAATTTAAATGACTTTTCATGGGATAAAAGTGGGTGGTTTCATAAACTGATATTGGGAGGTCAGAGAAACACTCATTTGTATGTTTAAGGAATTGATTGCAAATTTGGCCCATTATATATTATTCTGATGTACTTTCCACTCTGTTTTATGTGTTTTCTTTCTTAACTCTTCCAATTATTTCTTATATGATTTAATTATTTATTATGATATTTTAGAGTTTGTTGACTTATTTCAATAGTTTGACAGAATTAGGACGTGTATGGCCAGTTGTCCTTGGTGGGCAAACTCATTGGACGGTTGGACTCGTTGCAACCTTGATATCTATTAGCAGCATAATTGCAGCAGACACATTTGCCTTTATAGGTGGAAGGGTACATTTCTTTAACTTGCTAAACATAATCAAATTGATGCACAACGGCACATTTACATGCACATTATTGTGCAAGTGGTAATTGCACACTGTTTGACTACAAACTTCTGTCATATCTAATTTTAAATTATGTATCAGAACTTGCATAAGAGCTTGTTGCTTGCTTTGCATTTCAGTTTTGCTTCTCTTGCCCCATACAGGAGGCAGAAGAATTTCCGTGTTTGATATAACATGCATACTTATCATATTCAGAAGCTACAAGGATAATAGATGCATTCTCTATAATTTGTAGGCATTTGGTCGTACACCCCTTACTAATATTAGTCCAAAGAAGACTTTGGAGGGAGCTTTTGCTGGTCTTACTGGCTGTATATTGACTGCTGCGCTGCTGTCAAAGATTTTATGCTGGCCTACAACATTATTAAGGTAAGATTGGAAAGGAATTGAAGTTGATATTACACTAATTTCATCCTTATTTTATCATGTGCTTCGTACGTATCCTGAATCTCTGAACTGGCTTTTTATCATCTAAAGACTGATCCATTTCCTGTTTAGTATGTCACTCGTGGCCTTTTTTATATTTGGAAATGAGAGAAGACTAATTCATTTGATTTTGAGCTGCTGCCTTATCTTTCTTAACTCTTGTTTGGTTTAGTTGTCGACCTACATGCATAGTCTCCTTGCACTATTCTCGTACACATTATTGCAGTCTACTGACACTTGAGACTGGGAAGTCCTGTTCCGTTGTATTTTTTGTACATTACCTTTGTGACTATTTTTTCGATATGGGATTCTTATTGCTGATTAACATAAAACTGGCTCACAGTTTTTATGTTCCTCAAAAGTTTCAACTGCTATTCCTTGGCGCACTAATTTCTAAGTTATGTTACATCTTTTTAACCCATTGGATAGTTTTATAAGATTTTCTTTTGCAAAATTGTGTCCAGTCACTTAATTAACAAGGTAAATGCAGCAACTTGAAAAGGCACCCAGGCGCTCAGGTGAGGTGAGGCGAGGCCCAAGTGCCTCGCACAATAGTCGGGCGATGCACATCAGTAAAGCGCTACTTGGGCGCCCAATTCAAGCAAAGCAACCGAACCAGGTTATCAACTCTGGTTCAGTTGAACCAGATGATCAACTCTGGTTCGATTGAACCAACTAAGCAAAACAATAAAACCCTGCCCCCCGGCCCACTCCCCCTTGCGTGCAACCTTGACCCATAAACCCTACTTCGCTACCCCGACAAACCTCTACTCCCACTACTGCCTTCGTGCGCAGCCGCTGTCGCCAACACACAGGTTCGACTCTTCCTCTGCCATCAACGAATGGGTCCAAAGGTCTCGCTTTCAAGTTCCCTCCGCTGTAGTCGCTTCTGTGTGCAACTCCTTCCACCGCCATGGGATAGGACCGTAGCTTCCTCTGCCATCAACAGACCCATCTCAAGCTTCCTTCACCCATAACGTCGTCATCTGCAACTTATACCGCTGTCACTATCGCTGTCTGAAGCTTTCTCTATCACTATTGCCATCGTCCACAACTTCCTCTACCATCGTTGTCGTCGTCCGAAAGTTCCTTTGTCACCACCGCCCTCTCCTTTCGCACATTTCATCGTTGGTGACTCTTTTCTACCCCTCTAACTATTGTTAACAGTGGATTAAATACTATTAACATTAGATTGTTAATCCTTAACTGATATTAAAATTACCGTTAAGTGTTAACTACTATTACCATATAATAGTCCCTATTTAGCATTGTTATGTTTGAGAATGATAATGTTAATTATGATATTGATTGAATTTGATGTAAAGCTTTATTGTTTTGAGTTTTTTGACATTTTTGTTATTAGAAGATCAATAATGTGACTTGATACTTTAGATCTTTTTAATTTAATGTCATATTTTTATTTATATTATCATATTTATCAATTGTATTATATTTTTTATATTTTAATATTTTATAGTACCTCGCCTTGCTTGGACGAGCACATAGCACCTCGGACATTTTTGGACCTTAGTTTAATGCCTAGCATTTTTTTAAACACTGGGTAAATGTGGCTTGAATTGGCAAAATGATGACTTTAATGGTGCTTAGTTTGTCGGTTGTGTAAATTCTGTCATTTAGCAGTTGAACATATCATATAGCAGTTATTATTTCGAAGAATGTCCTTGAGTATGCTTTAGTTTATTGACGTGAATCAATGTTGACCAAATTTCATGAGTGGTGGTTAGGTTTGGAAAGAACCTCAGGTTTTAGGATTGGGATCAGTAAAGATCAGTCAGGTCAATATGCATTTGGTTTTGGATTTTTATTTTTTAGTTGTCATTTTTTGGTTGGGATTCGTCAAAAACTACTAGTAGTTATTTGGTATCACCCTGAAAGTCATCAGTTATTAGGCAAGATTGCATTTGGTTTTCTACTTCCGTCCTTTGTATAATGTTCTTTTCGCAGGTGATATGCCCTTGGCATTCATAGTAGGTATTCAAAATGTTGCTTCTAGTATGCCTTCCATGACATTTGATGAACAATTATCTCCAGAACTTCAAGTTAATTAATCAGGAGGTTGAATGTTGTATTTACTCTCCTGCTATTTTCTCAATTCTTGCTTTTCATTTGGTTAGATATTTATTCAATTTCTTTAATTGAAATATGCATTATGTTAATACTTTTCATTGTCATCAGTGCATCGGGTTTTGGAGTTCTAAACTTCATGGGGTCTTTGTTTGGTGACCTGATCGAATCCATGATTAAACGTGATGCTGGTGTTAAAGATTCGGGATCTCTAATTCCTGGACATGGTATTGTTCTTTCTCAAAGATGCATGAACTTATTGTTGATAGCCACATCAGATTTAGCACCCAAAGATATTAATGATGCATCATCACTCGGTAACAAAACCCATATCAGGACTAGTATGCCTTGGACCATCTTGACTGGTTGGTTCCTTCTCACAAATCTGTATACTCTTCCAAACAACATTAGGCCCATTGTGCATGCATGTTTTCTTTTTTTATTTTTTGAGGCCTTCTGCTACAACCTTGTTGGAAAATGTCCCCCAACCCAATCCTAAATTTATTGCTCATGGGAAACGGGGGAGCACATGCTACCAATTCAAGATGTGGCAACAAACTCATTACCCACTGATATAACTCCCCTCTTAGATAAGAACAAGAAAGAACAAGGTGTCCCAACAAAAACAGAATGAAATTTACTGAACAAGAAGTCGGAGTCTAGATAAGAACACTCAATTTGCAGAGCTTAAGATTACATCCATTCATCATTAAATCAGCTAAACCTTAAAGGTCCAAAGATTTAGACTGAAAAATTTTGCAGTTCCTTTCAGTCCAACTGCTAAGCAACGTATACTCATTTGATTATGTGACCTTGCGATGGACTGTCAATGTCTTTACCCCAAGTTAGCTAACATCTTTTGTGTATTTACGTGAGATATTTGGTTAGTTGCATTGGTTCTCTAATAAGTTGTGCTCATCATCATCATAGTGACTCAAGGATTGGAATGCCTCATTGGAGATCCCTCATAACTTGTACCAAGAAGAGACAACACTATCTTTTCTGTTCTAGTGATTCTTTTTTCTTTTTTTTACTGTCCACTTTAATTTCATGTTGCGTTATGCTATTAGTTCTTATGGTGAATTTAGAGGTCACTTTTATCAATTTTTTACTGGTTGCTAAATGCCTCCCCCTTCTTCATTTTCCTACTCCTTCCTAAATTTACTGACACATTTTCCACGGCTTGAGTCTGCATTGAGAAAGCAAACAATCTGCTGTGATCCTTCTTCACCTTTTTCTTTTCACGATCCCCTTTCCGATGTTTAATACAATGCAATTAAGATCTGGAGTTCCTTTACAGACTATTTTAAGACCTAAGAAAAAGTTTCTTATATGTGCAGGAGGTATCCTTGATAGGGTGGACAGCTATGTGTTCACTGGTGCTCTTTGTTACTCCTTTGTCAAGATTATGCTACCTCTCTTTGGTGTTTAGCCGGCAAGATTCAGATGCTGAGGAGTGTTCAAGTTTTCATCATGGAAGAAATCCAAGTGAGAATAAGCAACTACTTCTGAAACAGGAAAGAATATGGCACTCTCAAGAGGAAAGAAGTTTTGGAACCAGTTTGCTAGTTGTAAGTACAATGTTTTGGTTGAAGGTAGCATCTCACTGCTGCAGATGGCACATTATTTTTTTTCTCTCACATATTAGATTATTGTTTTCATTATTCTCCGGTATGACGCGGCTGCTCACAAAACCTGAGAGGATCACACTGTGTATAAACTCATCATCATCTAAACATCTGTATTATACAGTGAAAACAATAATGATGAGCTCATACAATATTTATTGCCAATACCGCAAATTATTAGTTAGCTTTAAATGTAAATATACTTTTAATTAGATGAACTGAGGGTCTATTTTAAGATCTAAAAATTACTGACTTGATTTATATCATGTATTTTTATTTTGGTGCATTTAGTATATTCTTTGGAAAATATCGAACCATATTAATCATACTTGGATGATCTTAATTGTTGATCTCTATATATCTTTTATGATTAGACTCGGTGAGAAAGAAATATAAGATAGATAAGAAAGTAGAAGATCTAAACCCCTATCTTGATTTATCTCGATGGTGTCTTTCGATAGCTTCCCCTTCTTGATGATGATGATGGAAAAGAAATAAACGGACAATTAGCAGCATATATCTCCAATTGGAAGGAATTTGATTACATGAAGCAACAAAGTTAATTGTAGACAAAGTACTTGTCCTGAAATCTAGAATCAAAAAGCATATCAATTTAAGTTCATACTAAGTGGCACGATCTCAGTAGCATAGAGGACGAAACCTCATCATGATTCCTAGGTTTCTCGGCACAATCTGGGAGAAAAATAAGGATTGAGGATGTGAAACGGGTGATTTCACATTTGGTTTTGAGAATCCAAGGAAGATCAACCTAAAGAGGATGAAGGGGTCAACGAAGTCCCAAAAAAAAGCTAAAAGGTTTCATAAGAAAGCGAAGGAGAAGTGAAAGCTCGTGAAAGGGTATACTTAAAGCCGCTCGATGGCTCAATATCTTTTTCCTTGGCCTCTATCCATCAGAAGAGGGAGAGGGAAATGAGACATTCGAGCAATCCATAGCTCTCTCAATCTGGCTGTCATATCGGGCGTTTTATAGCCGACAGAATAGCACGAGTTTTGACGTGATGGGAAGAACAGAGCAGGCGACGCTCCATTGGGAATTCACGCGCACAATACTGTAATCATTTCTGTTGGCAGTTAGTTAGTTAACATTAAGAACAACAACTTCCTGTAAATAAATTAGAAGGGTTAACTAACAATAATGGAAGCCAATTGATGTTTTCCTTCTTCTGTTTTCTGAGAAGAAAGATGAGAAAGAAACTCTTGTGTCATCTCTATCCACAATAATTCTTGTTCACTTTCTTGTAGGAGAGAGCATTGTGGAGTCTTCTTTTAGTCATATCACTGGACGTTGTCCAAAAATGGTGGGATGTCATACTTTGAATGTGCTCATTAACCAACCTGATTCCCATGCAATCACTTTGGACACTTGAGCTTATAAGCATACTGATTTCTTTTAATTACTTCGTTCAGATTATTCATCACTCGATCCCTCTTTATTTTATATGTTTATTCAATACTTGTGCAATCATCTTCTCTTTAATTGATTTATGCCATACACTTTTTCGAGCTCATTCACAGGAGAGAATCTGTCACTAGAATACATCCTCCTTTAAATATCTAAAAAATAAATTACTATTTTTAAATTAGGAATAAATATATATTTAATATTTTTTTTTAAAAAAATAGTATCATATATCTGACTTTGAGGAATAATTTTATAGTCCTTAATATTAAATTGTTTATAAAAAATTATTTAAATTTTTAGATTATTTTTTATGTAACTTAAACTAAGTATTATTATTTTTTAATCAAAAACTCATATTAGACATTACTGCATGCGGAGGGGGTGACAAATAGAACAATCTATTGGGTTCTCCTTTCCTCATCAAAACAGCGGCATCACGATCCATCGGAGAAGGAGGAAAGAGAGGAAGAGGATCGGGTGAGGATGGCGCGGCGTGCGAGCTCGAGCTGGTCGGAGAGCTCCTTGATGCGGAGGTAGCAGGCACGGGCGTGGGCGACGGCCTCGGCCTCCAGCTCTCCCAACTGCGCGCACAGGCTCTCCTCTGCCTCCTCCGCCACCCTCAGCCGCGCCCTCGTCTGCTCCAACTCCGCCCGCACCTCCTCCTCCCTCGCCCTTCGCTCTCTCACCTCCTGCTCCAGCTCCGAGTTCCGCCGCTTCAGCTCCTCCACCTCCGCCGCAGGCGCCGCCTTCCCCAGATCTAGGCCTTGCCTTCCGGCGCTTTCGGTGTGTACAGCCATTGCAGGAGCCATCCCGCCGGGTTCTCTTGCCTGTGATGACAGAAGGAGATGGGACGACAATTGGGAATCCCAATTTGGTGGTCGATCGAAATGAGGACCGATTTCGTTGGGCGATGGAGGGCGGAAGAGGCTCCGACTATATGGGCAACGGGATGGGAACGGAAAACATGTCCCGGTTCAATGTATCCGGGGCGAAGGGAAGGACCAGGTGGGCACGTCACCACGTCAGAATGCGCGTCTAGAACCGCCGAGGCCTCGCGAACGGCCCCTGAAGAGATCGGGTGGTTACGACGACCGCCGGCCCCACTCGATAAGAGATATTTACGGTCCCCGACTGAAGGCCCCACCCGAACTGGATCGCGGATGACGTTAGACAAGGCGTCATCTAGAAAACTATGATACATTGCCTCCGCCGAGACACCGAACAAAGTAGGTTTCGTTCTCATTGCTGCGTTTAGCGGGACCCACCTCATATATAGCAAGAGGAAACAGCAACATTCTCAGGCATGACAAGACCCCTCTTCGGAGAGCCATACAACACATGGCAAGTAAATTCTCAAAAAAATTCAGTGTAGAACTTCCAACCCCAATATCAAAAAATCCAAATTAAAACACGACCACTTGGTTGCATTTGGTCCTACACAAAAGTTTGAGTGCGGGGACGCATCCATCTCAACCTTGGGATAAGCCAACACAAAGCTTTATATTGCGAGATAAGAAAAACCTGATCGAGCTGACATTAAGAACCTGACTCAAACCATCTTCTGACTTTATGACCAGAACTTGTAGCATCTTTCGTTTTGCTTGAATCATGGTGTGAAAATTTGGAACGGTACTGCTCGATTAGTATGTCCAATTTATCGACTATTTCCTCCCCTGACGAGTCCGTTCTACTCTTTGCTTTTCTAGCTGGCTTATGTTGTTCTGAACCACCATCAGGTTTGGTGTTTCTCTTCCTTTTCCGAGGAATTGTTACTGTTGTCTTGTCAATAGGCTTTTCCATCTGCAATGGTCATATCATTATCTTTCGATTGCCTACAAAACTTAAAAGGAGAGAAAGTGTTGATATGCTAATTGTACCTGGTTCTTCTTATTTAGTTGCTTTTCTTTAGCATGTGTGCCTACTTGCATCAAATTCGATTGTGACTCTGACTTCATGTGCTTAGAATTAGAGGGTGAATCAGCCTTTCCACCTTTTGAAGCCTTCTTCTGTTGCTTATTCTGCTTACTTTTCCCAGCCTTGACTTCTGGATTAGTGTCCTCCTCATGGGACCCTAGCTCCACTGTCATCCCTTCACTAGGTTCAGATACTTGGGATGATATCCTTTGCATCCTCTGGTGCTTTGCATTTTTTACCTTCTTACCCGCTTTATCTATGTCTGTCTCTGTGGTTGGAGTCGGAAACCTTTGTTGCAAATTTCTTTTCCCATCTTCTGACTTAGCATTGTTCTCCTTTATAGAATCCAGTTTAGCTTTCTGTTGTCGTAGTTTCTGAATGTTGTCAAAAGCAAACTCTACAATAGGGCGATGATCAGGACCAAAAGTTTCTGAGCAAACAAAATACAAATGAAGTTAGTACAGCGACTGATGTTCAAACCTAAAGATTCTGAAACTAAATAGAATCTGCATAAAACGCTGAAATATGGTCAAGTGGGTTTTTTGAACCTACAGACACCTCCCAATGGTCTGCATTTTGCTTCAATCGTATATGTGCTCTCTTCACATACTAAACCAACATCCGTACCAGGTAGTACTACTCACTATAATTGATATCACAAGACAAATGTAAATGTTGATAGATATACATGTAAATATACATGTATCTTTAATCAAACACATAACACTTGTAATTCCATAATTCGGAACATATATAGAGACATGCTCCAAATATTAGGAATATGATTCCTCCCGGTCTACTGAGCTTCGAAGAAGAAGAATTGAAGTCCACATGGAAAAAGAGAATTAAAAATGTGGCAGTGATCACAATTTTGATAAGATACTAGTTCCACATTTTTATATGGAATCTCTTTTAAAAATGGAACTAATATATGGAAAAATCACAATTTCAACTGAGATTCCATATACTAGTATACTAGTTATCTCAAGTCTTTTCAAATGTTATCTCATGTAAAAGAGATTCCATATACTAGTTCCAAAACAGAAGACACTAATCTAGAATGCATGAGATAACATTTCAGCTGTCTATATACATTTAACCAAAAAAATCACAATTTTGCTACTCAGTAGGTCATTTATGCAACCTGCTCAATACACCATCATATTAAAGGAAAAAATTGTACACCATATTATATCTTACCAGGATTGTTATTCAGAACCCTCAGGGCCACAAGTGCATGCTGATGTTCTTTGAAATCAACAAAACCTACACCACGTGAATGTTTCTTTATAACAACTTTTCCTTTCTTCACATCCTTCAGAAGCTTTACCTGGTCAAACAGTGTTAAGGTTACTAAAGTAATATAACATACCAAAAAACTGAAAGCTTGGTAAGAAATAAAACCAAACCTTTTGAATGACAGGTTTCTGCTTGGAAGCACGGGAAACAACAGCATTTACACACAGTTTTTTCACTTCTTCTGTAGTCATAGTCTTTGGCAAATTGTAGATAATTAATCTAGTTCTTGATACATGGAATTTTGGAGATTGCAGCATTTCTTCCTTCTTCTTTATCAACCTGAATGAATGATTGTTTTAAAAACAAATTTGCTGTAGGACTAATTTTAACCTTGTCAAAAATTAGTTGTCACAAAAATCTGTGTTACATGATATAGAACAAAAGTCTAAATTAAGAATTAAACTATGATCAAGAAAGATATCGTTGTATCAACAGAGTGCATAAATACTGATGTGCATAAAGAGAAGGCAAAAATGTGCTTTGTGAAACTAGTCCAAAGTTAAAGCCCATTAAACTATGAAATCCACCATAAGATGCCTGCAAACAAGGTCACAATAATTTAAACTGTGGAATATATCTATGATATTTCTCCGTACTAATAGTGTAGAAGATATCAATAATCTCTTTCTTTTATGTTTAGTTTAGTGATTTAAAAAGCGTTAGGCGCCAAAAGACACCAAGGTCTTAAAACACCTAAGGTGCTAAGCGCTCGCCCGAGCAGGGCGAGGTACTCTAAAATATTAAAACATAATAAATATATAATATAATTAATAAATATAATTATTTAAATAAAAAAATATATGATATTAAATTAAAAACAAAGATTAGCAGTGTTAATCTAAATAGTATATTATTAATCTAATAAATAAAGATTATTTTGAACAGTAATTAATAATCTACTGTTAATAGTATATTTACTGTTAACAGCAGTAGGGACGAGTAGAGGCCGAAGAAGTCGCGGTGGTGAGAAGCTGAGTCGTAGGTAGCAGACAGCAACGAAAGATGCGGAGTTGGCACAAAAGGAGGCAGCGGACAGCGGCAGCGACAGCGGATTCGCAGATGGCAAGAGGCAGGGAACAGTAGCAATGACAACGAAGTTGTGTCACGGACAGCAGCAAGCAGTGGACAGAGGCAGTGACAGCGGACAGTAGCAGAAGCTGAGAAGAATTGGTCGGCAACAGAGGAAGACTCGGAGGCAACAGGAGAAACCATTGGTGGCAGAGGCAGAAATTGTCAGCGGCAAACACAAAGGGAGAAATTGTCGGCGGTGAAAACAAAGAGAGAAACATGCATAGGGTTAGGAGTCGGGGTCGCGTGCTGATATAACTGTGTACGTTAGTAACGCAAATTTAAGCGGTTCGATCACCTTATATCAACCAAGCGCTCGCCCAAAGCGCCCAGCACCTGAGCTCTCATTGAAGCGTGCCACCTAACCCTTAAACGAGGAGCTCGAGCCTCACCTCGCCCGAGCACCTTTTTAAATCATTGGTTTAGTTGTTTCACATGGGTGGTGGGCCAATGTTTTAATGCAAGATACTTGGAACTATAAAATTAAGTCTGCAGGTAAATATGTTATATCAGTTTCACTCCAAAAAAGTAACATGCAGTAAGAAGAATTTTACTGCAATGGCAGGCTGACAGTTAGAGATATGGTACATGATATATCTGATGAGAACAACCAGAGGCAAAAAGTAAAATCAGACACTAAACAGAAATTGCCATGTAATCCAATTAGCCAACCAACGGCAGAAAAATCATCATGAACTAAGAGCTAAGGATACCGACTTACATCTCACGCTTTCTCATATCACTTTCTGATACACCTTCAGCAGCTGGTGTTCCAGCAAGAATCTCACCTTCCTGCTTCAAGAACAAGCAGATTAACTTACAGTAATATATCCATTAAAAGTCATGAAGTAAATTAACTTGAAAAACAGCCACACCTTTGCTAGATATAAATTACGTCTGTCATGGGCCTCATTCTTCAAAATTTGAAGTTCTTTCTTGTGAACTGATTCCTTGTCTAAAGCTTTCAAAACTTTAAGTGGTCTTCCCTTCATAATGATGCCTAAACCAAGTGCAGCATTTGCTGCAGAAATCGCAGCATCTGCCGCAGCTGGGCTATCAAATATTAAAAAGGCAGTTCCTCTGGGTCGCCTGCAGAAGCAACCATGACCATATTAACTTTAAAAAATAAAGCCATCGGGTGTTAAATATGAGTCATTTAAGAAGCAACCATGACATATTAACTACATAAAATATATAGGATTGGGTGTTCCATATAACTCATGTAGAAACATACATATTTCTTAGTTATTAAATACACTGGTAAAACATAAACAACAAAATCAGAAATATAGATCTTTACATACTTGGTAAGTTTGTGGAGGACAGGAAAAAATGATTGCACCTTCCCAAAGGAAGAGAATCTCTCTTTCACCTCCTCACTATCAATTTCAAAGGGAAGGTTGCTTATAAAAATTGTTCTATCTAAATCCTTGTCTCTTTTCCCAAGTTCTTGAACTTCAGCTTCTGATCCTTTGCCAACTTTGTTTCCAACTATTCCATCTTTCTTTATAGGCAAGGGAGGTTCCACATGTCCAACATGATGTGAGGTCCAAGACTCGGTAATACTTTCAGCTGTCCTGGAATCTGAACCATGAGTTGCTGCATCAGAAACGCTGGTGGATGATCTGATCAAGTTATCCAGGATCTTTCTAGCAACTTCTGCCTCTGACCTGAAATCAACTTCAATGGGGATAACTTCATTCTCATTAGTCTCAGTCAACTTTTCAATCACAGGCCCATCAAGATTGACTTCATCTGTACTCATGTCAACTGTACTCACATTATCTCTATCAACTTCACTATCACTTTCAGATTTACTCTCATTGTCACTGTCATCCTGGAATCCTGTAAATTAAATTTATTCAACAAAAGCCATTTCCAAATCTTCATTAAAAATGACAAAAATATCAAAATATTTTGTTCTTATCAAATAAATAACCACAAAACCCCTTTCTGTAACTGAGAAGAAAAAGGGGAAAAAGATAAATTTGACAATCTATAGACAAATGTGTGCTGTCCTGTATCCTACCATAACCATGATAGGCAATCCATAATCATCAATTAGAAATTAATACTGCAAGAATATCACACTAATAGTCAAGAATGGTAAACTACCGAAACCACATGATTATGTTGATGATGAATGTAGTTCCTGCAGCAGCTCATCTACAAAAAACTGAGGTTATTCCTAAATAATGCTTCAGGTGTGAAATGGCCAACTTTTGCAGTCAGCAGCATTAAGTTGCATTTGATTTGTAGCAACGAGAGACATCCTGTCTACAACAATTTTAGAAAAAAGAGAGCAAGATATAAACAGCATGCAAAATTTGACGGCAAAAGATACTGCAGATAACAAGAGATGTGTACGCTTCCTAAATGAGGGAAATGACATGTTATATCTTCAATGGATTGGATAAAATTTATCCAGATCACATGCAACAGAATGACACCTTTATTTTATGTTGATGCTCATTGATCTATCACTTCATTATACCAACATCATATTAAATGAAGAGCTTACAATTGTTCATTCTTGTACAGAAAAACTAGAATATCTGTTAGTATTATGAAATTAAAGCAGTGGACTTACCTTCCCCTGAAGCAGCAGCAGATGCAACTGAATATACTCTTTTTGAAACTGCCCAATCAACAGCAACAGTTCGTTTTGCAATTACTCGCCCATTAATATTTTTAATGGCCTAATAAAGAAAGAATTTAGTGCTGAATTAACAGTAACATGCACTTAAATAACAGCAACAGACAACTGACCGTACATTTTCTGCATCTTGTTTGCATGTGAAAGAAACAAAAGCAAAACCTTTTGAAACTCTGAAAAGGGAAAGAAAAATTCAACATACTAATAGTCAATTAAATTAGAAAAGGAGAGAGAGAGAGAGAAGGAAATACCCTTCATCTGACTTATGTGGGATCAACACATCCCACACAAACCCTGCTGAGCTAAATATTTCTCTTATCTCACTGACTGTAGCCTGCATTCAGTTCTTGAATTACATGATGTTCAAGATAATAAGAAGTGGAAAATAGGTAATTGGTAAGCAATACAACATCAAGCACCTTAAATGGCAAATTCCTAACAATTACTCTCCACTTTCTAGCTTTTGAACCCTGCATCAAAACAAAATAAACAATTCCAAAAACTGCATCAGGAATACATAGGAAAAATAATAACAGGAAGACTTCATAAGTCTTGTTCTACACATATTATGCAATCCACATTCCATGTAAGACAATAAAAATCAATGACATCTTCAGGGTTTGTACAAATAGAATTTATACCTCCCCACCCAATTGGCGAGCCCAAACACATGCACCATTTATCTCTTGTTGATGTAACTTTGTAACAGAAAAACGTGCGGATTTGACAGTCGTATAAAGTACTGCTGCAGCTTCTGACTTACAACCATCTCGAGCAAGCCCTAAAAAGAATATCACCAATTACTTCTGGAAGTGAAGAACATCAAGCATTCCAACACCATGATTTGGTTTCCATGATTTAGAAGCTTTTTTTGTCATCAAAACAAGGTCGAACTCATTCAAAAGTTCTAGATGAGATCAGGCTTTGTACAGAGTGAAGTTCTATATATCCACAGAAATGAAATGTGACTTCAGACATCCAATTAAGATTCAGTGTTCAGTTGATTAGACCCAAACCAAAGATATGTGAAACTCATATGCTTTGCTTTACAGTTTAGTTATGAAGATCAGCCAGAGTAAACTAAATATAGATGTGTCCACATGAAATTGGTACACTGTAAACCTGAAAAATCAGATACTATCAGATGCAAATATTCTGTAATAGCACCCAGTTAAGTTCACACCCAATGCAATAACAAAAATGGTCCATAAGAACACACCTGCAGGAAAACTATGACAACTACTATCAGTGATGTACGTTGGGATGCATTTACTATATCGACCAATATTTGATTTAGTATCTTCAGTTCTATTAACATCTCAGAATACAATGGAATTAACAATTGTTGCTGGATAACCTAGAGATACAATTAAATATCCAGAACCACCAACAAACATCCACATTCACTACAGAGCCCTTATATTTCTACAAATGTGCTCCAACAGACCAAGGCCTTTACTTTTTTGCATTGCCTTCTGATCTCTAAGGTCTATAGCATTAACACCAGGATCGATTATAGGATTTGGAATGAGGTTCAACTGAATAGAATAGTCAGATCCTATTTCTCCAAAATGATCTGGAACAAGCATGGACCAGTGAAATTTCGAGAAATCAAACAGGATTAATAGATTGGTAGAAATGATAGAAACTGGATTAACCAGTAAATAACTGGCCTTACCATTAAGACAGGCCTCAGGCTGGATTTGGCAAACCAACCAGAACAGCCAGAAACCAACCAAAAAATCAATCGATCCAATTAATCCCCAAAAAAATGAGGGTTTTTAAAATTGGGATCAATCAGTCTAACATGATCTTACTAGAAGAAACCTGACATCAGCATACCAAATTTTAAACCTGTACGAGTTGGAAGCATTGTAGGAACAACAACTCAATGTATGAAAGCATGACTTCTACTAGTTTAGAAAAATGATCCCACCTATATCTCAAATTAAGAATATGGCAAGGAACATCATGTTGTGCATACAGGTCACTACCGGTACATGGGTACATACCGCTATTCCGAAAAAAGGGACCAAAATAATGAGTCAAAATTAAAAAAAAAAAAGACCTTATTTTAGGATTTTTTTTCCCTCCTGATTTCTTGGTATTCAATTTCTAAATATTACATGCTCCATTTGGGCATCAATGTAGCTTCAAATTTCAGCTCCTAAAACAAGCACATCTATGACTAGCAAATGGACAAACATGGTCAGATCCAGATAATATCTTGTCCACCAAGTATCAGAATTTTCACTTTAAAATTCATTAGCAAAGCTTGGCTTGGTATAACCACTACTTTCCTAAGTTGAACACTTAGGCTTAAAACAGTTAACTTTGTTCAAGTAAAGCTGTGGAAAATCATATTTTAGGTGTCTAATAATAGTTACAACTTGCAATAAAACTAACCATGATTAAAGAAATGGCATGTCACCATCAATTGGGAAGAGGTAATCATCCCCATCCGAAAGTTTTCCATCAATGCAGGTAGATTATAGAGCAAAAGATGTCAATACATGTATATTACAAGGCAAAAGTGGAGAGAATTTAACCACATGCAAAAGGTGTCACCTTATAGAAAAGCAAAAAAATATGTATCGGTCTGATAAAAAAAGTTTAAATGATCAATAAAATCATATATCGAAAACTAACTTTCTGGTGAAGGAGAGGTAGGTGTATGTGGAGAAGCAAAAAATCATGTTTGTTTGAACTTTGAAAACTTGAACCTATCATGCCAATGGTAGGGCCTTCACAAGACTGCCGAAAATGAATATTTTCTAGCATATCACGTGCAAACCATTTCTTCCATTTTAATATGATTCCTTGTATTACTAAAATTAATATAAAACTAGTAACAGTTTAGCATGAAATCTACATGATAATTTAGAAACACAATATTTGGCATGATCCGTTATTCAACTTAATAGAAACATCAATGTCATATAGAATTGAAAACAAAAAACTACTGACCATGTAGTTTTAGTTCTTCTTTTGGAAGAGGATAACTAATTGAGCATATGGTGCCGACTTCTCCAGCCTGCTGAAAGACATCGGCTGCCATCTCAGAGTTAACTAGATTACCAAATATTACTGTTCTAGCAACCCTGGTCCATTTCAACAAAAAGCAGATGATTGATACAATAGCTTACTAAAAAAGAATTGCAAGTATACTGAATTTAAGAAATTAAGATCATTAAAACGAAAAAAAAAATCAGGTGTTCAAATTCAAAAAGGCAAACCAAGCTTATCACACTTTTAGTAATGCAATGGTTTTCCTTAGATTATTAATTCATATGTTCAAAGTTTAAAGGTCTCAATAAGGATTGCAATCCGAAATAAGGCCTAATAATTTTCAGAAACAATCTCAAATCACATTTAGTTTCAGGAATCCAACCAAGCAAATCTAATAATATTAATGTTGTTCTTCAATGTAATCCATCTTCACCCACTATTTCCACTAGCTCTAGAAGCTCTCAAACTTAAACCTAGATTTTTCAGGTCATGAGAGAATAAACCATCTGATTTGATTTCCAGACAACTTGAAAGAACTTCTTTTAGCATTCTGGAATTTTTATTCTCCAAACAAGTCAAATCTCAAAGCCAAGTTAATTGCTTATAAAACCAGCAACGATACCTTTTTTTTCTTTTTTCCGAGAAGAATGACAGTGGATATTTCATATGCTTACTACATAAGTGAAACCCATATAAGGCATTTAACTTTGATTAATGTGATTCCATTGACATACATGAATAGTATCCTATACGTCTCACAGTGATTCCATTGACATCCATTGACATACATTAATGTGATTCCATTTCATACTGCCTGGTACATGAATAGTATACTGTCATGTTTAAAAGATTCACAACAAATTTGTCTGGTCATAGCACATAAGGTCACCCATGAGTTATTGAAAAGAACTTCTCTTAGAGAGCTGGTAGAACAGATAGCTGCAGGAAGGCTTTTACTATAGCAAATGATACATAAAAAGAAAGAACAGAATTAATAAAATTGATTGCTAGTATGAAATTTGCTTTTGAATTGTATTTGTATGGTAGTTATCAAACAATCCAGGATGCAAATACATGAGATCCTCAAGGTTGTAACACCAGCTTTACCTCTGCTTTTCTGAGCCTGGAAATTCAACAGCTGGGTCCTTGCTTGCTAACAAAATTCCTTTGCCATCATCTACAATGCTTCTTGGTGGTTCTACAACAGTTATCGATTTTAGACAAGACCAACGGCTCTAAGACCATATCATAGTAATAAAAGAATAAAGATCGAATACTTGTTGTATAACTTCCTGTGTCTTGTGCCCTTAAACATCCTTTATGCTCAGTCACACTTGTTGAATGAAGAATCTCATTATGTTTGGTATCTATATCATCTGAATGCACTGCAGAATAAGATATCATCAAGACTACAGTACTATGAACATACAAGAAACGAAACTGTTAAGCATCAAGTTCAGGAGAGTGGTGTAACCATTCTTTGCCTTTTGCTGGCGTTCCTCAAGAGGAAGGCGATGCTTTGCAAGTTTGACACTTATTTTTCTACCATCTACAGCCAATCTATTTTTAAGTTGAATTGAACGCTCAGCATCTTCAACAGTGGCACTGAAACTCATAAAACCAAATTTAGTAGT
Organism: Musa acuminata AAA Group; assembly: GCF_036884655.1. Classification (NCBI taxonomy): domain Eukaryota; kingdom Viridiplantae; phylum Streptophyta; class Magnoliopsida; order Zingiberales; family Musaceae; genus Musa; species Musa acuminata. Next base: position 4,912,773 of record NC_088338.1, on the reverse strand, counting down.
ATAATGGATGATCAAGTATTGCATACAATGAACAGTGGTATTCTTTTTCCTTTTTTTTAATTTAGACTAATGACAAAGACTGGTTGATTACAGTAAAACCTTTCAACTTCACTAAAGAAACTCAGCACAATTTAAGAGCCATCAGATAGCTTACAAATGCAAACTTAAAAAGAAAAAAAAACAAGCATGGACTGTTGTACCACCCAAAACGATATAGGATGGGTGGTACATACCGATCCGGGTGTCGGTTAATACGTGGACCACCCTCATTTCGGATAGTCCAGTTAAAATAATAAAAAAAATCATAAAAAGTGATGGGGCCATCCAACTTGACATCAAAAATTAAAAAAAACCAAATTAGGGCTCACGAACGCGAGCCCTCTTCTCGCATACAACGTTGCTGGCGATGTTCCTTCTTCTTCTCAGGTACGCTGCCACCTCTTCACCACCTCTTCTTCCTTCTTCTTCCATTTCCTCCACCACTTCTTCCTTCCTCCTTCCACCTCTTTCCTACTCTATTCCTCCACCACCCTTAACTCTTCTCCCTCTTTTTTTTCCTCTGAGAAACACCAGAACACACCAGTGTACCATGTGTCGGTACACAGGTATAGACCGGCCCGACAAATTGCCAAGATGGATCCAATACCCAAAACAGCGAAACTTGAAACTAAGTCAATAATCATTTCACAGCAAATAAATATCTGAAAGGAAATAACTCATAGACCAATGGTGGCACAGGTTTTTAAGACACTGAAAAGACATTAAAAAAATCAGAATCATAAAAATTAAAATCATGTCCAGAACCCATGTCATATTAGTACGTCACTGTCGTATGTGTATTGATGTATTCTATATGAGGATTGGCATTCACTGCTCCTAGCGATTATGAATGCACAACAGTGCAAGAGCTTCAGAGAATCAACATGTCTAAGATAAAGTTTAGTTCAATTACAAGCAACTTATGCAAATCATAAAATAAAAGAAACAAGGCCACATTCTTGTTTGTTTTTTACCACCTACATGGATCTTTATCCAACCATTTATCTTTGAAGAGAACAAAAGCAGCAAAACTTTACTCCAAACGATTGATTTGCTGGAGAAATCCCAAAATAAAACAATATGCTGTTCATTTTACAATTCATTGATCCCAAAGATGGAGCTGTTCACTTCTACAAAAGGCCAAATAAGTTCAACGAGTTTCAAAGTTTTTGTCGATCAGGATCGTACTTAAGGTCAAACTTGGGCTTTAAGTTCCATACCAGCAGGGCTTTTTTAGGCTTTCGGTGCATGGTCTCCAACAAGCTACAGGTGGTTGTGACATGACAAGGCCAACCGTTACAACAAATTGGAAAGGAATATAAAAAGGGATCACGCCTATAATATATGCCAAATAACAAATAATGGCAGTAAAAACAATAAGTAATTAGACAAGCTTTAAGTTTTTTGTTCAGTGGTAGCTTCAAAAGTTGAAGCAGCTTCTTATTGCATTGTACTTTAGCTAAAAGCAGCTATTAAATGCCAAACTTACAATTGGACAAAGCCAAAACCCCGGCTCACTTCTGATCCTGCAAAAAAGAGAAAGTACACAAATGTCAACAAAATTATTGCACTATCATTAATTCGCACAAAACATTAGCTGAGTAAATGAAGCTAATTTGAAATCATTAAGTAATTTAGACTCAAAAGCTTCAGTAGCCTACATGGGAAGACACCCCAATAATCTATCACTTCTCAAAAAGCCAACTGCATCAAACATCGATCCCTAATGAACCTAGTTTCACTTACTTCCTTCTAATTCCAAACTATAGCAATCATCATAAAACCCAACTGGCCAGTCATAATAATCTAAATAATCAGTTACAAATATCAAGAATACAAGATACTTACCCTTCGAAGTGACCATAAAGCAGCGCCTCACAGGTCCAACTTCGCTGAACAATGCCTCTAGCTAAGAATGAACAGAAGAACCACAAAAACTATATAAGCTTCAGACCAAGATGCGGACAAGTGAGAAATTTCAACAAAGCTACAGCAAATTATTTACATGAATACCTCTGAGGACTTAAATGAGTAGGGGAGGTTGGAAACAAAGATAGTGGAGGGACAGTGCACACCACCTGCATTCTTCTGACCAGAGTTCTCATCCCGTTTCCTCTTCCCCATTTCTGCATTGACCACCAGAAAAGATTATTCTTTCCCCCTTTCAGGAGGGGAGGAGAAAAGGTAAAAACAGGATTTAAGCAAGTCCTAGAAGCTCACATGAACTTATTAGCCTGCTACAAGTATGCTATCCCTGTCGTGCAGAAAGGAAAAACAACCAAGAAACTTGAAATAAGAAACTAATGCAAACATATAGCAGCAAATTTTGAAGTTTATAACAAAAATTATCATGAAGTTTACATCAGGAAAGAAATTTATTGAAGAAACTAAACAGTATATGCTACTGATGAACTTCATAGGCATCAGGATCAGGGACCGCTATAGAACATAGACCACATATTAGGGTTTAGTGTGTTGGTCAAGAGATTTAGTTTTCTTATAAGCAAGCATAGAAGAGGGCCTCTTCATGCTTGGGCTACAATTGTAGTATCGAATAGCCCGTATGGGTAAACCCAATCACACTAGTTCTTTTGCACATTAGAACGTCGAATCAAAACCTGCATGCTACCAAAAGCATTTCAGCAAACAACTGGCGATAGAACAGCTATCCCCCTTCCAGAGCTTACCTTTGAGGGCTCGTAGCCAACACACTGGCAACGCGGTTAGATGGTTGGTAGGAGGAAGTTAAAAGATCGGTAAAGATGGCAACTTCCCCAAAGTCGAAGCGTCGATGAGGTCGCGGCGATGATGGGTAAACCAACGGTGCGGCGTGAATGGTAAGCCGATGATGGGGAGCAAGGAGAAGTTGCGGTGGAGCGCCGTGGGTGATCGCGGCCGCGAGGGAACAACGACTGTCCGTTGGGGCGTCGGGATAGCAGACTAGGGCTCGGGCTAGCTCGGCGAGTACATAAACCGCCCGCTTGATGACTGGTTCTCTCAAACCTGGCGGTTCAAGGGTTTGCATCTTCCCGGTTCAATCACAAATCCAATGTACGACTGGATCAGGACCGAGCTGTCAGGGAACCTGGCTTCATATGGATGGGAATTTCAATTTGGGCCCGGTTCATTGACCGAATTCGATTCACATTTGACTGAATAACCGACGCATTGAGAAAACACCGAACCGGGAAATGGGATCGAAATCACCTCCGAATACCATATATATATATATATATATATATATATATATATATATATATATATATATATATATATATATATATATATATATATATATATATATATATATATATATATATATATATATATATATATATATATATATATATATATATATATATATATATATATATATATATATATATATATATATATATATATATATATATATATATATAATGTATATATATATATGTATATACATGTATATATATACATATGTGTATATATATATATATGTATATGTATATGTATATGTATATATATATATATATATGTATATATATATATATATATATATATATATATATATATATATCTCAAAAAATATCCTAAGGCTTTTCCTAATTTTGAAAGATTATATTACATCCTCTTGAAATCTATCAACTTCATGAACTAACGTAAACTAAGGTGATTAACGCATCTCTTTAAATTATTTGAGTTGATAAACTATAATATGAAAGAAATCAAATGATTTGATTTATTATCTTATATTTAATAGATAAATAATAAAAAAAAATTAATTATGTACAATGAAACTCTAAATAAATAATGTATTACTCACTTAAGCTTGTATAAGATTATTATCACTTGAACTAATTTTATCTTTAATCTTTTTCTATTAAGAATTTACTTTCAATATAATAATTATTTTTTTTATAAAATATTTTTTTCTTCGAGGTTTGACCTTTTATAACTAAAGATGATTCACAAATCCTTTTATGTAAACCTCTTTATATTTCTCTAATTTCTTCTTGACTTTCTGTTCCTCTTCTCTTTCACCCTCCTATGACTCTTTATTCATAGAAACTATATGTATATTATTTTATTAGAATAGGTTTGTATCACAAGTATTCATATCGTCAGTACAAATATTTTTCAAGTTATTTGGACACCATTTTATTGGATTGCATTAGCTAAATCTCATGTTCTCGTACTAACATCACGAATCTCTTTAAGTGTCTCAAGATATATTTCATAATTTTTGTATTCACATGGCTTCTGATTGTTCTTCTCTAACATCATCTATACATATATTCGAGATTTGAGTTGCTTATTGTATAATAAAAAATAAATTAAAATAAATTTATTATCTAATTATCTTAAAGAAAATTATAATTGGTATAGCTCGAAACATATCTTAGTAGTATGTGGTCGCTTAGCAAGTCATGACTCCTTTATCTCATCTATTAGTAATAAAGCATATGGTACCTTAACATCTACCTCAACATTTGGTGCCTCGTAAGAATGTAACTATGACTTGCATGGTAAATAATTTAACAGTTTAATGATCTACAAACAATAAAATTCAATCATAAAGATATTTTTCCGAAAGAAGCTATAATAATAAATATGAATTTGATTCAACAAAAAAAAAAGTATTTATCTTATCAGATCTGTCACCTCAGCGATAACTCTCGAGCATATATAAAGCCCCCACTATCGTTTTATATTTGATCTCTGAAGTCAATACCTTCCCCTGGCGAACCGATCCCCAGAAGGAATTCTCCAGGTGATCCTGCTGCTTCTGTACGTAGTGCAGGTCGCCCTCAAGCACGCCACCAGAATTATCGTCTTCTCCTTCACCTCTGACATGGTATTTCTATCGATCTTGCAGGCTTTCCTTTTGCTGCGGTAAGTATCAGCAGCCATGTGCTCCCAGGCAAACGGAAGTGGATCATCGTTATCTTAGGCTTTTGCCAAAGCTGCTTTGGTGATTGGCACCTGAACTCCCTGCAGAGACAAACGCGTGGAAACCATGCAATAGCTGTCGGCTCCTCCTCCCACTCACACACTTTAGTTTTGGACCAGTAAACAACATAGTGAAACACGGAGATCACCGAGTCAGCTCAGAAATTACTTTTCCTCTTCTAGCGAATTCCCAGGTGAGGACTGATCATTCCTTTTTCCGCTGTCGAAGCAGTCATCTGTGATGATTGCTGTCACCATTACGAAGCCAATTCTTCCGAGTTCGAACCAAGGCCATACAACGCAGCCACTCCGAAAAGCATACAAATTAAGGGGAGTATCTTCAACGTACACACATTTCCATGAGGTGAGGTGCTCATTGCTCGGGCGAGCATCCATTGAGCGGAAAAAGAAATGGAAAGTAATGCAGAGAAAGATGTGTCGTTGCAGGCGATGATCCTTCAGCGGTGGCTATTCTCTCTCGGGGAATAAAGGACGGATTTGTGAAGCTAAACATATCGATCGGGTGTGATCGAGGCAACGCCAATCTAAAAGCAAGTTGAAATAGATTAATACCCATCAGCTTTATTTAATCTTCTATAGAAAAGGCGGTCGGGTTGGGCTTATTTATTCGGTATTATATCACACACACACACGCGCGCGCACACACACACACACATATATATATATATATATATATATATATATATATATATATATATATATATATATATATATATATATATATATATATATATATATATATATATATATAGGTTTTTAAATTTTGTTAAATTTTGTGGTGTGAAAAAATAAGATCGTAAATCAGAAATCAGCACAACTCGATCAACTCATTCATTATCCGATAATGATCTAAATTATTTATAAAAAAAATCACCTTATGCTTAATTACTCTATTTTTCTATTTTGGAGTATAAAAAAATTATATTTTTTTTAGGCTCTTCGACTTAAAGTATTACATTCTCATGAATTATTTCATTAACTATGACTTGATACATCAAACCTTAACTAGCGATGAAAGGCCACTACGGATGGCGGAACTTAGTAGGTCACTACGGAGGATGAACCAATAATAATAATTGCATATATTGTCATAATAGAAAAGTTAAACTATCTTCGACTCTCATAAAGCTACCTCTATCAATCATAGAGTTATTCCAATCATCCACCTTAGGTGACCAACTTCATTATGCTCTTATCACCTTATAAATCTTCTACTAGTTAGATCAATATCATACAATCCAAGTGTTATAATTTTCAAGAAAAAGATCAAGGATCAAATGCTCCAAAGGACAAAAAAAGAGAAATCCATGGATTACTTTAACAAAGAACAAGAGTGTGTGCAAGGACAATGGAATATATTGTTGTTTCCATCACTACCTGCACGATAACGAGTTGGTAACCTATTTGTTGCATCTCCAACTTATATATGTTGACATGCACAGATTTCAGCTCTCTCTCTCTCTCTCTCCCTCTATCTCTCTACATATATACACTGATCGTCAATTGTAGTTGAACGGAAATATGAATTCCAGTTGCAGTCTCCATTGTGGTCAACTCCGGCCTTGACAGTCTCTTTGTTGATGCGACCTATACAGTAACAGTGCCGACTGATGAGCTCCGATCATATCTGATCCGACCCAAATCTAATCAAACATCGAGCCGAAAATGACCCGACCGGATTCAATTCCAACCGTTGATTATTGCGGCCTGATCCATCGAGGTACCGACTTTGTTTCTGTAATTAACTAAAAGCTTCGAGGACAGAGAGGACAGCTTCATGCTTCAACTTAAGAGTTTGAGGATCACAGATATATTTTATGTGCATATATATATATACTAATTCACATGAGCTTTAATTTGGCGATGACATACACGATTTAGTTATTTGGGTTGAGGTTTCGAAAAAGCTCAATATATAATCAACTTTTGTAGGTAAATGTAACGACTTTAACTAAATTTCAAGAACAGATGGGAAACAAACAACTGAAATCCCAAATGTAGTCATTATTGTTCAAGAAAAAATAAGCGGAATTCGACAAGCATCACTGCCTGATTTGGCAAGAAGAAGGTTAAGATTCCCAGTTGTATTGATGGGCCAGGAGTCACTGCCAAATTGGATTCGCGTGCAGGTTAACTTTTGACTTTGCCATTTGATCTGTATATATAGGTAGCCGCCTCATTGACATTGGCATGCGCAAGAAGAGAAGCATCATCTTCTTCTTCCTCCTCCCTCTGAAAATTCATCTACTAGTGCAACAAGTGGTGATGAAGACCAACACGGTGGGATTGCCCGAGACCTCCGCAGCATCCGGCGAGGTGCTATCCGACGCCTGGGACTACAAGGGCCGCCTCGCTGTCCGTTCCCGGACCGGCGGCTGGACCGGCGCCGCCATGATTCTGGGCACGCGTCTCATCTTTGCTTTGAATCCTTTGCAGGCTAGCCTTCCTTTCTCGTTTGTGCATGCATGGCGTCTAAACCATTTAGCTGCAACTGTTTGTAGTGGTGGAGCTGAACGAGAGGTTGGCGACGCTGGGGATCGCGGTGAACCTGGTGACGTACTTGACGGGCACCATGCACCAGGGCAATGCCGATGCCGCCAACGTCGTCACCAACTTCATGGGCGTCTCCTTCATGCTCTGCCTCCTCGGTGGTTTCGTCGCCGACGCCTACCTCGGCCGCTACCTCACCGTCGGCATATTCACCGCCGTTCAGGCTTCCGTAAGCACTAATACCACCACCCCCCTGCTCCGTTTCCGGTTGTATCTCCTCCTCGCTCACAGACTTATGGAACGTGTCCCGTGGGAATCGCGGCTTAATCAGGGCGTGACCATTCTGACCATATCGACCGCTCTGCCGGGGATGCACCCGCCTCCGTGCGCCGACACGGCGTCCGGAAGCTGCGCTGAGGCCTCCGGGCTGCAGATGGGGGTGCTCTACCTGGCGCTGTACCTGACGGCGCTCGGCACCGGAGGGCTCAAGTCGAGCGTGTCCGGGTTAGGCTCCGACCAGTTCGACGAGACGAACAGCGGAGAGAAGGCGCAGATGCTGAAGTTCTTCAGCTGGTTCTTCTTCTTCATCAGCCTCGGCTCGCTGCTCGCCGTGACGGTGCTGGTGTACATCCAGGACCACCTGGGCCGGCGGTGGGGGTACGGGCTGTGCGCCTCGTCCATCGTCGTTGGGCTGGTGGTGTTCCTCGCGGGGACGAGGAGGTACAGGTTCAAGAAGCTGGCGGGGAGCCCCCTGACGCAGATCGCGACGGTGGTGGTGGCGGCGTGGAGGAAGCGAGGCCTCGAGCTGCCGTCGGATCCTTCCCTGCTGCACGATATCGACGCGAAGCAGGCGGCGGCGGCAGAGAACGGATCAAGGAAGAGCAAGGCGAAGCAGAGGTTGGCTCACACCAAGCAGTTCCGGTATGCACGTTCTCCCTTTCGGCATCTTTCTTTTACTGTGCAAGAAGTACTACCACACAACACACAGTTTATTGATGCTGCTCGTTGCTTCCTACTCTTAACAAGTAACAAAGGAACACTTTTAGGTCGTGTTTGAATCACTAGTCTTCTTTTACCTCATCCGGTAGTTTGATGTGTGGGAGAGAGACTATAGCAGACGACTCGAGAATTCCTGCCATAGTAGATGAAAACTCCGATGAATGTTAAGGATAAGCTCAAAATGTGTTTTTTGGCAAGGCTCCCCACCAAGGGCACCTGCCACCCAATAAATGGCCTTTACCTGTGCAGTAAAAGGAGGAGGCGAAGAAGAGAGATGGGATCCTGATATTTACTCGACAGACCACATGATCGACCAATTTAGGCTGCCATCGTTCTAGTACTGTCGTTCTGGAAAGCATTAGACTATGTTGGGATGCGGAGAAGTGAACTGAGGGTACCCATCCATCCACAAGCCAAACATCCTTCTGGTTTGTGCGCGACAAGCTGGCACGAGAGAGATATAGTGGCAGGTGTGAAGCATCCAACGAGATTACTATGTCGATGGCAGCATATTGACACTGAGTTTTGGAGGTGATGGAGATGTGTCAGTCCATCTCATGTAAATTGCAGGAGCATTAACATGATTTGGTTGTCGATCCCGACAGAGAGCAAGCGACATGTGCTACTGTCGTGGCTTCAACTGGAAGATGGACAATCTGTGGAGGCCCGAGTCGAAGTGGAGGAGAAGACGACGCAGCAGCAGCAACGTTGTGCGATGGCTTCTCAGTGGCCGAAAGGCCGACTTAATTACTTGAGAAGCGCCACATCCCAACTATAGAATACTGTAGACAAATATGCTCTGCTGTTGCAATGTAGGCTTCTCAGTGTTTGGTCGTCTTCTTCCCTTGCAGTTTCCTGGACAGGGCTGCCATCAACGTGAACACTATCGCGGACAAGCACAGCAAATGGGAGCTCTGCACCATCACTGACGTGGAGGAAGTGAAGACTGTGATCCGGATGCTGCCTATCTGGGCCACGACCATCATGTTCTGGACCGTCTACGCCCAGATGACCACCTTCTCGGTGTCGCAGGCCAACACCATGGACCGCCACGTCGGCCGCTCCTTCGAGATCCCGTCCGGCTCCCTCACCGTCTTCTTCGTCGGTTCCATCCTCATCACTGTGCCAATCTACGACCGCGTCATCGTCCCCGTCGCCAAGCGCCTCACCGGCAACCCCCACGGCTTCACCCCGCTCCAGCGCATCGGCATCGGCCTCGGCCTGTCTGCCCTGGCCATGGCCTCCGCTGCCCTCACCGAGATCAAGCGCCTCCGGGTGGCCCGGTCGGATCCGGCCGCCCTCGAGATGGGCGCCACTGTCCCCCTCAGCGTATTCTGGCTCATCCCGCAGTTCTTCCTGGTGGGCGCCGGCGAGGCCTTCACCTACGTCGGCCAGCTGGACTTCTTCCTCCGGGAGTGCCCCAAGGGGATGAAGACCATGAGCACGGGCCTGTTCCTGAGCACGCTGTCGCTGGGGTTCTTCGTCAGCACCGCGCTGGTGGCGGCGGTGGATAGTATCACGGGGCAGAGCGGCCACGGTGCGTGGCTCGCCGACAACCTCAACCACGGTAAGCTCAACAACTTCTACTGGCTGCTGGCGGCCCTGTGTCTGGTGAACTTGATGGTCTACCTGGTGGCCGCCAAGTGGTACGTGTACAAGGACCAACGACCGGCGGTGGACGACGACAATGTGGCCCGGGTCGAGCTGACGGAGGAAACCTTTCACCATGCATGACGAGCCTCTTCTGTTCGACATCAGCTCTCCCTCTCTCGGCGACCTCCTTTCTTTTTGTATGTATGGATGTATACAGTCCTAAAGGTCCGATCGATCGATGACCTTCACTGAGCTGCACGTGTCATTTCATTCCACCAATGCATCGCATTTCAGTTAACCTACAAAAGCAATCCTGCATGGCTTCAGCTTCAGTTTATTCCATTTGGTAAGAAAGTAAAGAATCTTTGCTGCAAGGTCTGTAGTTGATAAGGGTAAAAATGGTGATGTGACACGTCATGACGTCAGCCATGTCTGGACAATACACTGCCCGAGGAAGTCTGCATTAACACCTAACTCAGGCTTGGTTCTTCACACCACGCCAACCCCATGCCAAACGCTATCAGCCTGCCTCCTGCAAGCAGCCACATCAGGTAACATCAAACTCATCTATAAATACCCCAGAGTTCTAAACGAAGGGGGGAGAGGAACACAAGCACAACACATTCGGAGCTCGGCCCGACCTGCGTGCAGGTGCGAGACGGTGTCGCCTCTTCCCGGCGCTGCGGCGGAGCTTCCTCCCGACCCGACCTCCCGACCCGAACCACCGTGCTCGGCTGCCGGGAGACCCCGAGGGACGCCGCCCGAGATCCCCGACATCCGGACCCCCAAACCAAGCCACGATGGCCCCGAGGCCACGGCTTAAACAGATGCCCCCCGCATCAGTAGTAATAATCAAAAGCAAAGATTTTAGATAGAATGGCATTGATAAAATGAATACGTGAATCACAAGTTCACAGAGATTAATCTAACGACCCATTTGTTAGATTGCTCGAAGAACAAAACTGGTTGACTGCTAATATACTTCTCTGTTTTACCTTTTAACTCACATTGCAAACTACTTCCAGCACCGTACAATGGGTTGCTGACAGAGTTCTGAAACAGATGCAAATAATCGAGACTGCTACTGTTTTAATATCAACACACAAAATTAGGGTATGCCATGTCATATGTATTGGTCCACTTTGCAACTCTGATCAACATCTGTAGCCAACATTTTGATAGCCAGGAAACAATTGGGAAGAGAGTGCAGCCTGCAATGACTGCAGAGAGGATAATGGTATCTTTTGAACGCTTCCATGGCACCTGCAAGCACCAAAGAATTAGGCAACCAGTATAACAAACATACATGAAGATGACAGCAAGAATCTCAAGACAGGAGGCCGCTTGGACACATATAAGGCCTCGTATCGCAGGAAATTTGTCACCAAGCTGGTTCACTTTTCCTTGAGCATCGCCGAGTAAAATCCCTTGTGATCCCAAAACTGATATTGTCAATTGTGCTTTGACCAATCACCCCATCAATCTGGATGCAAGTAACAAAATGAGTCAGTTCATAACATACCTAGGTGTTGGTTCAAAAACTTTAGGATCATACAATTTATAGATTGAAATAGCATAGATGCTTAATAAGCATGCATACAGCAGGACGGTCTTTATCTGTGGCTCAGATGACTATTCAGTTCATCATTAAAATAGGAGATATGAACTTTATACACATATCATTATGCAAGTGAGAACAGTAGAATAGGTTTCTCACATTAGATATCATGTGTATGATCCCAATCTCATTCATGCCAAATAAACTTTGAGTTTGGTAATGCCAATATATGGTCCTATGTGGATCTTTTCCAGGCTTCCTCTCACACCTCAAGACCGGATAGGGTTAAAGTTTACTTGCAGAATAAACAAAGAGTAAAAGGTAAGGAGTTAATAATATTCTTTATATATCAGTACTGGACAGTGCAAATTCTTGTGACCATAATTTGATTACTAGATGCCACCAAAGCATGTGTGGGTATCAAATAAGTTTGCAGCTGAACATGGATATGAAACCCAGTACTAGAGTAATAAAGAGAAATAGAACTTGACTAAAGAGAAGGCTTGAATTTTGGACTGGACTGTGTAATTAGACTTGTACAAGTACATGTGTATATGTGCATGCATTTATGTAGAGTCTCAAAATTTTATAAGCTAACAGAGCAGAAATAGAGAATCTTAGAAGGTCTCTTCAAGAGCAAAAGTAGAACCAATAGATACCAAAAATATAAAACTTTGCCCTCAGTATCCAAAACCTTAATACTAAAAATATTTCCCTCCAAATTAATGAGCAAGGTACTAGAATTCTAGTGTTCAATTTTCTAGGCAAGTATTTCAGAAAAATTCCAAATAAAAAGTGAAATGGAGAAACAAAAGTGAAATATTTTCAACACTCTGAATATATAATAATTACATGAGGATTGCAGGCAGTCTCACTAATTATGTGTTACATCCTTGAATCGGTGCATATATATGTATATATGTATGTATGCACATGTGTTTGTGTTTGTATATATGAAGGACACGGAGACACAGCTCCAGTGAGGGAAATCCATTGTTGAAGTTCAAAGATTTCATCCAGTAAAGCAAGTTGTTTGGAGTTGCTTTTTTTGAAGCAGCTGCTAACAAGTGATGACAAAATCCAGTAGTTGATATGGCCAAAAAATTAGACATGTGATAGATAATATTCATCTTAGGAGTAAATTAGTGATCAAATCCAGTCACACCAAAGAAGAATCTTACATGACTTATGCTTCCTTGAATTGCTGCTCTCTCTCGTAGCAAATTTACCCTGGGTGACATAGTCCCTGATGTCTGTACAAAGCAACTGATTACAAAAGCATAGGTCATATAGAATTTTGACCATTGCTCATCTTGGATTCACTGATATAACCACTGAGTCAAGAAGTTCAGCATGCTCACTTGTGGAGTCCAAGTTCCCTTTAGTTCTTTTAAATTCCTAAGCCGAATTTGAGGAAAAAAATCAGAAAGAATGACCAAAGAAAGAAGAAAAAGCATCAAGAAGATGCAAAAAGTAACACAACAGACATGTTGATGACAAAGATGTTTTTTTTTTAACTTCTAACTTTTAATCATTAGCACCACAAGCAATGAACAGATGTAGTGTTCCTCTTTGTAAATGTTAATTATAGAATGAAGAAATATTCTGAAACAGAGACATTATACATCAGAGCCAGATATTTCATGTGATAATTGATTTCACACATAAAAAAAATCTTCATAACAGTAACATCAGTAGGAGAGCAATTGGTACAATAACACTACACAATTCTAGAAGTTACGAACTTTGCATCAACAAACGTAGTCTTTTAATAAGCAAAATAAAATAAAACTTAATCATGGGAAGTAAAGCTATTTAAAGAATAAAGACTCCAGAGAATTGGCAAAGAACCCTCCAACAATCGGCTTGAATTAAGATACTAGGAAAACAATTCTGGAAGAAAATAATGAACTTTAGTCCAAGAAAAGTGAAGCAATAAACTAAGAGAACTACACATCCGAATAATTGAGCAAAACCTTGATTGCTTATATGATTAATCAGCAAACAAAGTTCTATGCAGAATAGACTGAAAATTATTAGACCTATACCAACGGAGCATGCAACACAACAATATCTCGAGCCCCAAGGTCCTCTTCCTTATGCAGGCATCGATTTTTTGTTATCCGGATCAACGAATCAATGATAAAAGGTCAGGCACAGAACTTGTCATCTCATGCACAAGATAGTATTAGAGCAAAATATTCCCTAAACATTACAACCATACAGAATGGTAAATAATAGCTCACAAGGTCTACAAAGAGTCATAAAAGTAACAATGTTGAGTTGCGGCCAAATTTCTTTTAGCTCTTTATTTTCACAGCAATTTTGTCCTACTCTGTCCAAATGATAATATTATACCTGCATGAACAAACATTATTTTCTTGCAAAAGCTTAGTTGGGTTTAGATTGACAGCTCAAGAAAAAAAAAGAAAACCTCAAATTTTGGTGGACTCTATGGTGATGATTCAGTTGTAAAATTAATTTAAAAGGGCTGCCAGGTTAGTATTACAAAACATTTGAAAGTGAAAGCAAAACACAATGACCTGTGTGATTCGGTGTAGCATGTCTCTGTACTTGGTAGTTTTTGGTTTAGTGAAGTCGTAGGTCTGCCGATGCAGCACAACGGCTCATGACATCATTAACATCCAGTAGCTTCTCAAGTAAGGATTGGATTTCCATCTCCATGGACTTCCATGATCTGCTTGATCCTATAATGGTTGATTCAGTGTCTCCATAACCTGAAATATCCATCAATTTCTCTCAGTAAAAAAGATACTCTCAGTTGACCGTCAAGGACATAATGGCAGGAGAAAGAAGGAATATGTACATAAAATTATGTGTGTCATCTAAATATGTTTCTTAGGATATTTGCAAATGAGCAAGTCATGAGATAACTAAGCCACTTATTCAAGGAAAAAATTTTCTCATTATCTAGTAATGTCTATCTATCAAAAAATATTTGGCTGACAACCAAATGCACAACCCAAAACCTAACCTTCTCCTAAAACATTGTTACATACCCATGCTTCATTAGATGAAATCATCATTACAATTTATTTATGCTATAACTTTTAAAGAAATCTACATAAAATGAACTTCACAACCGTATGCACTGCACATACTTTCTCTGTCATCACATATTTTCAGTTTCTAGATCATTGTGCACATAACAGACACATGCTAAATGCAGCAAAACAATTCTAACTGATGATTTTATAACTGTTAGATGAATAAATAACTGAACTAAGTTGAGACATATCGATTGACAATATCATGGAGCATGTGGCAGGCCTTGTGAATGCAAAGTATCTATTTTGGCACAGAAACTTGAAGAATGAACTAAGGGCAACCCCAAGAATAAGTCATGCAGAAGAGCAATTTCAGGCTATGAGCTTAGCCATGTTAAGAACTCAGGCATCTAACAGGGTCTTGCTAGGCTGGCCTCAAACATCAGCCATGTATATCGATGACAGCTCATTTAGGGGCACCTTTGGGGACCACTCCTCTTTGGGTACCACTCCCAGGCAAAACTGTGTAGGTCCTACCTCAGAGCAGTCAATTTCACTATTTTGCTACTATTACATTGATGATAGCTGCCAACTATAGTGTCTAGACAAAATAGGTGCTCAAAATTGTGAAAGGAGCCAATGCTATGCTCTGTCATCTTTCCCATCTCCCTTGATTCTTCTACTCTTTATTCTCCTATCATTATGAATTCATCGTTTTGAAATTATCCCATTGCTAACATCTAATTCCATAATAGAACTATCTCCAAGTTGATGCTCTAAGAACAAGTTAGTCTAATCTAGATGCAAATAAAAAAAAAATTATATGTAAAAGAAAAAATAAACTTAGACAATCCTCAGACTAAGGTTTAAATACCGGTCCATTACTAGTTTTGAATAAAATATGGTACTGGTATACCAGAAGGTACCAATCTATACCACCGAATATCATTGAATAAAACAAAAAAAATAAAAAAATGATATATGTACCAGTAGGTGTCGAGAGTTTCTCAAAAATAGAGACCATAACCGCCACACTTGTTCAAGAGCTTCAAGACTTGCCAAAACATAGCTAGAAAAGCTTAGAATTTGATTCTAATGGCTGGTAAGATTGGGCTTCAGACTCCAAATTTTACGAATTTTTGTCATGATTTTTACATAAAATTCCTTCCTCCTATATCATCTGCAATTCTCAGAAGATATCCCATCCATAAATACCACATAACAATAGATATCCCCTATTCCTGATTGGCAGTTTATAAACATAGATAGGACAACTAGTCATCCTTAACCTACTCTTTATGAAGAAGGAGAAAAGGTTGTTTATAAGGCGCCAACTAAAAAAATGAACACAAACTCGTAACTAAAACTCCCTCTTGATTGTTTCATTGAAACAAATATCTAAGATACATGTGCAAACACAATCATCTAAACGGTAAATAGAATGTCCAATTCTAACTTGATCACCAAAATTGACTCAACCTGTTTAAACAGTGATAAATTAGTTAACAAGTCAGCCAACCAATTGGCTACACATCAAAATTATGTAACTCTAGTCAACTAATTATAAAAGAAAAAAATGGCACTCGATTAGTTCTATAGGACGACTGATCTGAACTATTTGCCACACAAATGATATTTACCACAAGTAAGCAACAATCTATACAAACGTCAAAGAATTTCTCAAATTCGTCATCATAAACACCCTAGAGTTTTCCTAGCATTGTTGGCTGGGTCCATATCAACCATGAAGCAAGATTGGAAACTAAGATAGGTCCATGAGAGATTTGGCATTACCTAAACAACCTAGAAGTCTAGTTGAAGGACAAAGGATCTAACAAACTAGTTAAAGTTGAGTTCATATGATCATAAAGGAACTCCACAAATTCCGTCGTTACTGTAAGAAGCAACTAATCTGCAAGGCACAACGGAGGAAATGATCCGATGGAACACAACCCCCAATACCATAAACGAAAACACACACAAGGCACTAAGCAGTTGACAATGTTGGAAATTTTGATTAGGTATCGAGTCCGAGTCGAACCTCTGGCAACGGACTTCAGTCATTCCGTTCAAACTAAACCTAAAAAGAATCATTCAAAATTCGAGGATCAACAAGGACTTCCGATCTAGGGATCGCGGTGAATTCATTCATTTGCTCCAAACCTCAAATGAAATAGGGAAACTAAGAAGGAGAGAGAGAGAGAGAGAGAGAGAGAGAGAGAGAGAGAGAGAGAGAGAGAGAGGATTTAGAGAGACCGGAGGACGAATTAGTGAATCTAGAGGCGAGCTTGGCGTCTGAGGAGAGCTCGACGTCAGGGTCGCTCTCGATCTTCCTTGCTTCCATGCGAAGCTGCTCCCACCCAGATTCTTGGAGGCCCAGGGTCGAATCCCCCATCCCTCCCCTTTCTTTTTAATATTTAAAAATATTAATATCATGCCTTCATTCTCTAATGCTCACCATACCATACCATACCATACCATATACCATACAAAATTGGACGGGCGGTGTCATGGTACAAAATTGAACTGATCCAGCATGAAAGAAGTCAAATTCAAGTACTTAATTGAACCCGATTCTGACACAATCAGAAGAGGCTCGAAGCTCAAACCGCAGCAGCTTAGCTCAATCCAATCTTAATATTTGTGTTCGCACTACACCTATATATAATATAAAAAGAAAAAGGGGGAATTAGGATGTTGGATAGAAACCAAGGAAGAAAGCCTCGCGTCATTATGTCATGCGGAGGGGGCGACAAATAGAACAATCTTTCGGGTTCTCTCCTTTCCTCGTCAAAACAGCGGGATCACGATCCATCGGAGAACGAGGAAAGAGAGGAAGAGGATCGGGTGAGGATGGCGCGGCGTGCGAGCTCGAGCTGGTCGGAGAGCTCCTTGATGCGGAGGTTGCAGGCACGGGCGTCGGTGACGGCCTCCGCCTCCAGCTCTCCCAGCTGCGCGCACAGGCTCTCCTCTGCCTCCTCCGCCACCCGCAGCCGCGCCCTCGTCCGCTCCAACTCCGCCCGCACATCCTCCTCCCTCGCCCGCCGCTCCCTCACCTCCCGCTCCAGCTCCGCGTTCCGCCGCCTCAGCTCCTCCACCTCCGACGCAGGCGCCGCCTTCCTCAGACCTAGGCCTTGCCTTCCGGCGCCTTCGGTGTGTACCGCAATTGCAGGAGCCATCCCACCGGGTTCTCTTGCCTGTGATGACAGAAGGAGATGGGACGAGAAACTGGGAACCCCAATTTGGCCGTCGATCAAAATGAGGACCGATTTCGTTGGGCAACGGAACAGGCGCCGACTATATATATAGGCAAGGGGATGGGAACGGAAAACATGTCCAGGTTCAATGTCTCTTGAACGAACGCAAGGACCAGGTGGGAACATGACCACGTCAGAACGCGCGTCTAGAAAGAGATCCGGTGGTCACAAGGACAGCGGACCCCACTCGATAAGAGATGTTCAAGTCATTTAGAACCGTCGCCGGCTGACCGTCCCACCCGAACTGGGTCGCCAGTGACATCAGACAACGCGTCATCTATAAAAGAATTTGATACATTTACACCGAGCAAAGAAAGTTTCGGTCTCATTTCTCTGTTCAGAGGGACCCACCGCATATGTAGCAGAAGGAAACAACAACATTTTCCAACATGACAAGACACCTCTTCGAAGAACAATACAGCATATGGTACTTCTCAAAGCAGCAAAAATGCATATAATTTCAGGAAGTAAATTCTCAAGAAACTTCAGTGTACAACTTCCAACCCCAATATTAAAAATCCGAATTAAAACACCGCTAATGGGTTGCATTTGGTCCGACGCAAAAGTTGAGTGCGGGGATGCATCCATCTCAACCTTGGGATAAGCCCTGACGCAAAGCTTTATATTGCAAGAGAAGAAAAATCTGATCCGAGCTGACCTTAGGAAGCTGACTCAAACCATCTTCTGACTTTATGACCAGAACTTGTAGCATCTTTCGTTTGGTTTGAATCATGGTGTGAAAGCTGGATTAGCATGTCCAATTTATCTCCCCTGACCAGTCCGTTCTCCTCTTTGCTTTTCTAGCTGGCTTCTGTTGTTTTGGACCACCATCAGGTTTGGTGTTTCTCTTCCTTTTCTGAGGAATTTGTTACTGTTGTCTTGTCAATTGGCTTTTCAATCTGCAATGGTCATATCATTATCTTTCGATTGCCTACAAAACTTGAAGAAGTGTTGTTATGCTAATCATACCTGGTTCTTCTTATTTAGTTGCTTTTCTTTAGCATGTGTGCCTACTTGCATCAAATTCGACTCTGACTCTGACTTCATATGCTTAGAAATAGAGGGTGAATCAGTATTTCCTCTTTTTGCAGCCTTCTTCTATTTCTTATTCTGCTTACTTTTCCATGCCTTTACTTCTCACCAGCGGGTACTTTATCTCTGTCTGTCTCAGTGGTTTTGAGTCGGAAACCTTTGTTGCAAATTTCTTTTTTCCATCTTCTGACTTACAATTGTTCTCCTTTATAGAATCCAATTTAGCTTTCTGTTGTAGTTTCTGAATGCTGTCAAAAGCAAACTCTACAATGGGGCCATGATCAGGACCAAAAGTTTCTGAACAAACGAAAAACAAATGAAGTTAGTACAGTGACTGATGTTCAAACCTAAAGATACTGAAACTAAATAGAATCTGCATAAAACGCCGAAATATGGTCAAGTGGTTTTTTTGAACCTAAGAACAGCTCGCAGTGGTCTGCTTTGTCTGCTTTGCTCTCTTCACATACCAAACCAACATCTGTACCAGGTAGTACTACTCATTATAATTGATATCACAAGACAAATGTAAATGTTGATAGATATACATGTAAATATACATGCATCATTAATCAAACACAAAACACTTGTAATTCCATAATTCTAACATATATAGAGTCATGCTCCAAATATTAGCAATGTGATTCGTGCAGGCCTACTGAACTTCAAAGAAGAAGAATTGAAGTCCACATGGATAAAGAGAATTAAAAATGTGGCAGTGATCATATGTACCTAAAAATGAAAAGATAGAACTAAAAATGTGGCAGTGATCATAACTTTATGAAAAATTAGAACTAAAAAAGAAAATTAAAGAAGCAAAATAGCAGAACTATCTACAAATCATTAAACCTAGGAATGTGGCAGTGATCAAACAAAAAGCAGGGAAAAATTGTAGTGAAAGGAAACATATATGTAAAATATAGAATAAGATGAATGTGCAAAGATGTTCTCACAGCTTCATAGTTTTGATCCAAAAATTATTGTTCACACACTAAAATTAGAGGATGGATTCATGTGACAAGTATGAGCCATTAAAATTTAATGAGATATCGATGAAGACAAACAACAGCTGTTCAAACAGCCAACCAGTCATGTAAAACAAAACGGAACAGAGGAGAGGGTGAGAAAAGAAGTGAGATATGGGAGGATAAAGAGAACTCTCTCTACTTAAAAGAGATACAAAGTGCTAGATAATGAGTCAAAATACAAAAGTTTGATAAGGTTTCAAAAACTAGAATAACCCACCAATCTTCCTTCCTTCCCCTAGATCCCTTGTACATTGAATCCCTCAATCACCTAGATAATGAGTCACAATTTACTGAAAGTCAAGCACAAATTACAATATATATTAAATTCAAGATGCATTGTACTTTGGTGGCTTTGAATTTTCATATTTATCTTAAGACAAAAACCATTTTCGTGAAGTCTGATAGGGTTGAATTTCGAATTTATTGTCTTGAAACTTGGGAGTATTCATTGCTCATCATGCATTGCATCAACCAGTCAGCTCTACTAAATTGTTCACTCCAAGTAACACATACGTTATATGACAAATTACTGAAGGCACAACGCCAAACAATGATATAAAGAAAGTCATGTTGCAGATGTTGAACACTTGTGGAAGGATATCCAGCATGAGATGACAATCATACCCAAACTTTCTCATACCATATGGGTCATGTTGTCTCCACCAAACAATAATGTAAAATTAATGATTTATTATGAGTCAGCATGCCACGTAAGCAGACTCTAACATCGGTTAACTCAGACTTGACGGGAAAGACTCATATGCTATGTTTTTGAAAATATAAGAGTTATTTTAGATACAAGAAAATTATAAGGGCTTAAGAGGTCCATGACCAAAATCACAAGGGCTAAAATGGACCTTAACCCGATAACATTTCAACTGTCTATATACATTTAACCAAAAAAATCACAATTTTGCTATTCAGTAAGCCATTTATGCAACCTGTACAATACACCATCATATTAAAAGAAAAAAGTGTACACCATATCATATCTTACCAAGATTGTTATTCAGAACCCTTAGGGCCACAAGTACATGCTCATGTTCTTTGAAATCAACAAAACCTACACCATGTGAATGTTTCTTTATAAAAACTTTTCCTTTCTTCACATCCTTCATAAGCTTTACCAGGTCAAACAGTATTAAGGTTAATAAAGTAATATAACATACCAAAAAACTGAAAGCTCAGTAAGAAATAAAACCCAACCTTTTGAATGACAGGTTTCAGCTTGGAAGCAAGGGAAACAACAGCATTTACACACAGTTTTCTCACTTCTTTGTAGTCATAGTCTTTGGCAAATTGTAGATAATTAATCTAGTTCTTGATACATGGAATTTTGGAGATTGCAGCATTTCTGCCTTCTTCTTCATCAACCTGAATGAACGATTGTTTTAAAAACAAAATTTCTGTAGGACTAACTTTAACCTTGTCAAAAATTAGTTGTCACAAAAATCTGTGTTACATGATATAGAACAAAAGTCTAAATTAATAATTAAACAATGATCAAGAAAGATATGGCTGTACCAACAGGGTGCATAAACACTGATGTGCATGAAGAGAAAGCCAAAAATGTGCTTTGTGAAACTATTCCAAAGTTAAAGCCCATTAAACTACGAAATCCACCATAAGATACCTGCAAACAATGTCACTAGAGTTAAAACAAATGTAGCATATATCTATGATATGTCTCCGAACTAATAGTGTAGAAGACACCAATCATCTCTTTTTTTTATGTTTAGTTGTTTCACATGGGTTAATGTTTTAATGCGAGATACTTGAACTATAAAATTAAGTCTGCCAGTAAATATGTCATATCAGTTTTACCCCAAAAAAATAAACATACAGTAAGAAGATTTTTACTGCAATGGCAAACTGACAGTTAAGAGTTATGGTACACGATATATCTGACAAGAACCACCAGAGGCAATAAGTAAAATCAGACACTAAACAGAAATTGCCATGTAATCCAATTACCCAACCATTGGCAGAATAATCATCATGAATTAAGAGCTGAGGATACCGACTTACGTCTCATGCTTTTTCATATCACTCTCTGATTCACCTTCAGCAGCTGGTATTCCAGCAAGAATCTCACCTTCCTGCTTCAAGAACAAGCAGATTAACTTACAGTAATATATCCATTAAAAGTCATGAAGCAAATTAACTCAAAAAACAACCATACCTTTGCTAGATATAAATTATGTCTGTCAAGAGCCTCATTCTTTAAATTTTGAAGTTCTTTCTTGTGAACTGATTCCTTGTCTATAACTTTCAAAACTTTTAAGTGGTCTTCCCTTCATAATGATGCCTAAACCAGGTGCAGCATTTGCTGCAGAAATCGCGGCATCTGCCACAGCTGGGCTATCAAATGTTGAAAAGGCAGTTCCTCTGGGTCAGCTGCAGGAACAACCATGACCATATTAACTCTAAAAAATAAAGCCATCAGGTGTTAGATATGAGTCATATAAGAAGCAACCATGACATATAAACTATATAAAATATATAGGATTGGGTGTTCCATATAACTCATGTAGAAACATACACATTTCTTAGTTATTAAATACACTGGTAAAACATAAACAACAAAATCAGAAATATAGATCTTCACATACATGGTAAGTTTGTGGAGGACAGGAAAAAATGATTGCACCTTTCCAAAGGAAGAGAATCTCTCTTTTACCTCCTCACTATCAATTTCAAAGGGAAGGCTGCTTATAAAAATTATTCTATCCAAATCCTTGTCTCTTTTCCCAAGTTCTTGAACTTCCGCTTCTGATCCTTTGCCAACTTTGTTTCCAAGTATTCCAGCTTTCTTTATAGGCAAGGGAGGTTCCTTATGTTCATCATGATGCGAGGTCCAGGACTCGGAAATACTTTCAGCTGTCCTGGAATCTAAACCATGAGTTGGATCAGATACACTGGTGGATGATCTAATCAAGTTATCCAGTATCTTTCTTGCAACTTTTTCCTCTGACCTGAAATCAACTTCAATGGGGAGAACTTCATTCTCATTAGTCTGGGCCAATTTTTCAATCACCGGCCCATCAAGATTGACTTCATCTGTACTTATGTCATCTGTACTCATGTTATCTCTATCAACTTCACTATCACTTTCAGATTTACTTTCATTGTCACTGTCATTCTGGAATCCTGTAAATAAAAATTATTCAATAAAAACCATTTCCAAATTTTTATTAAAAAATGACAAAAATATCAAAAGAATTTTGTTCTTATCAAATAAATAACCACCAAACCGCTTTCTGTGACTGAGAAGAAAAACGGAAAAAAGATAATTTTGACAATGTGTAGACAAATGTGTGCTGTCCTGTATCCTACCATAACCATGATAGACAATCCATAATCATCAATTAGAAATTAATACTGCAAGAATATCACACTAATTGTCAAGAATGATAAATTACCGACACCACATTATTATGTTCATGATGAATGTAGTTCCTGCAACAGCTCATCTACAAAAATATGAGATTATTCCAAAATCAGGTGTGAAATGGCCAACTTTTGCAGTCAGCAGCATTAGGTTGCATTTGATTTTTGCAGCAACGATAGACATCCTGTCTAGGACAATTTTAGAAAAAAAGAGCAAGATAAAAACAGCATGCAAAATTTGAAGGCAAAAGATAATGTAGATAACAAAAGATGTGGACACTTCCTAAATGAGGGAAATGACATGTTCTATCTTCAATGAATTGGATAAAATTTATCCAGATCACATGCAATAGAATGACACCTTTATTTTATGTTGATGCTCATTGTTCTATAACTTCATTCCACCAACATCATATTAAATGAAGAGCTTAAAATTGTCCATTCTTGTACAGCAGAACTAGAAGTTCAGTAGTATTATGAAATTAAAGCAGTGGACTTACCTTCCCCTGAAGCAGCAGCAGTTGCAACTGAATATACTCTTTTTGAAACTGCCCAATCAACAGCAACAGTTCATTTTGCAATTATTCACCCATTAATATTTTTAATGGCCTAATAAGAAAGAATTTAGAGCTGAATTAGCAGTAACATATGCTTAAAATAACAGCAACAGACAACCGACCGTACATTTTCTGCATCTTGTTTGCATGCGAAAGAAACAAAAGCAAAACCATTTGAAACTCTGAAAAGGGAAAGAAAAATACAACATACTTCATAGTCAATTTGATGATTAAATTAGAAAAGGAGAAGGAGAGAGAGAGAGAGAGAGAGAAGGAAGGAAATACCCTTCATCTGACTTATGTGGGATCAACACATCACACACAAACACATCTGACTTATCTCTCTCTCTCTCAAATGAAGGAAATGAAGGGTATGTGGATGTAGCCTGACTGTAAATATTTCTCTTAGCCTGACCCAAATATTTATACCTCCCCATCATTTCTCTCAAATGAAGGAAGGAAATACCCTTCATCTGACTTATGTGGGATCAACACATCCCACACAAACCCTGCTGACCCAAATATTTCTCTTATCTCACTGACTGTAGCCTGCATTCAGTTCTCGAATTACATGATGTTCAAGATATTAAGAAGTGGAAAATAGGTAATTGGCAAGCAATACAACATCAAGCACCTTAAATGGCAAATTCCTAACAATTACTCTCCACTTTCTAGCTTTTGAACCCAGCATCAAAACAAAATAAACAAATTTCCAAAAACTGCATCCGGTATACATAGGTAAAATAATAACAGGAAGACTTCATAAGTCTTGTTCTACACATCTTATGCAATCCACATTCCATGTAAGACAACAAAATTCAATCATTCAATGACATCTTCAGGGTTTGTACAAATAGAATTTATACTCCCCCACCCAATTGGCGAGCCCAAACACATGCACCCTTTATCTCTCATTGATGTAACTTTGTAACAGAAAAATGTGCGGATTTGACAGTCGTATAAAGTACTGCTGCAGCTTCTGACTTACATCCATCTCGAGCAAGCCCTAAAAAGAATATCACCAATTACTACTGGAAGTGAAGAACATCACGCATTCCAACACTGTGATTTGGTGTCCATGATTTAGAAGCTTTTTTTGTCATCAAAACAAGGTCGAACTCATTAAAAAGTTATAGCTGAGATCAGGCTTTGTACAGAGTGAAGTTCTATAAATCCACAGAAATGAAATATGACTTCAGACATCCAATTAAGATTCAGTGTTCAGTTTGAAGAGCAGCCAGAGTAAACTAAATAAGGGCATGTCCCCATGAAATTGATACACTGTAATCCTGAAAAATCAGATCCTATCAGATGCAAATGTTCTGTAATAGCACTCAGTTAAGTTCACACCAAATTCAATAACAAAAATTGGTTTATAAGAATGCACCTGCAGGAAAACTATGACATCTACTATCAGTGATGTCCTGTGGGATGCATTTACTATATCAACCAATATTTGATTTAGTATCTTCAGTTCTATTAACATCTCAAAATACAATGGAATTAACAATTGTTGCAGGATAACCTAGAGATACAATTAAATATCCAGAACGACCAACAAACATCCACATTCACTACAGAGCCCTTATATTTCTACAAATGCGCTCCAACAGACCAAGGCCTCTACTTTTTTGCATTGCCTTCTGATCTCTAAGGTCAACAGCATCAACATCAAGATAGATTATAGGATTTGGAATGAGGTTCAACTGAATAGGATAGTCAGATCCTATTTCTCCAAAATGACCTGGAACAAGCATGGACCAGTGAAATTTCCATAAATCAAACAGGATTAATAGATTGGTAGAAATGATATAAACTGGATTAACCTGTAAATAACTGGCCTTACCATTAAGACAGGCCTCAGGCTGGATTTGGCAAACCAACCAAAAAAATCAATTGATCCAATTAATCCCCAAAAAAATGAGGGTTTTTAAAATCAGGATCAATCAGTCTAACCCGATCTTAGTCTAACCCGATCTTAATAGAGGAAACCTAACATCAGCATACCCAATTTTAAACCTGTACGTGTTGGAAGCATTGTAGGAAGAACAACTCAATGTATGAAAGCATGACTTCTACTAGTTTAGAAACATGATCAGTTATTCAACTTAATAGAAACATCAATGTCACATAGAAGGGAATAAAAAAAAAAACTCCTAACCATGTAGTTTTAGTTCTTCTTTTGGAAGAGGATAATTAATTAAGCATATGGTGCCGACTTCTCCAGCCTGCCGAAAGACTTCAGCTGCCATCTCAGAGTTAACTAGATTACCAAATATTACTGTTCTAGCAACCCTGGTCCATGTCAAGAAAAGGTAGATGATTGATACAATAGCTTACTAAAAAAGAATTGCAAGTATACTGAATTTAAGATCATTAAAACGGGGAAAAAAAATCAGCTGTTCAAATTCAAAAAGGCAAACCAAGCTTATCACACTTTTAGTAATGCAATGGCTTCCCTTAGATTATTAATTCATATGTTCAAAGTTTAAAGGTCTCAATAAGGATTGCAATATGAAACAAGGCCTAATAATTTTCAGAAACAATCTCAAATCACATTTAGTTTCAGGAATCCAACCAAGCAAATCTAATAAGATTAATGTTGTTTTTCAATGTAATCCATCTTCACCCCCTATTTTCACTAGCTCTAGAAGCTCTCAAACTTAAACCTAGATTTTTCAGGTCATGAGAATAAACCATCTGATTTGATTTCCAGACAACTTGAAAGAATTTCTTTTAGCGTTCTGGAATTTTTGTTATCCAAATTCCAAACAAATCAAATCTCAAAGCCAAGTTAATTATCTAAAAACCAGCAACAATACCTTTTTTCTTTTTTTCTGAGAAGAATGACAGTGGATATTTCATATGCTTACTACATAAGTGAAACCCATACAAGGCATTTAACTTTGATTAATGTGATTCCATTGACATACATGAATAGTATACTATACGTCTCACAGTGGTCTGCCTGGTACATGAATAGTATACTGTCATGTTTAAAAAGATTCACAACAAATTTGTCTGGTTATAGTACATAAGGTCACCCATGAGTTATTGAAAAGAACTTCTCTTAAAGAGCTGGTAGAACAGATAGCTGTAGGAAGGCTTTTACTATAGAAAATGATACATAAAAAGAAAGAACAGATTAAGTGAAATTGATTGCTAGTATGAAATTTGCTTTTGAATTGTATTTGTATGGTAGTTATCAAATAATCCAGGATGCAAATACATGAGATCCTCAAGGTTGTAACACCAGCTTTACCTCTGCTTTTCTGAGCCTGGAAATTCAACAGTTGGGTCCTTGCTTGCTAACAAAATTCCTTTGCCATCATCTACAATGCTTCTTTGTGGTTCTACAACAGTTATCGATTTTAGACAAGACCAACGGCTCTAAGACCATATCATAGTAATAAAAGAATGAAGATCGAATACTTGTTGTATAACTTCCTATGTCTTGTGCCTGTGAACCTCCTTTATGCTCAGTGACACTTGTTAAATGAATAATTTCATTATATTTGGTACCAATATCCTCTGAATGCACTGCAGAATAAGATATCATCAAGACCACAATATTATGACTGTACAAGAAACTGTTAAGCATCAAGTTTAGGAGAGTGA
Source organism: Musa acuminata AAA Group (assembly GCF_036884655.1). NCBI lineage: Eukaryota > Viridiplantae > Streptophyta > Magnoliopsida > Zingiberales > Musaceae > Musa > Musa acuminata. The sequence continues at coordinate 4,885,254 of NC_088338.1, read as the reverse complement.
TGTAACAGTTCTTTGCCTTTTGCTGGCGCTCCTCAAGAGGAAGGCGATGCTTTGCAAGTCCAACACTCATTTTTCTACCATCGACAGCTGACCTATTTTTAAGTTGAATTGAATGCTCAGCATCTTCGACAGTGGCACTGAAACTCATAAACCAAATTTAGGAGTATAATGGATGATCAAGTATTGCATACAATGACAGTGGTAGTCTTTTTCCCCTTTTTTTTAAATTGAGACTGATGGCAAAGACTGGCTGCTTCCAGCAAAAAATTTCAATGTCACTAAAGAAACTCAGCACAATTTAAGAGCCATCAGATAGCTTACAAATGCAAATTTAAAAAGAAAAAAAAACAAGCACAGACTGCTGTACCACCTGAAACACTATGGTATGGGAAGTACATACCGATCCAGTTGTGGGCCGGTACGTGGATCACCCTGTTTCGGGTGGTCCAGTTAAATAAAAAAAAAATGGAAAAGTGATGGGGCCTATCCAACTTGACATTAAAAAAGGAAATAAAAAACAAATTAGGGCTCGCGAATGCGAGCCCTCTTCTTGCGTACAACATTGCTACCCTTACCACTGCCGATGTTCCTTCTTCTCAGGTATGCTCTCACCTCTACTCCTCTTCTTCCTTCTCCTCCACCACTTCTTCTTTTTCTTCCTTCTTTTTCCACCTACATCGCTTCCTCTTCTTGCTTCTTCTTTCCTCCTTCCTCCTTTGTTCCTCCGCCACCCCTTCCTCTTCTCCCTCTTTTTCTTCCTCTGTGAAACACCGGTACACACCAGTGTACCATGTGTCAGTACACTAGTAAGGACCAGTCCGACAGATTGCTGAAATGGATCAGGTACCTAAAATGGCAAAACTTGATAATAAGTCAATAATCATTTCACAGGAAATGAATATCTAAAAGGCAATAACTCATAGACTACCGGTGCAGGTTTTTAGACACTGAAAAGACATTAAAAAAAACAGAATCATAAAAATTAAAATCATGTCCAGAACCCATGTCATATTAATATGTCACTATGTCCTATGTGTATTGATGTATTCTACATGAAGATTGGCATTCACTGCTCCTAGTGCTTATGAATGCACAACAGTGCAAGAGCTTCAGAGAATCAACATGTCTAAGATAAAGTTTAGTTCAATTACAAGCAACTTATGCAAATCATAAAAATAAAAGAAACAAGGCCACATTCCTGATTTTTTTTACCACCGTTTATCTTTGAAGAGAACAAAGACAGCAAAACTTTACTCCAATTGATTGATTTGTTTGACAACTCCCAAAACAAACAATATGCTGTTTGTTTTACAATTCATTGATACCAGAGATGGAGCAGTTCACTACTACAAAAGGCCATATAAGTTCAACCAGTTTCAAAGTTTTTGTTGATCAGGATTGTAGTTAAGGTCATTTTTTAAGTGAAGTGACAAGCTTGGGCTTTAAGTTCCACACCAGCAGGGCTTTTTTAGGCTTTAAGGGCATGGTCTCCAACAAGCTACAGGTGGTTGTGACATGACAAGCCCCACCGTTACAACAAATTGGAAAGGAATAAAAAAAGGGATCACGCCTGTAATCTATGCCAAATCACAAATAATGGCAGTAAAAACAATGAGTAATTAGACAAGCTTTAAGTTTTTTGTTCAGTGGTAGCTCCAAAAGTTGAAGCAGCTTTTTATTGCATTGTACTTTAGCTAAAAGTGCTAAAAACAGCTATTATATGCGAAACTTACAATTGGACAAAGCCAAAACCCTGGGTCACTTCTGATCCTGCAAAAAGAGAAAGTATACAAATGTCAACAAAATTCTTGAACTATCATTAATTCGCACAAAACATTAGCTGAGTAAATGGAGCTAATTTGAAATCAGGAAGTATTTTAGACTCAAAAGCTTCAGTAGCCTACATGGAAAGATGCCCCAACAATCTATCACTTCTCAAAAACCCAACTGCATCAAACATCAATCCCTAATGAACCTAGTTACACTTACTTCCTTCTAATTCCAAACTATAGCAATCATCATAAAACCCAACTGACCAGTCATAATAATCTAAATAATCAGTTGCAAATAACAAGAATACACGATACTTACCCTTTGAAGTGACCATAAAGCAGCGCCTCACAGGCCCAACTTCGCTGAACAATGCCTCTAGCTAAGAATGAACAGAAGAACCACAAAAACTATATAAGCTTCAGACCAAGTTGCGGACAAGTGAGAAATTTCAACAAAGCTACAGAAAATTATATCAATGAATACCTCCGAGGACTTGAATGAGTAGGGGAGGTTGGAAACAAAGATAGTGGATGGACGGTGGTCACCACCTGCATTCTTCTGACCAGAGTTCTCAACCCGTTTTCTCTTCCCCATTTCTGTATTGACCGCCAGAAAAGATAATTCTTTCCCCCTTTCAGGAGCGGAGAAACGGTAAAAACAGGCTTTAAGCAAGTGCCAGAAGCTCACACGATCTTATTAGCCTACTACAAGTATGCTATCCCTGTCATGCAGAAAGGAAAAACAACCAAGAAACTTCAAATAAGAAATTAATGCAAACATATAATAGCACAATTTGAAATTTATAACAAAAATTATCATGAAGTTTACATCAGGAAAGAAATTAATTGAAGAAACCAAACAGTATATGCTACTGATGAACTTCATAGGCTTCAGAATTAGGGACAGGCATAGAACAGAGACTACATATTAGGGTTTAGTGTGTTGGTCTAGAGATTTTAGTTTTCTTATAAGCAAGCATAGAAGAGGGCCTCTTCATGCTTGGGCGACAGTTGTAGTATTGAATAGCCCGTATGGGTAAACCCAATCACACTAGTTCTTTTGCACTTAGAATGCCGAATCAAAACCTGCATGCTACCGAAAGGATTTTAGCAAACAACTAGCGAAAGAACAGCTATCCCCGTTCCAGAGCTTACCTCTGAGAGCTCGTAGCCAACACACTGGCAACGCCGTTAGATGGTTGGTAGGAGGTTCAAAGATCGGTAAAGATGGCAGCGACCCCAAAGTCGAGCGACTGTCCGGGCTCGGCGTCGCTCGGGGAGTGCATAAACCACCCGCGGTTCGACTGGTTCTCTCCAACCTGGCGGTTCAACCGGCTTGCATCTTCCCGGTTCGATTACAAATCCAATGTATTACTAGATCAGGATCGAGCACTTAGGAAACATGGCTTGATTTGCATGGCAATTGCAATGTAAGTCCGGTTCATTGACGGAATTCGGTTCGCTTTTGACTGAATAACACAGGCATTGACAAAACACCGAACCGGGATATTGGATCGAAATCACCTATATATATATATATATATATATATAATTAATTTTATTGGGCTTGGCCGTCGACCTCGTTACCCTCTTTTCCTATCCTCGCGTTCTCCGTCGTCAAGCACCGCCTTCGATCCCAAGAACCCTAATCCTAATCCAAATCTGATGGTGGACCAATCCTATTCCAATCGCTGATTGCGAAGTCCCAATTCGGCGTGCCGATGACGGTCTCACTGCCGCCCGCGGTAGCCGAGGAACGGAGCGGCCGGCCATCGGCTCCGGCCTCGGCAACACCTCTTTCCCCTCCTCGCCGGAGCACAAACCTTCACTTACTCGGCTTCCCCAACGGAGACACCACCCCCCCTCCTCCGGTTTCCTCGTCGTGGCTTGAGATCCGCCTCTTCTACGTCCGCGTCGCCCCCTGCGTCGTCGACGCTGTCCCGCCCATCCTCACCCTCTCCCATCTCCGCCGCGAGATAGGCTCCGCCCTCGAGATCAACGGGGTACGCCTTCCGTCCTCCGAGCGGACCGCCGTCCCCCTCCGCCGCGACCGCGTCGATCGCGGCGCAGCTGAGGTGACCTACGTCAGCACCGATGGCGTCCGGCTCACCGGGGCCGTCGATTTCGAGGTCTGCGATGATCGGGGCAAGTTGATGCTCTGCGGCTCGCTGGAGAGGATGGAGGCGCCGTGGAGCAACGGAGCGATTGGGCTCGACCACCTCCAGGGGCCGTCAGATTCCAAGACCGGATGGAGCATGAATTGCTACGTAGCGGCATCCATTGGGTCTTCCGCTTTCGTGCAGCCAGACAAGGTCGGGATCTTGTCGACCCCTTCCATCGAGGTTTACGTGGCGGGGTGCTTCGCCGGGGTCCCCTTGATCCTGACGCAGACTGTTCAGCTCAGCCCCAGGCGGAGGGCTGTCAGGCTGGGAGCATTGGAGTCAATTCCCGAGGATGAAGAAACCACAGGTGGGAAGCAGGGGAGCAGCGCCGATTTGGTTCATCCCAAGCCTTCACCATCAACTGTAAGCACTCTGTATTATTATTATCTTGTTATTCATATGGATCTTCTCTTCTATTGTAAGACTTATATGCTTCAGATATTATTTTTCTTGATGATAGCATGTACATGATGATAGACTATGTTGGAGCTGTTCTTTTATTTGCAATAGGTTGAACATATCTCATATATGCTGCCTCAGTGGCATGATTTTTTAGGTTAATATTATTCTTCTACATGTGCTTTCATGCTTGGCTGTGGTGGTTACTTAAAATTTGCTAAACTAGAGTACAAAAATATAGAGATTATGAGAAAAGAAGCATGGATGTTATAGCTATTCATTCACATTTTTAGGTGACTTTTACTTTGTTTTTAAATGTGTTACGGACCAGAGACCAAAAGGAAAATATAATTTTCTGGTGATCTATAAATGATTTCTTATATGAATCATTGACGCAAAGAGTGAATGTGAAGCATGATGTTGATGAGTATGATAAAGGCACAGATCAACTGTGTTATCAGCCAAGTATTTTCAGATCATTAGATCCAAAATTTTGGAACTTTTGGTGTGGTAAATCAAAGACTTCTGAACTGCAACTTCAAATTATTTTCCTGAAGGTTGTCTGGCTTGCATGATCACCAGTTATGACCATAAGATTATTTAGTCTTCTTCAAGTTTATATTCAAAACACTTTTGAATAACAGTGACATCTTAGTTGGGTTGAGATTACAATGATACCGGCATCATTTGCAGAAGAGGGACTCGATCGAGGATGTAGAAAGAGAGAGGAGAATGAAATAGGAATATGATAGAAAGAAAAGAGGAAGAGGTAGAGAAGGACCAATAACATGCTTTTGTCTTCAGTTGAAATTTCTTCCCAACAATGCTTTGGAATGCCTCACCTAAAAGATCTCTACATCATGCAATGTGTATTCGTGTTGAATGTTAAAGTGAATTACTTGCACCATTTTTTTTCTCTTCTCTGTTCAGAGACACATCCAAGGATGGTGCAAGTTGGTAGCAACAAATTATCCCTTTTATTACTTTCCACTTTCACTTTTTTTTTTTTAATTTCAAGAAACTAATTTAGCTGAGTATCCTAAATTAGCAAGTGCTTGAGTAATGTAAAACCATTCCAGGATGCCGAGGGGGAAACCAACGAGTATGATCCAGATCTAACTTTTAGGCACAGCTACTATCCTGAAGGTTGGTACTCAGGTGAAGATGAGCAACTATCATGGTTTAACTCTGGTGTCAGAGTTGGCCTTGGAATAGGCTTGGGAATGTGCGTTGGGATAGGGATCGGCGTCGGACTCCTCATGAACTCTTACCAGGCAACCACTCGAAGTTTCAAGAGGAGGTTCTTCTAATCAGTCTACAAACCATGCAAGAAACACTTTTGCCTCAGAAGAATCTGCTTCGTTGATTTCCTTGGTAAGTTGATCAGTCTGACCTGTGTCTTAAAAAATTCATTTCTTAGAGCTTTTATGCCTTGCGTTTATGTATATGAAGCCTGTGAGTGAGATGAAGATCTACGTAACCAAACTAGTTAGTTCCCAAGTTTGTTCTTTTTCAACTTCGTGACCAAATAAGCTACAGAACTGTTCTCCCTACCTGGTTGCTGCATGTCTCTGCCCACTAAGGGTTAAATCTCTGTAAATTGTAGAGCTGATCATGTAGGTAAGCATGGGTAACCATGGCGTCTTTGTTGTTACTTTAAGCAATTAATTGTACTCGAGGACTTATCACGTGAAAAATATTGTGTTTTGTAAAGTATATTATATTGAACTTTAAGAAGCATGACAATATCCAATCTTGGTTTGGGTCATAAGAGTTGAATGAAATGGTTTCTGTCATTTTTGTGAGCTCACATAGTGTTTGGAGAAAATGAGTTCCTGCAAAAAATGCATGGGCAGGTGTATCCAGCAGCAACACTCGCATGCTGCACGATAATTTCGATCACCATTTGTACAGGCATGGCGTCTACGGAAGCTAAAGCGTGGAACAGAGGTTGTAAACTAAACAAGAAGAGCAGTACCGTAAGCGAGAAAAAGGTTGAGACTTACTTTATTAGGATTAGATTAATATATTATTAATAATTTATACTTCAGTTTTTTGGACTGATAAATGTATTTTGTTAAGATATCCCAAAATATGTGCTTAAGTACTTAAAGAAGGACAACCTAATATTATTAATTCCTTTTCACAAGAACTCGGATGAGCTTAAAATGTAGATTGTTTGTGTCTTCCGACTTGCATTTTAGTTACTGGCCATATTCGACTCTCTTTTAGAGTTTATCAATCCTACATGTCCCTGAAGATTAAATATTTTTCTAGGCTAGTAAAGACTGACAGATGATAGTAAGGTCTCGCCTTCACCATTTGTAAAAATAAAACATAATTATTACTGATAAAATTATCAAGACATAGCATCCTGACCTGTATTTATTGAGATGGAGTTCTTTTATCTAGAGAATACAAGAAAAAGACTTTTTTCCCGGCATATCTGATTTTTTTATCCAGAAAATCAAATCAAATTGCCATTAGGGCTGCTGAGGAGTCTACACCCTTCCTTTTCTGTCCAGTTCAGATGCCATCAAAGGGCATCAAAGGGCTTGTTGTTCAAGTTGGTGTAAGTCAGAATCGTTGTCACTTCAGCCCTGCAGGTAATTGACTCTGATATAAGAGTAACTTGTTCTACCACTCATAAGAAGAATTTATGGTGAATAGAGGTAACCTATATTTATGCAGATCGTGTAAGTCAAAATCGTTACCACTTCCTGCCCGTAATTGACTCTTATATAAGAGTAACTTGTTCTACCACTCATAAGAAGAATTTACGTGAATAGAGGTAGATTGAGGAAAATATTTTTCTTAATCATGTACTCAAATTATATATTCAAATTTAAGATCCTCAAATCATAGACGGAGGATTAGAGCAAAAATTATCATTTCATATTTATTTATGTCATGATCTTTTATCATATCCTCATAAGATTGAGTTTTCGTCAAAGATACTAATCTTGGATCGATACAACTGAAATATCCTATCTATTAGTTGGTCAAAAGTATGGACGTAAGAAATATATAGTTGGTGTCTGATAACTTAATCTTTAACAAAATAAAAGTTGATGACAATGTGTTTCATGCATAAGTGGAACACCGAGTTAGCATATAAATAGGTAGCATAGACATTATTACAATATATTGTAGGAATGGATTTGGAGGCGATGTCAAGTTCATGTAGTAGATTGGTGACATAGTTAAGTTTTGCAACAGTAGTGGCGATGGCTTGGTATTCAGCTTCAATGATAGATCTTACAACTGTGCTTTGTCTCTTGGAGTTCCAACTAATTAGATTTGCTCCTAGGAAGATAATATAGGCTAATGAAGATGTTCTATCATTAGTGCTACTTGCTTAATTAGCATCGACGAAAGCACAGAGATGAAGTGATGAGTTTTAATGAAGGAAAACTCCATAATTGAGAGTCTCTTTAAGATATCACAAAATATGTTTTAGTACGGACCAGTATGCAATGGAGGGCCAATGCATAAATTGTGATATTTTGTTAGCTGCAAATGAAATGTTTAGATATAAAACATATAAATACTATAAGAAACCAAGTACTTGTCGGTATTATGTTGGAATTGTAGTAGGGCTATCATTATATAATTTAAGTGACTCAGTGGTGGAGAGTAGGGTATCAACTTCTTTGGCATTTTGCATGTTCGTCTTTGATAATAGCTCTCAAATTTACTTATTTTAAAATAAAAAATCTAGAAGAAGTGAACGTTATTATCGGTTGCTTAAAAAATTACTTGATCTCCATAGAATAATTACTTGTGATGATAATGTTGTCAATCTAGATTAGTAGATATATGGTATATCTCTTTTGTTATCATAAGAATAAAATGGTATTAGACTTTAGAGTTGATGAAATCGACTGGCATCAAAGATGAACCAAGTTTGGTGTATAAGGCTCTTGGAGCTTGACAAAGCTTATAAATAGCTTTTTATAATTTACAAACATGATTTAGATATTAAGGGTGGATGAAATCAAGGGGTTGTGATATAAAGATATATTCAATTAGAGTCTCATATAAGAAAGTATTGTTAATATCTAGTTGTCATATATACTAGGCTTGAGTGATAGCCAAACTCAAGATGAGTCTAATTGACATCGGTTTAACAATTGGATTGAAGTTCTTTGTGGAATAAGCACCTGGTCGTTGGTGAAACCCCTTGGTCATTAGATGTGTTTTATATCTAGCAATGATTCCATCTGGGTTCCGTTTAATTCAAATGGTCCATTTACAACCGATGATATTTTATATGATATGAGATGATATTATGATCCATGTGGTATTATGAAGTAGGTTATCATATTCCGTAGAGATTTTTAAGCTTGGATGATAGTTATGGGTTCAGTAGGCTCAGGTGGAGGGCTTATAGTAACATGGAGATCAATGATTTGACGTGGTTTGAACATGGGTTCAGTAGGCTCAGGTGGTATTATTGAGTTGTATTAAATGTATAAGAATTGATGAAGAGTTAATGACATGTTCCTTAATTAAGCTAATGCACTTTAGTGTCACTTGACTAGGACAAAGACATCATTTGTTGTGCCAAGGGTATTACTTCATCGGGCATTGTAGAATGAGTTGATGGAGAGGTAAATAAAAAAGTTGCAGAGGCGATGAGGTGTTGCTAAACTAGAGTAATAAGGTAGTACAGGTCTAGATGAGAACTACTGATTGATGTGGTGAGAGACACACTTAAGAGTGTTTGAGATGTACTTATATAAATTTAGTGATAGATAATTATTGCAGTGACTCATATTGTTGAAGAAAAATGTAGACTCGATAAAAATAGCATGATGTGATACAAAAACCTTTGAAGTTTGAGGATCATAGCACTGAAAAGCATACCCAATGAAGATGTAAGGTTTGGATCTTGGTATTAACTTGTGTGAAGCATAGAGGCATGGAATAACATAAACTATCTAATACTTTGAGTTTTTGAATATTTGAGGTTTTGTAAAATAGTTTTTCAAATGATGATTGGTATCGTAGGATTGGGATGAGTATGCGGTTAATGAGGTAGACTATAGTTTAAAAAGCTACTGATAAAAGGTTAGTTACATGAAGGCTTGGTATAGGAGAGTGAAACCATTCTCAACTATATATTGGTACTTTCGTTCAATAGCACCAACTAGTTGAGGTGTGTGTGGTGATGACTTGAGATGTTATATATCGAATGATGAGAGGTAAGTTATTAAAACATGGCATTCACCTCATTCATGAGAGTTTATTATTTTAATGGTAGATTGGAATAAGTTCTCGACCCTCTTATAAAATAAGTAAAGACTATATTGACCTTATATTTAGTGAAGTAATATATGAAAATAATATAAAATAAAAAATTATCAAATGAAGTGGTTGGAGTAGAGTCCTAGACATTAGTGTAAATGATTTCAAGTTGTTTAGAGTAGGATATGTATGATATTCCAAAAGGTAGTATGTGACTTTTATTGCTAAGACAAGCATTGAGTTATAATTCTACTTGATTTGGAAGTTAGAAGGGAGTAATAAAAAATTAGCTACTGTTGAATGAAGGATGATGGGTGACCAAGATGATAATACCATATATCAATTAGAGCAACAATTGAAGTAAGAGCAATTGGCTAAGTGTTTTATAAAACTAATGATCTTCATAGATGTTGCCTTTATTCTAGCCTCGGACCAAGGATACCCTTGTGTTCAGATCTTTTACAAGAAATTATTTTGGAAAGAACTCAATAAATATGTTATGTTGTTTGCATAATTGAAAGACAAAAATAAAATTTCTTTTGATATAAGATGCATATAAAATATCATTTGAGTATAAAAATACTTGTGTGAATTAAGAATTATGGATCTAGTGTAAGTGATATGGATTCCATTACCATCACATGTCTTCATTGTTTCTATAATCAATGTGGATAGATAAATTCTATAAATCAAAAGTGATACGATAAGAAGTACGGGGGTCAATAATCCAATTATTTTGATAAGTAGTCGAAGTAGTCATGATGTTTGCTTGAGGCTAATTGGGTGTGGTAATAGGCTTGGGTCGAGATCGACAATTTTTTGTTGTATGTCCAATTTTGTCATAGAGTTGGCAGATGATTTTTTACTGATTATTATTATTGGAATGTTAGAACTACTGATAGTTGTAGTTGAAGTTATTTCTTGAATTGTTTGAATTGAAGTTGCTACAATGGTTGGAGAGTTATTAGTATAATGGATGATGATAACTTTGTAGATTACTCACATTTCCGGAAGACATCTTGTTCGATCCTTTATTGAAGTTCTTGTTGCTTTGATTATCTTTTTCTTTAGATTTTTAATTAAATTGAGATATAATAGTTGGTCTCGTCTTCCTCTCTTTTTGTTTTAAATATGCTTCATGATCAATCGGCTTGTTATATAGTTCTTCAAATGATGTTGATGAGTCACATGCCCGAATTATTACCATAAGTTCCTTATATTTATCTCCTAAGTCATTGAGAGTATAAACAATAACTTCTTCATCACTCAAGAAGAGATGATCTATTAAAATCAAATCATCTATAATAATTTACGTTATATACACTTTCCTCTTATATTATTTTTATCAAAGTAGATAAAATACGTAACATGTGAGTGCGAGAATGATTTATAATTTAGACCGTGCTTATGCTATAGTACTACACGAAGAGATTAGTGGTGACATGAAATTGATGACTAAGATTTAAATCACTCATAGAATAAAATGATCTTGTCGTAGCTATAAGGATATGTCATTAAGATGGATTTTCTTGATATTTAGATCTTTTCTGATGGATAACTAAAAGAATGGTTAATGTATTCTAATAAATCATATCGAATTTTTTTTGGTGTTATAGACATGTAAACTTAGGATCGTAAGTAAGGCCAACAACTTTGGCATTTAATGATATGATAAACATGTGTTCCCTATACAAACACGTAATTGATCATGACGAGGTTGGCTATTAATAAGGCTATGCTATTGAGAACTTCAAATCTGAGATGAATTATTTGTGATAACGGGATGACCGAAGGACATAGGAATGAGACTGAGCTCAAACTTTGTGTGACGATTTGATCGATCCATTTAAACAAACCCTTGATTGACGCTATGTTGCCAATGAGCAGGAGAACGTGCTTGCAGAGTCGAGGATGATGATTCCTGTTTGCCACAAACGTTTGGAAGCTTCCCAAAGGAATACTGGTGTTTGAAGTTTTAGAACAATTAGTGCTACTGCTACTTTAGATTTGGCTTTCTAATGCTTGTTTGTGGTCGCAGGCAGAGCTGAGGGAATTGAACTTGCAAGGAGTGGAGATCGAGGAAGCTGACACCGTGGTTGTGCAACTCCAAGCCTTTTTCCAAAGCTAAAACGAATACAAGTGCTTAAATAACGTGCTAATTAATTATATTTATTATTTCGATTATTGTATTTTTTTAAAATTATATTAACATTCTTATAGTTTCAAAAGACAAACATTTTGATCTATTTTCCTAATGATATTAGTTTTACTAGTGAAACGTAAAAATAAAAGATAAAAATATAATCTTAATGTTCAATTTGGTGGTGACTGACGACGACATCGTTGAAGGTCACAAGTGGTTATTGTAGATGAGGAGAGTAACGATAAGATGTGAGTGCTCGACATCTACATCAGCGACCCTTTTGTAGTTCTGCATCTGTGTCGACATCGACACAAATACAGAGCAGTTCTCACCTCTCGTCGTTGCTCTCCTCATCCATAATAGTCACCCATGGCCCCTAGCAATATCGTCCGTAACCACCAATTGAAATGTTAAAATTATATTTTTGTTCATTGTTTTTATATTTTCGTTAATAAAACCGATAACATTATGATAATTTTTATAATTATAAAAATATTAATATAATTTTTTAAAATATAAGAACTTAAGGATAGTAATATATAATTAACCGTTAAAGAAAAAGATCATTATTACTCAGCCAAATCTTTTGGAAGACATCATAGGACGTTGAGAATCCAAATTGAGACGACTAAGGCAAAGGTCCAAATATTTGATGGCTTCTTTGAAAATTATCTATGGATCCTTAATTAGCCTATATCTCTTGGATGAAGCTCCTTCGGCATTTGGTCTTGGCCAGAACCCAATCCTTCGACTATTACGTAAACTCATTTGATCGAACCTTGGGATCAACACATTTCTTCCCACTCGATCAATTAAGGTATCATCTCATATGGCCATGTCCGATCAGTTGTATGTCATAGTCATGATCTCAATGGAATAAGCAATACTTGATTTTGTCTCACTGTGGTATCGAAGATAGATCTTGGAACCACTCTTGCACTGATCGATCGACAATGATCGAGAGAAGAAGGAACCACTCTTGCACTGATTGATCGACAATGATCGATAGAAGCGATCGCTTCTTTTCTTTTGTCTAATCGATTGATCGATGACGATCGAATGGATCGATCTTCCTTAGTCGGTTTATTTCTTCGCTTTTTTCTTTTTTGATACGAGCAATTCAACCATAATATACTATTTTTACCTTATAGAGTTCTTGATAAATAGATGGTGACCTCTTGATGACCAACCAGAAAAAGGGCCATCGATGAAGGCCTACCAGATGAGGACTGAAGGATGGGGGGGGCAGCAAATTAATTGCAATATAAAGTTGCATAAAGGCAGCATCAGCAAATTAACAATTTCCCTAATGAAAGACAAGAAAGTAAACTACAGAATTGCAATTGGTAACAACTGCAGCAGCAATGCAGATAGATTGGATTAAAGAACAAGGAGAAAATCCCATTTTAATGTATTGGAGCAGAATGCTTGCTTGTGTTGCAATAAAATTCTATGAAAGCTGTAAGCAGGCTGCATACATATGTAATACAGTTCTGTGCTAGCCTGGATCTTTTATTGGAAGCAACAGGGTGGTAACATTGGTCTCGAGGAATGAATCTGAAGATAAGTACTCTCCAAAAACTGAAGGACAACCATGAACTTCTTATATGACTACAAAGCAGTGAAATGTGCAGTCTAAACACCTTGAGCCACTGCAATTTTGTCATACAATGTCGACTTAAGAGGAGATGATGGACATCAGCAGCTGGCAAAGCCTAATCAATGTCGCTCGTGAAAAGATCTCGTCAAATTGATCATGTGCCTAGACGGTCTTGCAATTCTTGCGTTTCGGCCACTGCTGGTACACATTGCCGTTCCTATTGAAGAATGTGACATGAGTCAAAAAAAGAAAACAATCGACTTATCAGCAAAGTAGGGGGAAATGCTGGCACCCAAGTATGAAAAGGGATCATCTAATATTTTAAAAGATTGATTCAATAAGAACTCATGATTTTTTGGAATAGATCCTATCAGTACAAGGACAAGGACAAAATGATTCAATTAAACAATTAAGTAAGAAAATCAATAATAAGCATGATAATCATTACACAATATATGATGAATGTTACAACGATATTCTAACAAGTATATACACTGAAAGAATTCAGTGTTCAAGTTTCCCTATTGAAAACATATTGGTTAAGAGCAAGATTCACCATATAATAAAGTTCCTTTAATTACAAATTAATGGTAGATTGAATAAATACAACAAATAGGAGTATCCAGATTTTATGCTATTGCCATTTTGACCATTGAATACCATGCTTTGGAGACCAAAACTCAGGTGTTGGGGTCAACCGTGATGCAGGTACAAATGTATGTCATGCTCTTATAAGGAAGAAGATGAAAGTTGAAAAGTAGACAAAATGTACGACAGAATAAAAGCTACATTCCAGGTTTAGCATAGTGGATATGTAATTCCTACTTCTACACCCAGTGGCCAGTACCAATTTAAACAAATATCGGGTCCAACCTCGTTCTACAAAATGCAGTCGACATGTATAACTTGAAAATCAATAAAAAATACTCTTTGCGCATTGCAAGCGAGATCAATAACGTCAAATAACAATGCAGGACTACCTTTGTCTCTTTATAAGTACAAGGAGCAAAAAATAGCATTTACTATGTTGACATTAAATATGTGATATAACCAGGAATTTGTTTCTAGTTGCCGTTACTATCAAGAAAAAAAGCTCCTAGTACTTTAAAGTATACAGTACTTGCATGTTCATCCCTCTTATGTAGACATTTCTTGGAACTTTCCCTTATATAGAGTAACACTAGCAGGCTTACAACCTAATCAAGGAAAGATTGGTCTCATTAGATCTTGGCTCATTTTTAGGCAGGCATAAGTAGTTACACTTGAAACATGTTTCAAAGAAGTTCTACAATTCTCCCTGTTTTCTGAATGAGGTGAACAAAGAGTTCCTTTTCAACCTATTTAAACCCACTAACCTCATAAAGTGAGAAATCTGCAGCTTGCACAGGAGAGAGATTGGACCCCATTCTCCCCATAGTGGAGATCCATGATCTACCATCCAAGTTTCAAGTTTTGTTAGTTAATTAGAGGAGTTGATTTAAGGTCATCACTTCAACACAAAACTAACCGAATTCGACTTTCGTCACAGGGATAATAAACAAATTTTATTCTGGAGTTCCTTTGTCTTGCAATTTTGTTAAATATGCTTTTAAGTAATTGATGAATATTCAAGAAGCATATTTTGCAGGAGTGACAGGGGTTGCACAGGAAAAATAAAAAGAAAAATACTTAAAATTAGTTCATCCAAAATAAAAAGCCTCTGCCAGGACAGAAGTTTAAATACCTATAGCATCTAAGGTGGTTATCAAGGCATTAACTAACAAACCCCTACAAACCATAAACCTCATATTCTCAATCATAAAGCTTCTAAAATTGACAGGTAACATGTTAATAAAGAGTGTCTGATGCAGTCACATATATAGATCTTTGGAACCCTTACCCCGAAACTCCACAACTTGGCTGAGAATGTCAAAGGCATGAAACTATTGAAAGTAAAACTTTGAGCACTGCGCCAAAACAACTGTTGAAACCGAACCTTGATTATTATATTTGCACTGATGTGATCCTCAATTTGGAAAAAGGATATGTTCAGGTCATCATGTTTGAGAATATGGAAATTAGAAAGGATGATGAACCTTTATGTATGCCTACACTCAGCAGCCTAAGACCTCATTTCTATACAGTAGTAAAATTGAGTACCTGACATTGCAAACGATAAGTGCTAAAGATCTATGAAATAAGAATATTTGAACATGGTGGCATTATCCTCCTGAAAACATAACTAGTAACTCTACTCCTCTCAGGCAGCAACCTATATGTTAAACTAAGAGAAGTACCATTACAATGCTAATATTATGAATTCCATCAAATGACTGACTAAGGAATTAAATTGGTGCAAATATAACCATAACAAAGGGCATCGAAGAATCAAATCGAACCAGCACTCGTACCTTGCTAGCATTTCTCCTCCACCAGCAGTGATACAGTTCAACCTCTCGCGGGCTTCTGCAGCACGGCCGAGAGGTAGACCTGTGTCTTCGCCGTGTTCCTCGCATCAGCCTTCTCTCCCACCACCCATTTCAATTTCTTGTACCCAAATCTCTCTATAAGCTTGGTGACAATGCGCTTCCTTTCATCATCAGTGCAGAGGTAGTTGTCAAGCCATAGCAGACCCCCCGCCCTGAGAACCCGATCGATGTCAAACATCAGGAACTCCAGTGCCTCGGTGCGGCTGGCCTGCCCCAGTGCTGGAGCGCCACCCTCGTCGAGGGCGTTCAACGTGTGCACCAGATCGAACACTGAGTCATAGAATGGAAATCTCTGCGTCGGCGAGAGGAGCAACGGAAAGAGGCCGCGAGCTGCTACAAACTCATTCATCGGCTTGCCCCCTATTTCCAGGGTGGACGTGACGACCGTGACGTTCCTCTCGGCCATCCTGGCCGCAAAATTCCCAGCTCCGCCTCCGATGTCGAAGCCGATCCGGATCCCACCACTGCCGAGGGCCAGGACATCGTCGATCGAGAAATCGTTTTTTCCCCCTGGCGTGATCCACATTTGCTTGTCGAGGCCGTACATGCCGGCACCCGGGTTCTTGACGCCGGGGCTCCAGAGAGACCGGGGAAAGGGGAGGCGAGGAGCGGCGGTAGCAGCGGGAGCGGTGGGGCGGGATAGGCAGCGGCGGCGGGGGAGGGGTTCGCAGGCCTTGGCGATGAGCTTCTGGGGCAGGGAAGGGTCGTCGGCGGGGCAAAGGGCGGCGGGCTTGTAGGACATGTAGCGGGCGAGGAGGTCGGCAGCGGGGGACCGGGAGCAGGAGTGGGCGACGGAGGCGACCATCTCCGTGATTCCGGAGCGGGCGTCGCGGCCGAGGGGGAGGCGGTGGCGGGCAAGGAAGAGCCTGAGTTCCGGTGGGAGGGAGGGCTTGGCGGGGTCGATGGTGTCGTACCCGGCGAGCTCGCGCTCGATCTGGTGAAGGCGGCGCTCCGAGGCCTCGATCTCGCGGACAATGAGGGCGACGTGCTCGGAGATGACGGAGAGGTTGCGGTGGCCTCCGCCCACGCCGGCGCCTGGGTGGGGGACGGTGGACGGAGCGGATGAGAAGGACGGGGACGGCGCGGCAGTGAATGCGTAGAGAGCGAAGAGGTTGGTGGTGATGACGGACGCAAGCATGAGGAGGTGTACGGCCGAGGAGCAGAGGGTGGCTCGCCGGAAGCGCGCGGTGCCATCGCCGATCTTGAGGGAGACGGAGCCCATAGCTGCAACTGGCAGCAGAGTGAGTGAGCTCTTTCGGCTGGTGCCGCTGCTCTCTCTCTCTCTCTCTCGTGTCTTCGAAACAGAGAGAGTAGACGCTAAGACTGGCTCTACCTTAGCCGCGGTTTCAGAGGGAGGAGGAGATCGTTGTCGGTCTCCTCGTCGCCCTCTCCTCTCGAAAAGCGTCGTCACAGGTTGACAATTGTAACAGAGCACCCGCTACGGACACCCTGGAAGCTACCCATACGCATTACGCTGGTAATCACAACACGTAGGAAGACTTCGACGGTCCTGATCACCTACACGGATCTCTTGGTTACTTATGGGTACGAGAAGCATTTCCATATGACGAAAGCAGCAAAAACGTCTTCTGTCACGAGCTACCCGAAATGTAATTGGTCCAGTATCGGGACCCACCAGTAGAAGCGCATGCCTGCGTGGATTAGATCCGGAGGGCATCAAACAAACAAGCCCAGCGCAGTGGGTATGTTGGGGGTACAAACGAGACTGGTTGTGGTGGGCGTAAACGAGAAAAGAAGATGACGCCACGGAGGCGAGAGCTGTCGTCCACCGAGTCGCGACGCGGAGTTATCCGGCGAGTGGGGGTTCACATGCCGCCGTCACGTGCCATGCTGAACAGTGAGCTCAGATTGAACGACCGTGCCACGTAGGCCGAAGAGTCGAGTTCGATCCTTCTGTTACGGGAATCATCCATTCGGAGGGCAGTTCGAACCCGTTTTTACCCAACTGTTTAGGTCCAACCGTAATTAATCAAAAATTTATTTGATTCTGATTAAATTAAAGTAAGATAGGTTTGAATCATAATCGATTTAGATTTATCTAATTAAACCATTTCCAAACAAATTAATCTGATTAGATTAATCGATTAATTAATTTATAATTTATAATTATATATATATATATATTTATTTATTTAAAGAGAAGGTTTATGATTGGCCGAAGAAAGAAGAAAAATATATTAGATAACATGTGGAGATGGCGGGACGAAGGAAGATATGAGACTGCGATTGCTTGCGCGCCAAAGGGAGGGAAGGAGGGAGGAAGGAAGAGAAGAAGAGAGTGGTTTGAGGCTCCAAATCACGGACACTAGCACATGACGAACTCGACTCGCAGTGTTTCTTTTAGTCCGGGATTTGGCCTGTCGTTTGCTGAGCACCAGAGCACAATAATTTAGGCGACATGGCTCCCTCTCTACTGTGGACGTTGAACTCTCACCTGTTCCAAGCCTTCGTCCTCGACAAGCTCCGTGAGCGTGATGAGCAGAACAGATCCAGCGAAGCCTAAGCAAAAAAGCTTTACCGTAGTTCTACTCGACCTCGTCGAAGCTACCTAAATTGTTGTCCGTGCGTTCAAGACGGAAGCAATTGAGATGATGAACTATGGAATAGAAGAATCAATATCGAAGTTGTCATCGCAGTTAGAGAATGTTCTCTGTATTTGAATGGTTATCGGGAACTATCGATCCGATTTGGTTTCGGCTATGGATCGATATGATATGAATCGAATCGAATCGAATCGGCGAAGACACCGTCAAACATTGACCTAATTTGATATTAATTTTGATCTGATTTGGGGGGATAACGCTACTAGCGAAGACACAGTCAAACTGAATTGCACAGTCAAACTGAATTGCGACCAGCAACCGCAGCTTGTCAGTAGTCTTCGCCAAAAGTAGTGACGGTGAACACCAACTCTCCGTTGCCCGTTCTTCTGCCCCAGTGCATGGGTAAAGCAGGAAACATCCAGCAGCGGAGGCGACGCTCGTTCCAGGGCCAACCATTCCGGCAAACGCAGCATGCGACGCCTCCCCTCCCTCCCTCCCTCGCCCAAAGTAAGTAATACCAAGGTAAGAAAGAGCAGCACGCAGGTCATGTCAGAAGCCATGGAGACGGACGGACGGACGGACAGACAGACAGATGGGAGGCGAAGTGTGTGGGAGGGAGTCGCTGCACGTGGGTGAGGAATCATCGGTGATTCCGCAGCACTAGTCGTCTCGGTCGATCCCACGCATCTTCCCATCTCCATCCTGCTTTTTTCTTCCTTACAGCCGAAAGGGGTCAGCTGGGATCGACCCTTTCATCGGCAGCAATGGCGTAACTACTGGCGTAAGCATGAAAGCTCCACCTTTTTCGTGTGTGGAATCCGTGCTGGATCCTCTCTTGCATCAGCTTTTTCAAGTCGATGGTTTCGATTTCGATTCGAATTATTAATTTTGATTCGATTTGATTCAAACTTAACCGTCCGTGGAAGTAACCCGTCACCTTCACCAACGCACACTTGACAATGTCGAGAGCTGACAAAAGCTATCTGAACGACAGCTTAGTCGATATCAGTTACCATCAAGCTGCAGGAAGATTTACTCGCAAACTTCTTCGTAATGCATCGGTTATCACTGTCCGGCTTATCTATGATAGATACGTATGCCTCTAATCTCTCTCCGGCCATGGGGAGTTTCTCCCTATAAGACCCTGTCTCTCCCACTCTTCATCCCTCCCCTCCAGTACCACAGCAGGGGAGAGGAAGAGAGGGAGGAAGCGATGGGGAGGTGCAGCAGGGTGAGGCACGTGGTATGGCTGCGGCAGATTCTGCGGCGGTGGACGGTGACGGCGGCGGCGGCGGCGATGACGTCGTCGAGGAGGAGGAGGAGCGGGTGGGCGGCGCCGTCGGACGTGCCGTTAGGGCACGTGGCGGTGTGCGTGGGGAGCAGCTCGCGGCGGTTCGTCGTGCGGGTGACCCACCTCAACCACCCCGTGTTCCGGCAGCTGCTCCGCCAGGCCGAGGAGGAGTACGGCTTCCCGTCCCGCTCCGGCCCGATCGCCCTCCCCTGCGACGAGTCCCTCTTCGAGGACGTCCTCTGCCTCATCTCCTTCTCTTCTTCTTCTTCTTCTTCCTCCTCCTCGAGATTCGCCAACGGCAACCTGGAGGACTGTGACTTCAACAACATCTGTTGATTTGATGGATCGGAGAAGAAACGCTTCGCATCTTCATCAACTTTTCTTCACGGATCCTTATTGCTGGCATTTCTTCTTCTTTGTATGTCACCATTAGTATCTAATTCTCTGGATTCTTGGATCAATGAGAGACGGGCAGCTCAACCGTGCCACCCGTTGAATCGGATCACTCGCACAGCGTAGAGTCATGACATGTTCTTTCAACTCTACTCGAAGCTCACCAGTGTTCTGCATTTTGTATTCTACGGCTCTCTCTCTCGTAAATATTATTGTTGTTATTATTATTAGCAATATTTCTTTTATTCTGCTTGATGATTAGTGTGATAAGCTTCTTTTCTTCGTTTTGATTCTATATAGTTGAGGAGGACAAAAGAGTCTTAGAGGGGGGTGGGAATGAGTCCACAACTAATGGTTAGTGTTTGACTGGGTAATCCTTTTCACTATCTCCTAGTCAATTTATGTGATAGATATTATAACAGTGTTCCATATGTTCATAAAAAAATTCTTAAAATTTTTTTGGGGTTTTTTTTAAAGAATGTATCCCAAATTTTTATTTTTAAAGATGATACCTAATTTCATGTAATTTTGTAAATGCTCTTTATCGTCTCCACCCCGTTGTCATCTTCATCGTCATGCTCATCATCGTCCTTGTAAGTCATATGAGGTCTCTCATTACCTTTATCCCATATACGGAGGTCTCATTGTCTCATTACCATCCTTGTAGACTCTCACGAGACCTATTTTTGTCATCCTCGCCACCTCTACCCTATCGCCTTCGCATGGCCACGTTCACCTCGAGATGGGGATACGAGGCTCCTCTTCATCATCCTTGCCATCTTTGCTCTATCATCTTCGCATGTCCACTTCTACCTTGCCTTCTTATCTTCTCTTCTTGAGGACACAAGCATGGAACGAGCATTGGAATTAGGAGGTGGATGACGGAGCAAAAATGTTCGAGGGGATATTCCACGATAATATCTCAAGGGCGAAGATGATAGTGAGGAAACAATGAGGATGACGACGATACCTCGATGGTGAGGACAACGATGAACGATCGCAGAGCTTGTAAAGATAATGATGAGTATTTTTTGAAAATTGAGACTCCAAATAAAAGCTCATAAAATGAAGTTTTTATTTTTTTGGACAGATCATCCAAAAGCTAATTCCTATATGATTGGTCCCACATAAAATATTTAATATTATACAATCATCCAGCTAAAACATGTACTATGATATCAAAATATTTAATTAATAGATTTTTTCACTAATTAGCTTACAGATTTAGTTTCACGTGTTACTCAAAGTTTAACATATATATTATATGCGTCCTTAACAACTTAAAACTTTTAAGATTCCCAATCACCCACAAACAAAATAATAGAAAGAACAAGAACTAAAAGGAGCATGGAACTGTGGTTGTCAACTAAAGAATAGGAAAAATGAGGCTAATGAATTGAACTGATATGAACAGATACTCGCGTGAAACAGCAGTGAAGAAATTAATGCAGCTAAAGTACAAGCTTGAAAGTCTTCTAATTGTTCGAGTGTAACAAACAGCATTGGAGCAAAACCATAACCACAAAAAGAATTATAACACAGTAATACAGAGCACTGACCCAAAAAGCCTTCAAGGTTGGAACCAAGTTCATAAGGTTTGGACCAAATCACTTATATCAGCATCGAGTTCAAGATCAAGCAAGCCAAATATAGACATCCATTCACAAATTCCAGTTTGCTACATTGTCAATCAAGTTTAAAGATGAGTTTTGATTCAAATCTCGGGCATATTATTTTTCTCTTGCCAACAAGGAGAATTCGAAATGGATCATAGTGGCTTCTCATAAGAGTTCTGATCCCTAAATTCCGAAATCTTGCTTCGGATCATCTCGGCCACATGAGGCTGCACAAACATGTGTGTATTGTCAAGCACGTGTAGGATGAACCTCTGTGAAGGAGGAAGTGAAGCATTGAAGCTAATGATGAATTGTGTCATGGGTACATCACTGGCAAGCAAAAGTTACCAATGAGTAACACAAATTCGATGCTAGAAAAGTCCATATACTGTCTGAAGTCTGAACAATGACATAAAATGGACAATATGAAACTTGGAAGTTACCAGGAAATCAGGAGGCCCTTCATCGCATTAACCATCTTGTATTAGTATTCAAAAGCAATAACTTGCACACAAGGAAGTGTAGACAATCGCGCTTGAAAAAATTATGGGGTAGGATAATTCGACCGAGATAGAGTAATCTGCACAAAGGAAAGAAAATGTCAAAAGACAAGATAATAACATGCTGTAAATTAAGTGCAAGAAGAGCAACTTATGCTTCTATATGTCTGCACAGATAAATTACATGCCAATTCCCATTAAAAAAAGCTTGTTGTCAATTAAGTGGAAAAAGTACAGCTTAAGTTTTTAGACATCTGCATGCAAAAATGGACATGCTCGAGAGGGAGCAATGCTGGTGCTGCCTTGTGCAGGCAACAATTTCTGTCATGAAAGTTCTAAATATAGACAACTTAATTTTTCTTGTCACTAAGTTGTACCTTCCTCACAATGAAAAAAAAAGTACATTCTAATGCAAAACAGAGATCAAGGAAGCATGACCCAACAAGCACCAGTAAAACAGAAGACAATAAGAAAGAGCGGCCACCTCAATTATCGTGTTGCATAACACAAGAGGAGAGTTGAATTCAGGTGTATCTGAGAATCATGTTCTCAAGAAGAAATGTAAAAGACACACAGGCAAGTCGACGGACTAATCAATTTTGTAAATAATAATCATGATATACTGTAGAGTTGAGACTTGAGACTATTACACAAATGTTCTTTATACGATTAGCAAATAACTTTGATATCTTGTGCTACTTTGTTAACATAATCATGATTTTGATGACGGTGCCATTCGGTGTTAAACATTTGAATAAATCGGTGTGTTTTATCATGCGAAATAGGATAGTGCCAACTAACTAAACAGACCTTTTTCTACATCAAGAAAATGTTTCATGTATAACAAACGGAATATAACATCTATAACTTGCCGATACCTGGAAAGAAAAAGAAAAAAAAATCTTTTTGCTAAAACCACATACAAAGAGTCATTCTTTGGATAAGGAACAAATGATAATATCAATTATTTTCCTGTGCACATAATGAAAGAACTGAAGTAACTGCTCTCAAAGTTCATGATGTTCCATATCAGAACATCAAACTTAGCTTAACTTCTAAGTTTTCTTGGAAACTCCTCAAGGAAATAAATGCCCTTTGATGTCATTATAGCCATGCCTTGACAAGAAGAATCTCATAAACAAGAAGAATGTTGTAGTGAAATAGGGATGGGAGAAGTAAAAACATGAATAAGAGAATAGACAAAGAATATGGTATATCAAAAATATGCTGAATCCACAACGGCAAAGTTCTATTCAAAATGACTGTCGATTCTTTGAAAAACCTTGAACTTTCACTGAGACCATTTTATATAAAATTAAGCAACGGTGAGCTAATTAATATGTTCCAATGCCAAAAGGATATCTCATTTATCAACAATGCATAAGGGATCAACAATAACAAAGTTCTAACTTTGGATCATTTTGACACCATTCGACAAGAAATAAGACTAGACAAAACATGTCAGGTTCTCATTGAATCCCACGACTTCTCTCTCCAATTCGTTCCTGTAATCAACTCTCAATTCATCTGAGTTGCTTTTCCTCGGGTTTTTGAAATCCAATTTGCTACTCTGTGGTCAAACCAGCACGAGTAATGGATGATGTAAAATGGAAGGAAAAGATACAGAGATACTAACAACTTCCATCTGCAATAAAGTCCACTTCACTTTTCATCTTGGGAAAGAAAGAAGATCACAGAAATAAGATAAAACACTGAAAGCAATTAATCCCGATTTACCATTTACATCTTCATTGCATAACGCACAACCTCAGAAAGGAAAAGTTCAGGCCTCAAGACAAAAGGAACACGGTACTGTTTCCTTCATGACCAGAGATGGGAGGAGAGCGCAGAGAGGTGAAGAGGGGGGAGGAGACGAGAGAGTGTGGGAGAGAGGAGAAGACACGAGAAAGGAGACGGGAGGAGAAAGGAGAAAAGTACCGGCAAGAGGAGGCAGCTTCCGGTAGTGACCGAGAGGAGGTGAATCGGCCGGCGACGTTGGCACAGAATCTGCTAGGGCTCGCTCGTCTCGTGCCTTCCCGTGCACGCCGCCTCCGCTTTTGGTCTTTTATACGAACACGTTGAGTCGACGCGATAATCTCGAGCCGACTCGGACGGGTCGACCGCCTGTGCCGAGCCGACTCACAAGTCAACTGGCTAGGCTTGATCTGGACCATGAGAGCGCACGATCCTACGGCCCAAATCAAGCCTAGCTAGTTGACTTGCGGCACAGGCGGTCGACTCGTCCGCGTCGGTTCGATGATTACACATATTTCACAAAATAATATAAAGACATAAAAATAGGTAAAAACTAACAATATGGGATGAAGAATAGTGCCACCACTTTCCCCTCCTCCGAGAGACGAACCAAATGGTTTGGAGAGAGAACACAAGCTTGGATGGTGTATCTGTCCGCCTATTTTTATTTTGGAGAAAGAATTCAACTGCATTATAAATGAAAAACTCCTTCCTAGTCCCCTCCTCAATGGTATATAAATATTTAGAAAAAAACTATAGTTTTCAAAAATTCTCCATCTTAACTTTTAAAAATTTAAACAGAGTATCTATTTCGTGCATTAAAACATCGTTTTATCTCTACTTTTATCGGATTCACTACTACCTTAACCCTACATCAATGCTCTAACTCTTTTACCCTTTGCCAAAAGCAACAATAGAGTTGAGGGCCATGAATCCTTAGTATTTTGTGCCTTCACACACGAGTTGACTTACACACTTAACCATGCTTTTATTTCGAACAATCATCCATTTCCTCACAACATTTGATCATCTTCACAAGGGATGCTCACGAGCGATTGCAAGGGTACGCAACCTGTCTGCTCTCCTTCCTCACCCACGAACGACAATGAGTGGGGGCATAGGGGTCGTGACCCTTGGTTATTCATTTGCAATCGACAATGATATAGTTCAAATATATATTGTATAACTTAATATTTTCGAAGTTACGATTGCCTAATATTTTTTAAGAATATACATATTTTAAAAAAATTTAATCTAAGATCCATATAATATTTATTTATTTTTAATTAGTTTAGTCCTTCCATTCAAAGATATGAACTTGAATAACCGATGATAAAATAAAAGACACAATATCATGAAAAATAAAAGATCACGGATAACTATGCCCATACAGCGGTTATAAACATCTTTATTGCTAATGAATCAAACTTTTTACTCAGCAATATAAACACGCTGTGTATAACAACAGAAAGAGCCATCACAAAGCAAGGGGTGACATGAAGCCAACAATATGATACTGGTCTTGGTATAAGTCATTAGATGTCACTGCCATAGAATGCCTTAAAAGGATGCACAGCACTAACTGTCCACAAAATTTCACATCAAGCTTCATTGTATGATGATATTTAAAGGCTGATGACATGTTAAGCTGATGTGATGCATGCACCTGTGATGATCACTGCTAATAATAGTTCATCGACTACTCCGAAGAATCCTCCATCTTGATTGGGAGGTTTTTAGCTTCCTCTTCTGTTAGATCACTGTTCAAGGAGAAAGATCAAAGTGGATTATCAGAAAAATCAAAAACTTCTTAACCATACATAAAAGAGGTAAGTAGGTGTACAATTCTATTTATAAAGAAAAAAAAAGAAAAAAAACCTGTCTGCTGCTTCACTTTTGCTGATCAATGTTATCTTTTTCGAATAAAGAAGCTCAAGAAAGTCAGCTAGGTCAGATCTCCGAAATTTCTTACAAATATCAAGCATAAATCGGTTAAATTCCTTTGGCTCCTACACAAACAAAAACCATGGCATTTAATTAACAGGTGCAAGCTTGCAAAGGACTAGAATAAAACAAGATAATGATCAAGTGCACATTACTTGCACTTTTTTTCAGATAAAATAAAGAATAAGGGCCAAAAGTTACAAAGATTGCTAAAAACAATAAAGACGTAAACCTCCCTTGAACTTATCAAACTAACTTGCTTCGTTTAAGAATTAACATTAAATTGAGAACTTTGTTCCTCCACATCACATAAAGAAGTTTGTCATAGTTAACAAAGCAAGAAAAACATTTGACTGCATGTATAATATTCAAAATATCTTGTCGACATTAACAATATGCCCTTCATCGCTTTGATGGAATAATCCATCCAGGACCCTTAATAGGAATTGAGAAAAGGGCTACAGGGAACCGTCAGCTCCTAAATTGCACCAACCCAACAACGGAAATGATGAAATATGTTCCCCAAAAGTTGTTAGTCCATTAAGCAAAGCAAACTTTGTCTCTAGATTGCACCAACCAAACAAAGGATATGATGAAATATCAAATATGTACCCCAAAAGTTGTTGATCCATTAAGCAATGCAAACTATGTATCTCAGTGGTGTATAAAGAAGGTAGGGCATGAAAAAAATTTCAGCTTTAGTAACTTAATTTATGTTGATCAACAAAGTTGATTATATCTCCACTTCTAGAGATGGTTGCTTATGGTCTAAATGAATCATGGACGATAAGTATCAAATAGTACACTTAATCTAGCCAGATTAATTAGTTTAGCTGCAATTTCATTGATCACACGTTTTTGTGTCTAATGCATCCGAGTGTCCAAACTGCTCACACATCCTTAAAGCCATTTATTTCCCTATTCTATTGAGATAACACATCCCAAATATTAAGTTCTACTGAAATAGTGCTCTAATTCCTGCTTGATTTATGATGACATTCAGTGAATACTTTCTAGTGCTGGTTTAGAAACATAAGCCTGATTTCCTGAAATATGTCTAATCTTTTCTGGTCAAGTATGACAGAGTCGATCAGTTTTCTCTGCTTTAGCATGGTGACAAAATTCTTCAATAAGGATACATGATGAGAGGAAACAATTAGATCTCCTTTCTTCTCTCTTCCCTCCCTTTTTTTTTATTCTCACTGATTCTCCTGATCAAGAGAACCCAAATTTTCTAATCGTATGCCATTTATAGCAGCAAATACTGCAGATACAGAGACAAATCTCTAACAATGTTCAGACTAACATGTTTAAGCATTTTAGAAACTCATTTTCAACAGCAAATACAACCGTAGTTGCGATGAGAATTAATTACGGCAATAATCTTTCCAAAAAACTGGGAGGATGATTAGGTTAAAGTAGTTACCTGCTCAAGAATACAGCCTTTACGAAGTGCCATCAAACATTCAATTGCCTTGGGGTAGGAATTTCCTTCATAAGAATTTTCTAACAGGTGATAAATATAATGTTGCATATCTTTAATTGCTTCTGTGATCCACTTTGAACTGTCTCTGCGTGCCATCATAGCTTCAAAATCTTGGACAGGATTCAAATCCCCAATTTTTTCTACCTCTAACGAAGATAAGCTTTTTTTCAAACTAGAACTCTGAACCTTAGGAACCACACCATCAACACCCACTTTCTCATCATTTGAAGCTGATGGTTTTTCCCTCCATGCTCGTCTAGACAGCTTTTTCTGGAAAAACACTATGATGTCAACTGAATATGTGACCTACTGAGAATAAAATTTATAATCATTCCCAAATTATAAACCTTTGGGTTCTCCTTCAGCTCAAACCGTTCCTGAAAATTGTTAATAATAGAGTTGTGTCTTGAGAGGAAATCAGGGTCAGGTTCAGCTATCCGCTTAAGACTTCTGTCGAGTTGAGGTACATCTATCTCTGGAGCCTTTGACTTCAGGTGAAGAAACTGATAAAATCTCTGAAACAAAATTATAACATGAAATAATGGTCAGAACACCAGAGTTCCTTGTCATATATCAGGCACAAACAAAATAGCACAGGCATATATCTAAAATTAAATGCTACTAATGTTTCCTAACATTATACCAATATCATAAAAAATCTGTAAATAACTACCATAAAAACATGTTGGCTCATTTTATCAATAATCAAAGTGATATCTTAAGGAAAGATGGCAAACCTCCAAAACTGGGTTTGGAGTATAATCGGGTTGAAGCACTTCTTTTCTATCAAAAGGTGCAAGGTCTAACATCCTAACAAGGTCATCTGCTGCTTCCTGCTGCTGTTGATCTGGCTGCCATGATGATGGGAAACTGCTAAAGGAAGGAAACTGGAACTCTCGAACATCCTCAGCAAAAGGAAGTATGTTGAAGTAAAATGAATCTGGCTGAGCAAGTAACCAATATTTCTTATTATGGATGAGTGATTTAAGATTTATCATAATACAGAATAACTTTCAGAATTCAAATTTAAGAAAAGCAGATGAATTGAAATAAAATAAACTCACAATGTTATCTATGGAAGATAAATTAGGTGTCAATACCCCAACAGAAACATTGCCTTGACCTTGTCTCCATACGCACCGCAAAACTGCAGACTTATTCATTTCCTTCATTGCTTTAGCCAAAGCTGAAACTGCAATAATTGCTTTCGTATTCCCAGGTTCAGGAATAAAGATGTACACATCCCTCATATAATAGTGCCTTCACAAAGATAGAACACAAAAGATAGTACAAAAGCTATCTAGTCAAAAGCAAGTTTCAGGTATTGCATGCAGGTCATAGTTTTTATCAGAACCAGAATCTGTCAAATCTAACAAATGCCCTGATCAGAATAGGTTTGTTAAAACAACAAATATTAAACTTGAACCTCAGATTCTCATATATTCAAGCAACAGTTACCCTAAACCTTATAAATGTGGTTAAGATGTTCACATACCATTTCCAAGTACATAAGTAAAACTGAATAAAGCTCTACATCAGGATGATGATATAAACAAAAAGGTTAACGTCCAGGACATAAAAAGAAAAGAATGAAAGGTTAAGAAAAAGCGCATCAGGTTGCTTTGATAATAGATATTAATATAGCTAGTGATGTCATCTACAGTTAACCCTATTTGTTCATTGCTCCTATTGAACCTCACATGTTTCAGCATGGAAGAAAATGACACGATATCAGTAGATGACATAATATATAGAAGTACATGTAAAGACATTAATAACTTGGACCCATCCCCCATTTGTTCACTTTTATCTGTCCTAGATTCTTATGTTTTTTAGGCTTGATAGGGTCCTTGCAGAACCATCCCAGCAATTCCTTTGAAGCATATTATCTCTTCCTTTGATCATGAACTTTTTTAAATGCATGTAAAACCCCAGCAGAGATCATCCTTGACAAATCAAAAAATGGCAAAAATTCTACCATAAGGGAACCGATTCCAACCCTGCCTGACCTTGGAGTTAAGTCTAGGGTTAGATTGGCTTGAGTTCGACATCTAACCTGGGGTCTCCTGCCTAAATTGCATTAGCACCTAAGTGACTCTTTAGAACTTCAATTGACAAGAATATGGTGTTAGAACATTAAAGTCTGTCATAAGACTTCTTAAACTAAAGAAAAGTACCGCAAAATATTTGAAGCATCTGTGAATCCTAAAAGCTTGACACCCTTCTCAGGTTTAAACTTGACTGCCTCCCATTCGGCAGATGATATAGGAACTACTTGTGGCCCATAACGATAACCTTTAATTCTTTGTTCTGGAGGGACAACTTTATCAGGATCCTGTGAACTTTTATATTCAAAATCCACTTTAACCTCGTGGGTAGCAAACTTATCACTTGCAGGCGCTTTATCAGAATACTTTTTTAATGTAGGAAATTTCTCTTCAGATGTCTTTTTATATACCCATACCTGCATAGACAAATAAAATATGAAACACCAGTAAAAGTATAAATCTAAATAGTAGTAAATAACACAAAGAACTGTATTGCAGCAAGCAGAATGCTAAACTTTATACAACTTCACAAAGTTTGAAGTTTGAACGATAATATTAACAAAGTCTAGAAATATATGGAAGCCTATGTCAAACAACTAAAGGTTCATGTTCATATACAAGGGTCAGTAAATTGCAAAAGCCCTACTCCATAGATAAGAGATAGAAAAGATGGAAAAGGCCCTAAAAAAAATCACATGTAAAATTCGAAAATTTTAAAATAGTCAAGGGATAGTCAACTAAAGGATCACTTTGATATACAAGGGATAGTCAATTGTGCAAAAGCCCTACTCAATAGATAGGAGATAGAAAAGATGGAAGAGGCCCTAAAATCTCGTATAGAATTTCACATGCATGCAAAGACTATCTTTTATGAATAGAAGTTGATTACTAACCATCTGAACCCAAATTCTAAATAGAGAATCTTGTTATTTATTCCGGTAATTAATATGGCTGTTCACATTATTCAGATCCAAAAATGTTGGCACCTAGGAACGTGGAAAAGAAGACAATGAAACAAATATTCATTCAACCACCAGTTACTATTGAGTATCAACAAATCTATACTACAGCCTTCCTTGAACAAAGTGGAAATAACTAATTAGAAAACATGATTCTGATTCAATTACTTTTTTATATTATAGATAACATAAAAAAACATAAAGAGTAATTATGAGTCTGTTCATGTTTACTACAGCCTCGATTGAACAAAGTCGAAATAACTAATTGAAAACATGGTTCTCATTCAAGTATTTTTTCTATTGCAGAAAATAATACACTATAGAGTGGAAGTCTGTGTCGTATGACCACTGGACCTATTTATCTCGTCTGATAACAAAACTATAAAAGATAACATAGACAAACATATAGTCATTATGAGTCTGTTCATGCTTATTAAATAATATCTCGATCTCACCTTGATTTTCATCATTGAGCTTAGTTCCAGGTCTCCTCTGAATACTGTGACAGGGACTACATTTCGTGTTTTGATAGCACCCAGCAATGATGTTGCACAATCAACATGTACAGTCTTTGCCATTGCTTTCCTTGAGAATTGATCCAAGAGTTTGTCATTCTCATCAATTGCTCCCAGATGTTCAGTACTACATATTTTTTCTCTGATGATCAGACAATTTAGTCTTATTCCAAGAACTTTCATCTGTTGAGAGATAGTGTCGACCTGATCTTCTTTTGTCCCTTCATAAGGCTCTTTAGTAGAAAACCGTGCATCAGTAATGAGATAAAGACGTTTTTTTCCTTTGTCTGAAACTCCAAATTTCTTGATCAGCATATCCATCCCAACCACAATGGCATCCAAAACTAGCAACAAGTCAAGGATCATAGAAATTGCAATCAATATATGATCCTACGGCACAAGATTTCTGCCCAAAGAGATGCTATAGATTTTATTAAAAACAATTAAACAATAACTACACAACAAAGGAAACATGGGTATCCCCCTTAAAAAATAATAGAAGATGACAACCTTAAGTAAAACATGCCATCAAAATCAGAAAGATCTCAGAAATAGTCATACAAGATTTCATCTTCTTAATGATTTTATGGCTATCTGAAGATGTTGCATTTGCCTAAAAAAGGAAAGAAACATAATAATTTGCAGAAGACAAAAATAAAAACGGTAATATTGTTAAAAAAATCAAATTTGTGATTCTTGCACATGTTTGAAATGTTCCACAAATGCAGTTTCAGAAAGAGCAAAATAGTTCCTCGCAATTATTTGTATTATTGGAAGCATAAGCCTATATATGGATATGCAATCACGTAAGCCAGATAAAAGAGATGAAACTAAGACACTAAGACAAGTAAGCATTACAGTGGACTCAACATTAGCACTGCAGTAACCATTCAAAAACAAGAGCTAGAACAAAGACTAGAGCAGAAAGGAATGCCAAGGATGCCCATAATGAGCTGAATTAGGATACAATCACCGGGGAAAGTTCCTTTGGGAAGATTTTTCAAAACCACCACTGCATCATCATCTACAACTCTAATATCACGTAGAACCGCCACATGTTCATATCCACCCACTTCTTTCTCAAGCTCATTGTTAGTATCTGAAAATTCCATTCTAATATCATCAAACAAGCTTTTCAATTGATAGCAACAAAAAATAAGAAAAACAAAATAAATAAATCAAGAAAAAGATAAAAAATGACAAAGAGAAATAATTTTTGTCTAAACGGTAATACCACTATTTTCCTCATTATAAAAATCAGGAAAAATAGAAGTCAGAATCTGTGCTCCATTTGGATGTTTCATATCAAATGAACCTCAAGCAAATTGGTAAAAATCAATTTGATGCAAACTGGTAAAACCTTAAGAATCTAAGCTCTTATATGCACATTTGATGCAGTGTTAAAGATGAACCTAAAGAAAATTGGTAAAAACCATTGGTTAAGCCAGGCTACCAAAATTTTGAGTGATGCAACAGATGTAGGGATCTTAGAATGTGGTGCAACAACTTCAATGACTGAATTGTGAACAAGTAAAACCACATTCAGGTAAAGATTACCTTCAGTTCCAAACAGAACAATTCCAACCTCATCACTCTTACTAAAAATTAACTGCAAAAATGGAAAAATAACGAACAACATTAATCTGGATCTCATTAAGAAATAAAAATATGAGAATGAAATTACCTGAAATTTTAAAAAGAAAATCATTCGTTTTTTCCATACATGAGATGAATAGCAAAATTCAGTACTGAAGAATAAACCAAGGATGGACTCATATAAGGAAACCAGTTCGTGAAGTTACTGTGTCTACACAGAGAAAAAATAAAGCCTTGACTCTAATTCCTTACCTTCTTTTGCACGAGCATTGAGCAAACACCTTCGACGTCCTGAAGAACACTATGTATCGAGGGACCAACGTCAATCAGCAAAACCAGCGACTCCTATGGGAATGGAAGGACACAAAAACAATGTGATGCTAGAAAATCAAAGCACACATAGCATGCTAACCAAAGTTGCAAAACCCTATCTAATAGCAAAGCCAGCGATCTAACGGCAGATTCGAACATAAACTACTGGCACATATTAGCCACGATCAGCAAAGAGTTCGGATATCGTTCAGATAGACATCGGATGCGAAAATATCTAAAATTCGTAGTCACGATGAAGCTCGAGCTCAAGGATGACACCTTTTTGTTTGGATTTCAAACGGAAGACAACATGAGAGAAAGGTAACCAAAGGTAATTCATGCAAAGACCAAATCGATGATAACTGATTATGCAGAAGCAAAGAACGGAAAAAAAAACACTGCTTAAGATTAACTATGAGGGGCCTAATTGAAGATGGAATTAGCTAGGGTTAGCGATTGGGTGCCTACCTTGTTGCGAGCCATTGCGGAAGAGGATTCGAGGAGAAATCGTGGGGAAAGGAGAGGCGACCGGAACGAGGAAATTGATATTAGCTTCCCAAACAAGCGCCTGGGTTCTCTACAGAGAGGGTTTGGGGGAAGAGCTCTGCTGTTTGCTCTCCTTCCCGCCTACGCTAACCCAGCACCAGAGCAGGCCGACTCGGGCCGGACAAAATCGGACCGGATCGAATCCTGTGGGCCGACTAGGCGTAATCCGTGAGGCAAAACATTCGGATTCGGGCTTGCACAGTTATTGATGAAAACATGCGGGTGCACATCCGGCGCCCAACGCGAGTGACAGGGTCAAACGGCTGGTCACGGACGTTGCGCGTGGGAGGCGATCATTTGGCTTCTTCTTGTGGCAGCCGCGTAAAGCGAAGGGAGAAGGGAGGGGAAGAGAAGGGAAGAGCAGAAATGGTGAACACCTTCTTCGTGTTCTGCGCCTGCATCGACCAGGCGAGCATCGGCGTGGTGGAGAAGTGGGGGCGCTTCCTCAGCCTCGCCGGCCCTGGCCTTCACTTCTTCAACCCCTTCGCCGGAGAGTGCCTTGCCGGCGTTCTCTCCACCCGCGTCTCCTCGCTCGACGTCCGCGTGGAGACCAAGACCAAGGTCCCTGTCCTCCCCCTCCTCCATCTCATTTAATGAACCTGATGTGTTTCTTCGGTTTGATTCAATGCGCTTCTGTAGAAATCGATCTGATTAGGATATTTACCTAATTGAATCGCATGCATGGCCTTCTAATTCCTCCCTCTGTCTTGCTTGATCGCCAATCATGGTCTCACACTAGTATGTAACGAATTCTATGATCATAGTGGCCAAAGATTCAATTTTTCATATTTTTCTTCTTCATTTTTACTCACCTCTTTTTTCTCCTTTTGATCTTCACTCTTTTGGTGGAACGGAGAGGAGATAATTGTGTATGAAGATGCCATTTGCAATAAGGATATCTATGTTACCTGTTGGTTTCTTCATGCCGTGTCGTTGGGATCGATACGGCTTGGTCCGATCCCGATCGTGCAAGGGCGTCCACGTGGGCGCCCGAGATGGGGATGGAAGGGCGAGGTCGGGTTGGAGCTGGCATCTCTGGGGCCGCCCCGAGGTGGGACTTGGATTCTTGCTTCGTCGCCTTCTTGCACAAAAGGTCAATGTCGGGAGGGAGATTTTTGACTTAACCCTCTGAAGCTTAAGTTAGTATGAGGTGGATCTGAGGGTGTTTCTTGTGTCCGAGGTTCGATCCCCCGGCGTTGACCATGGGTCGATATTTATACCTATCGCAGGGAGTCGGCAATACTTAGGTCGTTAATGGTTGTCGATGCTTCGGGCAGTCGGTACGTATTCTTCGAGTGGCGCGGGTCGACCTGTACTGTTCCACGCCATGCAACGCCGTCTTGTATGACCTCAGGCGGCACGGGCATGGTCTCACGTCGCCGCGGGGATGCTGCGTCCCTTCAAGTCCGCACCCGCGCATGTGCCTCCTTGGCATCGAGGCACGATTGCCGACTCCGAGGCGCCATGTCGGCTTCGAGATGCCACACCGACTTTGAGGTGGCTGTCAGTCGTTGTCGCGTGGGTGATACCAGAATATTCCCTATCATTTTCTCCCCTCCCATAGAGGCGTGCCGCGAGTTCCTCATAGGGGGCTCATGGTACCTTTTTTTATGTTGTGGGTGATCAGGGTCCTTGCTTTTCGGCTGGATCCGTGGTGCCTTCAGGTGCAGGAGATTTGTCGTGGTAGGCCCTTTTCGGGTCGGGTGGTTCGTCTTCGTTTCCTCGGCTTGCTGTAGTAAGTCGTATGTTCTTCCGGGCTGCATGACCCGAGCATGTGTCTATCGTGGTTGGTCTTCCGACCGATGTGCTCGGCTCGGGCACACATCCGTCGTAGTGGGTCTTCTGGCCGAGGTACACGACTCGTGCTTTGCTTGGCCAAGGTGCACGACTCGGGCTCTGTTTAGCTGAGGTGCACGACTCGGGCTTTGCTTGGCCGAGGTACACAACTCGGGCTCATGTTCGCCATAGCAGGTCTTGTACGATTGAGGTGCACAACTCGGGCTCTGCTTGGCCGAGGTACATGACACGGGCTCACGTCCGCCGTAGCGGGTCTTACACGACCGAGGTGCATGACTCAGGCTCTGCTTGGCCGAGGTGCACGACTTGGGCTTTGCTTGATCGAGGTGCACGATTCGGGCTCTGCTTGGTCGAGGTACACGACTCAAGCTCACGCCTGCCGTAGCGGGTCTTGCAAGACCGAGGTGCACAACTCGGGCTCTACTTGGCCGAGGTGCACGACTCGGGCTCTGCTTCACAAGACGTGCCCTCCTTTTAGCGCAAAAAATGTTGGTGTCTTCACGTCATGTCCTGGGGGTCAATACGGCTTAGTTCGGTCCTGATTGTGTGAGGGCATCCACGTGGGTGTCCGAGATGGGGATGGAAGGGCGAGGTTGGGTCGGGTCGGAGCTGGCGTCTCCGGGGCCGACCCGAGGTGGGACTTGGATTCCTGCTTCAGCGTTGCCTTCCTGCACAAAAGGTCAATGTCGGGAGGGAAATTCCCGACTCGACCCCTCCGAAGCTTAAGTTAGTATGAGGTGGATCTAAGAGTGTTTTTTGTGTTCGAGGTCTGATCCCTTAGCACTAACTAGGGGGTCGATATTTATACCTGTCATAGGGAGTTGGTCGTACTCAGGTCGTTAATGGCCGCCGATGCTCCAGGCGACATGGGTCAACTTGTATTGTTCTGCACCAACGACGTTGTCTTGTACGACCTTGGGCGGCGCGGGCATGGTCTCACGTTGCCGCGGGGATGCTGTATCCCTTCAAGTCTATACCCACGCATGCGCCTTGGCACCGAGGCGCCATGTCGGCTTCGAGATGCCACACCGACTCTGAGGTGGCTACCGACCGTTATCGCGTGGGCGACCGACCAAATGGTCCCTTATCATTACCATCGTTATATGTGAATTTGTGTTTCCATCAATTATGGTACACAGGATCAAGGTTTGCGATTTCGAATCGTACTGCCCGTATCGGGTGGTACGTATTGGTTTGCCTATGAACCGGTACGCGGACCGCCCGCTACTGGTCGGTCTGCTCGATATAGCGGCGAGGCTGAGGGAGAGGCATTGAAGAAGGAAGAAGGAGAGGGCGTTCGAAGAAGAGGGAGAATTGGGAGAACCTCAGCGCGAACTTGTTTCCACGCCCTTTCTCGATCCCGATCTGGCATCGCCCTCCCTCGATGATCCCGATCCAGGAGGTAACGACGAAAAGAGTCGTAAAGAGTAGGATTTAGAGGCGTAGGGATCAGGGGAGGCGGTGGCTAGAGCAGCGGAAGAGGCGATCTCCTTCATTGCCTCGTCTACGACTCTGCAACCTTCTTTGCCGAAGGCCGGAGACGTCTGCGGCTTTCGTTGCGTTCTTTGCCGAAGGCCGAAGACGTTTGCGGCCTTCGACGTCTTCACCGAATGTCGTAGACGAGGCAACGAGGAGAAGAGGAGGCAATGTCATCGAGGCTACGTACACCTTTTTTTTATATTTTTATATTTTTTAATATTTTTATATATTGATTTTTTATTTTTTATATAAAAATATATTTTTATATTTTTATATATTAATTATATATATATATATATTTTTTTTAGGTGTACTGTTTGGTATGTCCTGGCGTACCACTCGGTACGACATACCGTACCATATCGAGCAAAGCTCGATACACCGGTACGGTACTAAATTTCAAACATTGCACAGGATTACTATAAAACTCAATGTAACGAACTCATCTATGTATGGAAATCGATTAGGACATTAGGAAGGTAAGTCCAGCATTTTAGATCTCCTAAAGCACTGGGAATTGAGTTGAAGAGTAATGTCAACCACAGCTTATTCATATTCAATAATGTAAGACTATTGATTATATACGTAAACCAAAATTTTGTCCCATTGGCCTTCTAGGCCTTGTAGAAAATAAACCATAAAAATTGGCTTTCAGCAATGTCATTTGCATATGCACACCTAGCCTAAGGTTTGAAGTTCAAGTTTAGGTCAATTTGAATGATGACATCTCCACACAAAAGTTCCTCTTGGTCCTTCTTTTTGAGGCAAAGTTTCTCTTAGTATCAAATTTTTCATGCATTTTTCATTATTTCTGGAATCTTCGATTGGTTTCCTATATGGTCTCTATGTTGGAATATTTTGGTTACTGACACTGTATGTTCTGTGCAACAGGATAATGTTTTTGTGCAACTGGTTTGTTCGATTCAGTATCGCGTCGTTAAAGAAAATGCTGATGATGCTTTCTATGAGTTGCAAAATCCACAAGAGCAGATCCAAGCTTATGTTTTTGATGGTGCTTATAAGTTTTTGAATTATGTTGTTTCATTTGTAATGGTCATACACATTGGTCTAATATCATGCCTGCTCTGGTTGAAATCATAGTGGTCCGAGCCCATGTTCCAAGAATGACACTTGATGAGCTCTTTGAGCAAAAAGGTGATGTGGCAAAAGCAGTCCTTGAGGAGCTAGAAAAGGTATTTATTACAAGTATCTTAGTGACATCCATTCTTCTTTCAGTACTGGGAACTGTGCAGTTCTCCTCTAAATACATTAGTTTACTTGCAATATAAAACATTATTTCCTCTCTTGTTCTTCATGATAATAGTTTTTATTATTCTGGGACCAAATTTTGATACAGATGTTATTCTTGCAAAGTACTAATTATATGTGCTAGTACTTTTATATGATTATTATGAATTCTTCAGTTGTAAATTTCCACCTGTCTGCACTAATGTCCCTGGTTATTATCGGGCATTTTTGTTGTTTGTTATCCTCATTCACTTCTGTGTATTTACATAGTCATATATAATATTAGAGGGTTAAGTATTTTTCTTGCTACCATTTCCATACCATATCATATCTAAGCTTTTGTAGTTTTGATGCTTTAACATGTGTGCATCCTGTTTGTTATTTGATTGCATTTTTCAGTTGATTTTACACATTCTTTGAAATGTTATTATTTTATATTTTGAGCTGTTTTTGCATTTTCACCAAACTTACCTATTGTTATGGTGATTGGATTCCTTCCTTTTGTTGCTTAGTTATTAATAAATCTGCAATGTTATGCACTTGATTTGAAGAAGTAACCAATGTTAAGCACTGAATTTGAAAAAGCAAAGTTTAGATTGGTTATTTGTTGCTAGAATTGACTTTTGCATAACTATTGAACTTTATAATTGTTTTGGTCTGTCATCTCTTCTAATCAAGTGATACTAGGCAGTCTTTACTAATCATAATGATTGTGCAATATTCCTATATTGACAATTACGTCCTTCTGAATGGAAATTATGTTCAGGTGATGGGTGGGTACGGTTATAACATTGAGCAGATACTCATGGTTGATATTATACCAGATGCCTCAGTGCGTAGAGCAATGAACGAGATAAATGCTGGTATTTAATATGCTTGGTTTAGTATTTCCTCGTGCATATATAGACTACTATAATTTCTATAGGATATTCCGTTGATGGCTATGCTACTTATTGTTGATAAATTCTTGTAGTTGCATCATATAAATTTTTTTAGCTGTTATAGAAAATTCCTGCCATATTGTATAAATAGTTTCATTGTGAAATCGACCTGTGAATTAGGAGACTAGAGTTCGGGTCATGAAAACAAACTCTTTAAATATTTAAAGATAAGAACGCGTACTTTGACCGTCCCCAGATCCTACATTTGTGGGAGCCTCGTGCACTGAGAACACCATTTTTATTATGAAACCGATCCGGTAGGTTTTTTTAGTTTAATCATGTTCCAAAGTGTAGTATTTTTTGATGACATGATTACTTTTTTTTTTCATTTAAGAAGAAGAGACTTCTTTTGCTAGCGTCTAGGAAGATAGTTCTCATCGCATTAGTTTTGATTATTGCATATATTTTTTTTATTTTTATATAAAAGGGTGATTTAATGTAATCCAATCATGCCACCTTAACAGATTATACGTAATGGAACCTATATGTATGTAGAACCATAACAATCCCTATTTATAAATTAGAATATCATTTTGGCCTGATGCTTTGGAGATTAGATCCTCTCAAAGACTCCTCAAAGGAAACACCTTGTTTTATCTCTATACACATATGATTTGTATTATATATTAATTTGTCATGAGAAGGACCGATTATTGTATAGTTGTAAACTTGTAATAGTGCTAGAAGCAAACATGGTAACTGATCGGTAACTGATCTGCAAAATTGACATCTTTTGACAAATAGGTTGTAAACTCATTCTAATGACCCCAGAAATTATTAGAATGGATTACATTTCCAAAACCTTAAGAACATATGGATGACATGTTTGCTAGCTACCATGCTCTTGTAGATATTAATAGTTGTTTTAAGTCCATGATTTTTCTCCTTCCTATTCCAGCATTCTCTCAATTGTTCTTTCTTAATTGCAGCCCAGAGGCTTCAGCTTGCTAGTGTCTACAAAGGAGAAGCTGAAAAGGTCCTGATGGTGAAGAAAGCCGAAGCAGAGGCTGAAGCCAAATATCTTTCGGGTGTTGGGATAGCAAAGCAGCGCCAGGCTATAACCGAGGGACTAAGGGATAACATCTTGAACTTCTCTAACACAGTGTCTGGCACTTCTGCTAAAGAGGTGATGGATCTAATAATGGTCACACAGTACTTTGACACCATCAAAGAGCTTGGAAACTCATCAAAGAACACGACCGTGTTCATTCCTCATGGCCCCGGCCATGTGAGAGATGTAACTGATCAGATACGTAATGGAGTGATGGAAGCATCGAGCAATCTGGTCGGAAACTGATCTCTTTCCAGTGTTTCATTCTCTGAGTGTCACGACTCTCTGCTAGTCATACAAGCGTGTCTCTGTTTTCATCATCAATGTTTGGGTTTCATAAATTTGGTGATTGTCATAATGTAAATAAATAATAATGTGGCCATAGTTAAACAACTTTTCTATTTACTTTTTAAGAGTCAGTCACTAGTACTTGTATCATTACCTGTGGTCTTTGAGCATGAAACTACAATAACAGGATTTGTTTCTGGACTTCAAATATTGTCCCCTTCAGTGTTTGTCATTTTTAAGTGATCAAGGAAACTAACCAGTAATCTCTACCATCTGCAGTCAATAGTGATGATATTCATCAGGGAGAGTTCTATCTGTCCTTACCGAAACTTTTTTCTTTCCCTTTCCAATCTCTGTAAAGTGATGCTCATCCGAAAATGTGACTATTACGTGTTAATATTCAGGTAAGAAATTATTTGTAAGCTAACTAAATCAGAATGGAGTGAGAGCTGCATGCACTAGTCTCCGATGGGATGAACATATGAAAATTTAGCACCAGAGTGGGCAATATTGTACTACATTTAACATCCACCATCTTATTTGAAGGTTTGGAATGCAATCAGATAAGTTTTTGGAGCTGCTTGAATGGAATAACTATAATTAAGTGGTCACTAAGAATATGATTAAACACATATTAATACTGGCCAGGATCAAGTATATCAAGGTAGATTTAAGAGAAATTTTATGCTTGCAAACATCAAGATAAGGAAGAAAGCAAAGTTTAAATCAAGATTTCAATAAAAAGAAACTCATGCTAGGAGGCATCTCAATAATTTTATTAAAACAATTCACTTTTTGAGGACTGTTATCATCCATCCACGGAAGGTAATATCGTGTTCTGTACAAAAAGAATACCTAAAACCTGATGTCCAAATGGCCACTGGAACTTTTGATTGGCAGCAAATAGCATTATTTTCATTTTGCTCCAAATCCTCTTCATTCAGTTCATTATCTAATTATCCAGGTACACCTCTCCAGTAGAATTTGAGATGACTCTGGGCTAGCATTCAATCATGAAGCTGATGAAAAAGGTACCACAAGTTTCTCTAATGATTTCAGTATTTTAGCATCTGTGTTTGATGAGGACCACAGCAATTCATGAAGATCTGCTTGACCTAGTCAAAAGAACATGCAGGTATTTGATAATTATTAGTAAAAGTCAAAATTTAATTTCAAAAAAGAAAAGAAAACAAAATAAAACATTGGTTGAGTATAATGAAAGTTAATGCGGTAAAGTTAAAGCTCAATATGATATGAGGAGTATGCAGTGACATATATATATATATATATATATATATATAAACACGAAACTAGAATCTAGTGAAGTGCTTATCTTAAATGAGCAACAGAAAAGTGTCACATCAGTTCAGTGACGTAAAAAAGATAATATCAGTTCACCTTAAGATCTACCTGCAGGAAACCTGTCTTGCCAGTTGACTTTAGCTAATTTACAATCTCAATCAAGGTTACAGCAGCAAAGACTAGAAAAAGAACTCCTCCAACATAAGAAATAACCTGAAATTGAAAGTATTGTCTTAGATTATGTACAGGTCAACTTAAACAAAAATTAAAAGCATAGATATAAAGAAAGCTTAACAAACTGATGAAATTTGTCAGTGCAGTCGCATTAACAGCATAGATTATATTTCCCCTTCTAGGAAGTAATATGCCTGGAGTTAAATCTTATTATTTTTTGTATTATTTCAAAATTGGCTTAAATTTTTTGGTGCTCTATCTGCTCATATACAAGACTTATTAGATCATTTTTGAGGTAATCTAAGATAAAGAGAAAAAGAACATGTTTCCTTTGTAATTATAAGCATGGCTCAACTGAGCCAAAAATAAAAATACAAGGAATCAAATTTACTTCATATATCACCAGGTCACATTTGCAGAATTACAACATTCACAGGACCACATTTTATAAAGACATTGCTTAAGTAACTACCTTCTCAGAGACAAATGTTCCTAGCAAAGAACCACCGAGAACTGCAAGCTGCAAGCATGAAAGTATCCATTTGTCATGTTTCATGAAAAGGGGAAGAAACTTCAAAGCTACTTATTTAAAATGAACTAAACCTAGATAATGAATAAAAGATTCATTTGCCACACATGAAAGGATCTTTCAGATATATGTCATCCCCTTTGAGCTAAATGCAAATTGAAACCTATTCTTTCAGTATTTGCAAATCACTCCACCTGATATTATAACATTTTTTTAATTAAGGGCATGCTGACATGGCAACATCTTGCATTCATTACAAAATTTACCAGCTTGGGTGAATGATTTATGCATGAATGGTGTGGTTGAATAAACTAGAGTGAGGTAACTGATGAGTTGAATAGAGATTGATATAACCAATATGTAAGTTTGGTTAAATTTAGTAGCAAACAAGTATAAATTTCCAACATTTATTTTGTAGTTGCATATAAAAGTGAACCAGAGTATCCTTATCATATATAAAGAATAATATTTTTAACATATATTTGAGAACATTGTAAAAATTATTACATCCTGTCTCAGTTATTTACCAAAGTTGCAAGAGCATGACCAGCAGTTGCCCCTGCAATGACACCTAGAGGTGAAGAAGCTGCAGCAAGTGCTGTATAAGAGACAATTCAGCTGTCATTTTTAACATCACCAGACATTAGTAAAAACCAAGTAATAGATAGATATCACTATTCACCTATTGTG
The DNA here is from genome assembly GCF_036884655.1 of Musa acuminata AAA Group. NCBI lineage: Eukaryota > Viridiplantae > Streptophyta > Magnoliopsida > Zingiberales > Musaceae > Musa > Musa acuminata. The sequence goes on along the minus strand of NC_088338.1, from coordinate 4,842,436 downwards.
GAGAAAAAGGATTTGTCACCCCATTCAGCAACGAAGACCAAGACGAATGTGCTGAGAACAGTACTGGCTGCAGCCATAATTCCTGCACCATCTCCTGAAAATTCTGAAACTGCTAACTCTGCCTGATATGAAATTTGAAAGACATTGTTTCATAATTTCATTAACCACAAAAAGGAGAGCACTAATTTACTATTGGCTAAATGTATAACAAGGAATAAAATGATCATTCAAAGATATAAAACATGCACATACTGCTCGACATAAAAAATAACTTCCTCTTTGTAACATGCATAGAAAAATGACTAGCATCACAAAAGTGCTAGATTTGACCCGTGGATTTGGATTTACTCAAGATGAAGTAGATTAGGTAAGATGTGAGTCTAGCTTGAATCAATTTAATGTTCTCAAGTGAAATTAAACAAGTGCCCTTTTCCTTTTCTTTATAATTTTCAGTAAGATTTTAAATTATATATTAGCCAATTATTTGATTTAATTAGGATCGGTGTTAGTTTCAATGTCCATCCAACAACGACACCTAGTTTTGCATTGGCAATATCATTGTGAGTTCATTTTACCAAATTGAGTACATCTAGAAAAGGCCAGTCAAGCTAAGGACTCAATAACTCATAACTCATATGGACACTTGATTTGCAGAATGGAGAAGAAGAGGAAGACCTACAAATAATTGTGATAAAATCTGAAAAGCCAAATAAAAGATTAATAGGCAAAACAAGGAAGAACTACAATAACTGATTAAGAAAGGAAAAGGAATAACAGAAAGTGAAATATAGGGGGCTTTATAGGTGACTCCAGAGATTATGCAGTTCACAGACACAGGTGTCAGTCCACATGAATTGTTAACATGGGAATTTATAAGCCAAGAAGTTTGCCTGAATACAATCGACAAAATATTTTGGGCAGCTCAAGGATTCAGTTGGAGTTCAAAAAAAAGAGAAACTTGGTCCTTCATGTGAAAAAGAGGAGATGAAAAGAAACTCCAGTAGGAAACTCTCTCTGAATATGTTGGATAAGGGCATCATTAAAATTCAAGGATCCAGTTGGAGTTCAAAAACAAGAGACAAAAAGTAAATCATATGTGGCAAAAGATCAGTGTTCTAAAGAACACATCAAAAAAGACCATGATGGGCACTGCAGTAGGATAGTTTTTAGTAGTCCAGACTACTGAATATCCATTCATATAAACAGAAAATTCATGTCAATTTCATTGTAAATATGATAACAGGCTTGCGTATCATATACCAAATGTTTTGGAGTTGAAATAGATCTATTTGCTTTCATCAATATAAGATATTTCATAATATCTTAACCATGTTTCTTTATTTAAGATTAAATTTCCAAGGGAATATCTGAGTGCGGTCAATAGGTCACCTCCTTTTGTTCATCCGTGGTTTGTTGTCCATCATCTGAAGCAGCCTCAAGCAATGTAGTAACTCCAAAGTAAACCTGAAATTATTTGAGTCAAGCAAACATGACATTATGGAGTTGTATGCACAAAATGTGCAAATAACATCTAGGGGTCTAGAGATTTGGCATCTAACAAAAAGGTGAAAATTGTCGTGGCTCTACTAGTGTCCACTATTGTTTTCTTTATTATATGACAGCAGGAGTTGATGACAGTTACCAAGAGGCAAACTGCTGCAAAATCATCAATTGGAAAGTCTGTCTCACCAAACCTGCACTAATAGAATTTTTAACAGTGTCCAAGTGTACAAAAAGATCATCGATTCTTCATAGCAAGAACACCAGAAATACCTAAATGGAACAACGCCGTCAATATAATGAAATGTTCGTCCCAGAACAACCGAAACAACTGACATTGCCCTGTCAGATACAAAAAATATAAATGATTACAACTGGCTACATATTCTGAAATGCTAGATCTAGAAAATAGCTCTCCCTTGGAACAAAAAGCAACAAATAGTTTGAAGAGAATCTATTTACACCCACCAAAGAAACCCAATGAAGAAACCCAGATGATTGTAATTGTCAGACCATCAATCACATGCCTAAATTGTCAATGCCTCAATGGCAACAATCCCACTTGTTAAATTGTTAGTTGCCACATTTTGTGATGCCTAAATGTCCATTTTGGGTTTCTGTTCTGGGTTAATAGAGCATTGCTATTTCAAGGAGTTCAACTTAACAGAAATTTTCAAACTGCAGTTGCTTAACCTGACAGAGTTTCCAGATTTTCTGTGCCATTACAAACTTAAATCCTGGCAGAGACAAAGCTTTCATGGAATCAAGTCAAAAAGCTAACATCTACATATGTATTCTTTCATTAGATCTCATTAACAAAGAACCATAAATGGGATCATGTTATGAAAATGACTATAAATCAAGGAAAGTGGCACAAATACAAGTAGTTGTTAGGTTCTCATTTTCAAGTCATCAAAAATCACATGTAATATATTCTCTCAGAAATTAACTTTTTATCATGAGAATATCTCTTCTCACAAACTGTAACCTGGCCCATCAGATATAGCAACATGTCAAGGACCTGCCAAGGTTATCCAATGACTGAAACATAGCTAATGATTCAGCACAAGCAATAACATCCGAACTCTTTGGTGCGCACTTTTACTTATATACTAAATTTATGAAAGCAAAACAGAGGCTATAATTTTCTTCAACCTGAAATGGTGTTCTCTTCTGTTGATGAATCCCCCATGCCACTCAAGAAACAGTACTATTTGCTAAAATTTAAATCTATGAGCACATAAAAATGAACGCAATCAAATTCTTCTGAGATGAATTTACAGGTAAGAATATGGAAGTTTACTTCTTTTAGGATTGTTGACAATTTGAAGTAGAATGACAGAAAACAGATCCACAGGTAACAGATAAAAGGAGAACTTTAAAGGAAAACTGTTGCAAGTTGTGTACTCACGCAAGTGCTCCAAATGTGCCTAGAAAAACTACAAGTCCAGAGTTTCTAGCTGCCAAAAGTGCCTACAAAAACAAGCAAAAATGTAGCATAAAATAGTTAATATATCTCTGAAATAACAGAAATCACAAATTTAGTCAAGCTAGGAACTTCGTATATTTTATCTTCCATGGTAGAACAGCAGACTAATAATTCTAAGGTTGAAACAAGAAAAAGAATTCATTGCTCTCAGAGAATATAGTGCAAGAAAGTGGTAGAAGTGATCAGTTCAACTTGCTGAAATCCTAAGAACATCTGGAGTGGTCTCACACTCTAGGTAAAAGAATTCTTCCATTAACTTATTGAAATCATTCTCAGTTGTTTTTATACAGACAAGATGCCAACATTTACATACTGCATATTTGGAGCAGATTGACATGGTGTACAAAATTTTATAATTTTTAAGTAAACATGACATGATTATCTCAAGAAAAAAGATGTTGTTCTTGCAATAGAATCCATGATCTTCAGGATTGTGATTGCAGATTTGTTAATGGTTATGGAATTTAATTTTTTTAGGATATCTATAGAAAGCAATTGTGTGTTCATGACAAGAGTTGTGTATCTATGCATATGGCATGAAATTCATGTGTAGCATTTGGCTTTCGGGTTTGATGAGCACCAATGATGTATGAAAAAATAGTAAGAGGCCAAAACCTCATTCACAGGTAGCAAGCTATACCATTCTATACACTGGCAGTGGGCAACTTCTTCATTCAACAAGGTCATCATAATAATCTTATCTTATTATCTTCAGAAATATCTAAGTTCTGGCTCAATAACACAAACATACAAGTTTTCAGTCCATGCTTTCTGACTTGTATGCCATAAAGAATCAGTTGAATCTTCATTGCTAACAATGCTTTGCAAGTAGGAACATTCTTCTTGATAACTTTGTTAGGAGGAATTCTGGTGCTGCAACCTAATATTGCCAAGCACACTACTTTACTATTTTTCCATGAAGAGCCAAAAAGGCAACATCAATGAGTATTATAAGGGGATCCAATATGGAGAGTTTTCAGTAAATTTTATGGATTAGCTATATGTTCCCTTATTAAATCATTTTAAGAGACTGAACAAAAAGTTGAGAGATGTTAAGTTAGGTACACATATACAAACAGTTGCTACCATGAACCCCAAGCATTATCTAATTTTGTTGATAATAACAGGTCAACTAATGCATTCAGCAAAGGAGACCTTACAGCAATAAAAAATGTTTTGTCTCCCAGTTCAGAGAAAAAGATCAGCAAAAATGCCTGCATAAACAGTGTTATAGCACGTTATATGTAAAGAAGCCAAAACCAAAAAAATGAAAATAACCATAAAAGAAGTGTCAATTTGTACAATAAAATCACATCTTTATTCTGTTTTGCATACATCAGTAACATGCTAAAACAATATACTGAGTGACAATTTAATGCATTTACGAAAGGACCAACATTTCCCGTTCTTGATGATGGAAAATTTTAGAACAAAGCAATATGATAATTCTTCTCCCGAGCAGGATAACAGAGTAAAATGGTGAACCCAGTGTATGAGATTCCAACCAATATGGGAACTGAGAATGGCATACGTAGAGAGACCATTTCTATGACCCAAACCCAGTTACCTAGGTAGCAAAGGAACAATCTTAACATTGTACCAACAATTACATGGTGTACTTTTGTGTTTATATGTGCTTGGGCTTCCTGAATGTGTGGTTGTGTTTAGACTGGTAAGTTCAAAGAGCAATTATCTGTTCGAATTGTTTACTTATGTTGCAATGTCTTTCATGATCATATTATCAACAACATGAAAGAAGCAATATCTGACATATTCAGATTTTTATAGGATCCAACTATAACAGGACCAGTGTTGTTTCTCACTTTCAAAATCTTAAAAATTATGCATTTAAAGAATTTGAGAACTTCAAATACTGAATATGTGAAACTTCACTACTCTGATTATGAAGAAATCAAGAAAAGTTGTTTTACATATCCATCAGTTAATGCAGGAAAGTTATAAATCAATACATGAAACTGCCAATTAGTCGGTATGATTGTTGTGTCTTTATGCTTATCAATATATTACAGGACTTGAAAGACATAAGATGCTTGGACACTAGATAATATCAGCCTGCATGGATAAGCACCACAAAGCTAGCCTTCTTGCCTGCATCAGTCAAAAAAGTATTGTTGGATCTTAGCAAAAAATTTTGTGGTTCCATCCTACAAAGGGTACCAACAGCTTAGGTTGTAGCAAACTTTTTCAAATATTAGAGAAGAGCTGTATTTAGCTACTTTTAACTTTCATGAGAAACCAAAACAGCCTAACAACAGTATGAACGGTGAAATGCCTCAAACAGGTTGATAACTGGTTAGGAACATTCAACTGAATTTACCATGATAAGCCAATTACTTGTTTTGAAGCCATTTGTACAAAGTTGATTATCCCATGAATGCATTATCCAAAAAGAAATAAGGGTCATTGAGTGGAAATTTATATCACTTATGAGTACTTATTCAAAATTCTGATAAATTCTTGAAAATGGATTATCTGGTTGCTTCTTACTAGAATATATTGCAATCACATTAACCATCATCATCTGGTTATATTTGCAAAAATAAGAAGTATCAGAAAAGGAATTCATGCATCAGTTTTTCTATCGTTATGTTAGGTCAACAAACATAGAGAGTTTTTCAGTAATATAGAAACCTAAAATTGATGTTGTTCAGTAAATAAAAATGCAATATCAAGTATCGATACTCTAACTTCATACGCAAGTTAAAGATAATAATACAATGCCACTAAGTACCAATAACAGTTCAAAATTTTAGAACATGAGTACGAAAATGTTGATATCAAAAGACACAAGGAAGATTTCCTACTGATGCAAATCCTGTACTTAGATCACCAAGATCTCCTATATAAGCCGTTGGCTGAACTCCGGAAAAATCTGTACCAGCAATTGCCTGCTGAGACACTTGAAAGGTGAGTAGACCAACAAGAAATGTCAACTCAATTCCTTTCCAAAGATCAGAGAGTGGAGATTTGCTTTGCTGGCAAGAATGGGTTCTGCAGCTCCTACTCTTTGTTTCCGTAAAACTGTTATCATCATCCCTAGTTTCCATGGATCGGAGAGTTGCTTTGCCGCTATGATTGTCTAGATATCTGAGCCCCTACCATCAGATCGAGAGAATCATACAAAAGCTTAATCCGAGAGGATATCCATATGCACACACATATACTCCTTACCGTTCCATCTCCCGGAATCCGACTCCTGCACGGTCTCCCCGATCTCGTCGGAGGAGGTGTGGGAAATTGGTGAGAAGCACGAGGGCGGACGGCATTACTGGAGGCGGGGGCGATACGGGACCAGGTGAGGTGGCGGCGGAGAGGGGCTGCGGCCGGTGATGGTAGAGAGGGGAAGGAGGAGAGAAGGGAGGGAGATGTCGATGCTCTAGTGAAGCTGCCGCAGCGAACCATCGTTTCCCCTCTCCGGACCTGCGAGTGGAGCCGAATGGATATAAGACGATGACTTCGGATCGTTTCCCTCCACAAACCCGAGGCTGCTGATTCCCTCTCTGCAGCCAGACAGGAGACAGCGTATAAAACTCCTTTAACCATCTTATATTACATATGTATTATTACATATGTATTATTTCAAATATTTATATCCGATAATCCATGATATTTGGTGATCCATGTAATATCTCATTAGTCTCACATCGGAAGCGGACAATATATATGATTAATTTATAAGGGTCTGATGAGTGTACTATATTAACTCTCACTTAAGCATTTTGGTCTCTACATCCTATCACAAACGAGAATGACAAATGTCATACCTCTCATGTCATCGTTTATTTATCATTCATAATTTAATGATTTGGTTTGCCAACTATATTATGAATTTAAATTATGAAAAAAAAACTTAAATAAATAATCCCTGGTCTGATTGGGTTGTCACTTCTCCAAAGCACACGGGTCCCGACCTCAGACATATGTCCCTCGATAGGTCTGCTTTGACATGGTCTAATTTGATCTTGCCGAGTTCGATAAGGTCGATCCAATTTATGATAGAATCCGATTGGACTCGTTTTGGTTCGGTCTGACCCATTCATCCATCTTACATCCCTAGACAACACCCCCGATCTCACCCGCAAATCCAAATGCCGATGATCGAATCGGACGGTCCTAATGCCACCAGAGTGCCAACTAGCCGTTTCCCGTTTCCTATATATACGGTATGCAAACAAAATCCCCTGCTAACGCTTCGAACCGTGGACTAGGGTTTTCGCACTTCCCTCCAACCAAAGAAACACCCGTCGCCGCCAGCGCTGTTGTCGCCATGGGTCGCATGCACAGCCGCGGGTGATCCAACTCTCCGACTCATATCTTTCCGCTGTTTTCCGTTCTCGTTCTATCTCTCTTGTAATGGAATCGTTCTCTGCGTGTTGGGCTGCAGAAAGGGTATCTCCTCGTCGGCGCTGCCGTACAAGAGGACGCCACCGAGCTGGCTTAAGATCTCCGCAGCGGATGTGAGCCGTCGCCTCCTAATCTGGTTCCCGCTTTTGTTATTTGTTCTGTTGGGCTTTCTTTTGAACTCTGTCGATGCGGTCGCTCAGGTTGAGGAAAACATCTGCAAGTTTGCGAAGAAGGGACTGTCGCCGTCGCAGATTGGTGTTATTCTTCGTGACTCGCACGGTATCGCCCAGGTCAAGAGCGTCACCGGGAGCAAGATCCTTAGGATCCTCAAGGCTCATGGTACTAGCTTAGTAGCTTTCTCATCAGAAAATTTTCTTCTCTTCTTCTAGGGCTAGATTTTACCTTTTGTAATATGTATATGGTGCTGTCTTGAATTTGTTTCTGTTGTTCTGTTTGATTTTGAGATCGATTTTGATCATGGGGTTGATGTAGGGCTTCAACCGGGGTTACCAGAGGATCTGTACCACCTGATTAAAAAAGCAGTAGCCATCAGGAAGCACTTGGAGAGGAGCAGGAAAGACAAGGACTCCAAATTCAGGTTGATCCTGGTGGAGAGCAGGATCCATCGCTTGGCTCGGTACTACAAGAGGACCAAGAAGGTCGAATCTACCTGGAAATAGTGAGTAGCTCTACCACTTTTGTGCCGTCGCTACATGCTAATCACAATTTCATACGGTGTTTGGTAGCCGATATTTGTGGATGCACCACATTTACAGTGCTTTCTCATATGCAGGATGACTTGTTTGATAATTTATATTAGTAAATACATCTGACAATACATTTGTGGATCTCAAGAAAAGTAGAGGGATGATGTAAAATAAATAAATTTAAATGACGCTTTCAGTATAATTTGCTACTCTGCATTTTTGAATGTGCAAAATATGCATTTGGGAGATAAACAGGCTAACACATCCATCCTTCATTGTGTCCACTATGCATCATAGGGCAAAGAAGTTAATATACTGGATTCCCTTTTAGTTCAACATCTAGATTCTCTAGGACGTTATAGCGATCATTAGGTTTGTACACCAAAGTGTAACTAGCAGCTCTCTGAATCCATATATATCTGATCATATAGTACTTCAGTTTTGATGCATAATTTTATCAGCATCTTATGGGCTTTGATTTCAGAAGCTAGGCATTATAATTCTTTTAGTAAATTATGGTATTTACTATGATGTCAATTTTTTGGTTTCAACAGAGAATTACAGGGAACTACGTAATGGGTAATTGATGTATTTAAAAATTTTAATTGTACCTAGGTTTAAGAAGGTGGTGAAACCATTATGTATTATTGTAGTTTTATCATGATATCGATGCCTTCAGATCTTGTAGTTGTATCTTTAATACACAACTATCAAAATCTGATCAGGCACTGACACAATGAAGCCTGTTTAGCTTTCATGTTTAATAAAAGGTTAGCAACATAAAAAATTAATAAAATTTTATGCAATATGAGAATAACATTTTAAAATGCAAACACTAACAGTCGTTGAAAGTTTGAAAAATCTTGAGGACTAAAAAATTTTAAATGCTAAAACACATTTAAGCACTAAATAATTATTCTTTTAAAGATACATTAAACTAAAATAACCAGCATGTAATCAACTGTATACATGAACTAAATTCGAGCGAAGATAACACTATGTTGGTGTATCTTATAAATGTAATTTAAATGATATTATGAATATAATTTAAGAGTGATAAGCTAGAGCTCAAGAAGGTAGTAGAATCGAAATTATAATTGAGTTTCAATATGAGCATGATGTTTCTGTTGGAGTAGATAGAAATGAATATGAAGTTATTGAACATGGCACAAAGGGGATAAACATGTGATCCGTCTAGTAAGTGTCATGTGTGTTTTCAGTATTCTAATTATGAGTCCTATAACTCATGAATCGTATCTGTCTGACTGGCGAACCCAAATCCCTGAGGTTTTGCAGCAGATGGCACAAAATTTTTCTATATAATTTGTTCATTTATTAAAAAAGCGAGTGTCTTGCATGCATGAAGGAAATTTGTTCAGATGATGTTGCATGGACAACAACAAGAAGTGACCATAAGATCCCAACTAATTGTGGCTAGTCATGTAGATCTTTTCTCACCATTGAGCTGTTTGGGGGGCAGCATAACTAGAAAACTAGTAGTCACAAAATATCTCTTTTTGTCATTTTTAATGAAGCTTGGCTCAATCTGCGTCTCATTCTAGCACTTCTAATTTTAATTGGCTCTTATCTTTTCACTGTTACATCTATGGGTCTCCTTTATCATGTTTATATCATTGTTAAAAAAAAATCCTTGTTCTATGCGTTTCGTAGCAAATAATGTTCTAATGAAGAGTTCTTGCCAATTCCATTACATGATAAAAAACAACAGATTTTTCATTCGAAATAATAAGCAAATAAATATATCTTCATGGAATCTTTTAATATTCTCAGGGTTACAAGAATAGCTATACTCCTTGGGACATGAACTCTAATGAATTTTTATATCTTTTTTTTTTTAATGTTTTGTCTAGTATGTCAATTCAAGCTTTTTCTCAATGATTAGGCATATTCTATTAAAGGGCAATAAACACAATTTTGATCATTTGTATTCAAAATTTCTCTCATGCATGCCCTTAGGCATTCTTATAGGTCACTACAGGTTGTTTAATACATGTTTTCTCCAAATTGTACTTTTGCAGCTTACAAGGTTCTTATCCTCCTATCTTTCTGTTATTGCCATTTACCCACGATATTAGTCTAATGGCTACTTCGCTTTATTTGCACAGTGATGCCAGCATTGCCAGCACTATGGTGTCTTAGGATTATGCTTACCGTAAGCAATCTGGTTCTTTGATTAGCTTGAAGACTTCATTTGTTAGAGCGGGGCCTTTATAATTTTCAAGAGAGGACAAACTTTTTTTATTGAATTATCAAATTTGTGTCAGCTGGACGTGTTAGACGTTTAGCATCCTGTTTTATTGAACTTGTGGCATCAGAATGTGCTCAAGATATGATATTTTCTATGTTCTTTAGCAGGCAAGCGTAGATTAGCGTGTGTGAACTACAGTGTTTCTTGTTTGGAGATCACAAGCTTGGATTTAGCATGGAGCAGAGAGTCAGTTTGCTATATGTTGGCATGAGTTGATGCTTTAAACTATCGTAACGAATGGCTAGAATTTTGGTTACATGTCTGTCAAACAACGTGTTTGGATTGTGTATCGAAATCTTAATAGTCGCTATGGTCGGGCTCAAAGAAGCTGATTTGCTGTACACCTTCAGTTTCTGGGTTTCAAAGATTAAGTTGTCGATAAATTTTATATTATTATGATATTTAAAACCTTTATTTGTTTTATAATTTCTGATGTATACAATGTCAAGGTGAAATCGAAATAAGTATATATCTAAGGCCAATTTTTAACATAACAAGTATTTATAAAAATCAAATTGATATGGTTTTAAGAAAGATATAGTGTTGGTTGGTGTAATTTTAATTTATTGAAGAAAATAATAACTCAAATTTTAGTATCCGAGTTCAAATCACTTGATTTAGTTTTAATTATAACAATTTAGTTCTGTTTAAACTTTTTGATTTTAAATCGAATTTCAACTGCCACATTAAATATTTAAATATATATTTGCAAGAATTAGCTGATTAATTAATGCAATATTCGAAACTCCTCGAGGGTATGTTTGGAATTGTGACTGCATGATAAATCGTTCGGCTCGAAACCCCAACCCTCCTCTTCTGTTCAGCCAGTGCTGCATTTATTCGAAGCGCGGGAGAGTAAAAAGATGCACGCAGCGGCGGCGAACGAGAGGTGAAGCTTGAGTCCTTTCCCAGAATCATCTCTCTGTCGATTCCTCCTGCTGTCTGAAGTGATTTCTAGTGTTAGGTTTTGATCCTTCGGAATAGATGGTGGCGGCATACGGAGCGATGAAACCGACTGAATTGGGCCTGGAAGAGCCCCAAGAGCAGCTCCACCGAATCCGGATCACCCTCTCCTCCAGGCTCCAAGAACGTCATGAATCTCGAGAAGGGTGCCTCATGTCTATCACATCACTTGGATCTGGTTCTCTTCTTCTTATTTCCTTATTTCGAATTGGTTGTCCAGTATGTGCGGATCTGTAGAGGTGAGCGAAGGACAAGCGGCTGACGGTCAAGGTTGCCCACCAAGGTACTCCACATCTCTGTTTTGATATTTCCCATGTTTACTTAAATTCACGATGTCCAGCAATGTTGCTTGTCTTGATCATCAGCCTGTTATTGACGTATTGTGTCCATGGCATCAGTTTGATGGCCTCAGATTAATCTTCATCAGCGCTTTTTATAGCTTTGATTGCATTGGACGCTGATCTTAGTTTTGATGGCTTAAAGCTGACTCAACGACTTGCTCACCATCTCAGTTGCAACTGGTAGTGTATTAGTTTAGAATACAAAAACATGGACATACGTTATTAACGAAAAATGAATAATACATTTCTATGATTTATTGGTTAGTATCTGTGCTTATTGATTATATAATTTTCTGCACATAAGTCTTCATTAAGCAAAGACGGAAATTCTTGTAAATAATGCAAAGCAGATAAATTGAAACAAACTGCTAATGATGTGCAGCTTAGATCTTAGGCTGCATCAGTTGGCTGAGCAGATAAATATCACGACACAGTTGGCAAACTTCTGCTCTATGATGTCTCAGAGATTGAGCTTTTTTAAAGTTAATGCTTAATTAAAATGGCAGCCTTTTATGAGGAGAGTGTCTGTACACATGCCTGCCTAGATGTATCATATCTACTGACTAGTACCCAAGAACTAAGGATGCTTTGCTGTTTCCCTTGAAGAAACCTAGAAAGGTTGTGGGCCTAATAAATAAAAAATTCAAAAATTGATAGAATATCTTGGTTTCAAAATGGTTCAGCGGTTCAACTCAACTTATTATGCGTATGACTAGAGAAATTTGGTTCATTATACTTTGGGTAGGCTAATGTATCAGGTATGGGGAAAACAAAAAAGAATAGTATTGCAAATCTTGACCTTTTTCATGTTATAGCATGTTCCAGAGTTAACAAAAGGTAAAATTAGCAATACTTTTGAATGCCTTTACTTATATCTCTTAGGTGCCTATTTATTGTATTAAGTTTTGTAACTTCTACTTGTATTTTGTTTTACCAGAGGCTTTTGGTGAAACATTGATCGGGGAAATAACTAATACCAAAGATGTAGCTTTCAAAGCTTAAGCTTTTAAAATTTTGTGCAAAATAAAAATTGTTGTTTCTTTGCACTAAGATTTTCTTTTGGATGATTTCCCTAAAAAAAGCTCCTAGTATTGCCTTTTTCTTGTAGAAGGCTCCATATTGGACAAAGGTGATCTCAATCGCCCTTATGTCATTTTCTTCATTTTCCTCTCTTTCTAGATACATTCAACTGATATAATATTGGTTCAATTGAATGAAATTAAAAAGAGAGGGAAATGAGGAAAAAGACAAAAGAGTGGCTGAGGGTATGTTTGTCCAGCTGCAAAGATGGGGTTTCTCTATTGGAAAAATCTAATATGCTCTGCGGGAAAGGCAACAATAAGGGGTTAAAAGGAAATCATCTTTTTCTTTTTACTTTCAGGATTTTCATAATAAGGGTAGTTCTTGAGGAAAAATAGAAATAAAGTTTTTAAGTGAGTCTGGTACACTACTGTTGTACTTATCTTTCAAGTGTTTGAAATGCAAATTTGAAGTTTAAAAAAAGTCCATTAATGTATATGATAATATGTGTTACACAAAAAGTTTACAGTTTCTTCTTTCATAATTGAGCATCTTGTATGGGGTCACCAACAAATAATTTGATTGTGCAGATGAGTTTGAGTTTACAAGTAAGAGAATTAGTCTATGCTGAGATCTTCTCTATGAAGTCTTACAAAACAACTTTTTAAAACTGATGCTCGGTTGTCTGGTTGTCTGTGGTGACTATTAGCCTAATATGACAGCTTGAAATACTAAAACAGGATATTCCAATGATCATTGCTTATCAGTGTCCGATTTGGACTTGACTTTGAAGATTATAACAATCATAAGAAGGCTCCCTGGAGTACTGGAGCAGAGCTTTCACCTTCTTTGAGAAAAATGAAACTTTCAAATGACCAGGTTTTAAAGTTTACTGTCCTCTTTGGATCTATGTTTAATGAGGTTTCCGGTTTTCTGACTTCATACTGTTGGTCTGGTTAATTTGCATGGTGGCATTGCTTGGATTGGCAAAGGCATGTTATCTTATGGGTTTGCTTTAGACATGTTATTTTGTAATTGGAGTCATGCCAGTATCATGTTGATACAGTTGAATCCACTAATGCTCATAATTTGATCTGTTTCCAAGTATATCATCATGTTATCTTAGTCTGCAACTTTTCTGGAACTTGATGGTGATCTTTAATCGCATGAACCAACACATGAAATCGGTTTGAGCTCCGTGTACCCCAGAGTAATTGATCTTGCCAGCTCTTCCGAGCTGGTGAAGCAGATCGCGTGGATCAGCATCGAACCTGGCTTGGACGTCGAAGTGACAATTGCAGAACCACAAGTTTATCTTGATCTGTTAATCCAAGCATCGCATGTCATTATACAATCTTCTAAATGGCCTATTTTACATTCAGATTTTTCTTGATTTCTACGGGTAAGTGAACTGGCTGTTTAGAGTGTTTTTCTTTTTTCCAGAATGATATCTTATTCCTCTTCAATTCACAGCGTTTGGCTTAATCTCTGAATCTTATGAGGATCTTTATTTTCTTGACAGACTTACCTCATGCCTTGATTCGCCAAGCAACTGTTTGTGACAATACTCAAAAGAAGCTAGCACAAAAGAAATCGTGTGATTGGTTATCCGATGACATTTACAAATAGCAATGCTCCTTTCTCATGTCATCCTCTTCCAAGACGCCGGACCAGTTGGCCCGCCATGTTTCGTCGCCTTCTGCTCCTAAAAGGCAGCGAGAGTACCGAAGGGGCAAACCCGATCGCCAAATTTCCCGCTGCTTAAGCATCGTTAGGACTGCAACGTGGCCTACGGCGACGCGCGTTCGTACTGGGAGTCGGCATGTGCTGCGGGATCCATATCCATCGCTACTCTTCTCGCGGATGATCGCCCATCAGAAAGACTATTTGATGCGAGGGGGGCCGGTCCCGAAGAAATATCCCGCTGTGCAATCGATGGCACGCGGTGGGGGTCATAATTTACCTCTCTGCTGGTCCACCACGAGAGAGCCGAGGAGGCCCACCACCTGTTCGACGATTTGATTGTTGAACACGCACGGCCCCGCGGTAAAAAACCAGGAAGGTATGTATTATTACGCCATATCCATTCGTTGATATCCGCATAGTTAATTGTTGATGGAAGACCTTTTTACATTGTAGTCAAGTAAGCCGAATGGATTAAGGTTAACATTATGGTTTTTTTTTTATTGTCATCGTAGTACAGAAACAGATAAAGATGAAATGGAAGCAGAAAAGAGAAGGTGAGGGTTTCCCATGAGGCATGGAGGATTGAGTGCTTGTACAAGCAATGGCTTGAAATGTGTGTAAGGGAGGCAAGTGGGGCCTGCACTGGCAGCTAGGTATAAAGGTTCCAACCTGTCATCCATTATTTACGACCATGGCCATTCAATGGCGCGCTTTCCCCCCTTTCTCTACCACTTCTCTTCTTCTTCCTCCTTATAACCAGGCAATAGAAGAGTAGTGTCTGAGAAGGAACCCCACTTCCTTCCTTTCCACACACTCCTCTCTCGTGGCCTTCTTTAGGTATAATCTCTTCTGCTACAATGTCCGTGTCGAGCTCCTGCTTGTTGCTCCTCGCGCTCGCGGCTTTGGCGGTCGCTTCGCCACTCGCTGTTGTGGCGTGGCGGCCATGGCCGCACCACTTCGTTAGCAGAAGCGCCGTCAATGCCACCGCCGCCATGAACACTGGCGGTGGCAGCGGTGGGAGTGTAGACACCGGGGGCCTCGGGGTGTCGAAGAAGTACGAGGGGTCGTCGGAGTTCGTGAAGCTTCGGTACCACATGGGCCCCGTGCTCACGGCCAACGTCACCATCCATCCCATCTGGTACGGTGCTTGGGCGCCGGCTCAGAAGCACATCCTCCGTGCCTTTCTCCGCTCCATCTCCGCCGCGTCCGCCCCTCACCCTTCCGTCGCCGCCTGGTGGCGCACCGTCCGCCTCTACACCGACCAGACCGGCGCCAATGTCTCCGCCACCGTGCTCCTCGGCGCGGAGCGGTCCGACCGCCACTACTCCCGCGGCCGCGCCCTCACCCGCCTCTCCATCCAGTCCGTCATCCGCGACGCCGTGACCGCCCCCCGCCGCCCCATCCCTGTCAATCCCCGCGGTGGCCTCTACCTCGTCCTCACCTCGTCCGACGTCGCCGTCCAGGACTTCTGCGTGCAGGCCTGTGGCTTCCACTACTTCACTTTCCCGGCCATCGTCGGCTACACCCTCCCCTACGCCTGGGTGGGCAACTCCGCCACCCAGTGCCCTGGCATCTGCGCCTACCCCTTCGCCGTGCCGCCCTTCGCTGTCGGCCTCCGCTCCGCGGAGCGCCCGCCCAACGGCGACGTCGGCGTCGACGGTATGGTCAGCGTGGTGGCGCACGAGCTGGCGGAGATGGCCTCCAACCCGCTCGTCAACGCGTGGTACGCCGGGGAGGACCCCTGCTTCCCCACCGAGATCGCCGATCTCTGCGAGGGCATCTATGGAACCGGCGGTGGCGGAGCCTACACCGGCCAGCTGCTGATCGACTCTCATACCGGCGCCGCCTTCAACATGCACGGGGTGGGCGGCAGCAAGTTCCTGGTGCAGTGGATTTGGCACCCCTACTTGAGCTACTGCAGCGGACCCAACGCACTCGATCACCAGTAACCTTCCTACCACTGTTACCAGCAGGAAGTCGAAAGAAGATGAAGCCTGCCTCATGCGCTACCTAAATAAGAAAGTGGAGGAAGACGACTGAGGAGATGGTGTAGGAGTAGGGCTTTGTGTACAGAGAGGGAGGTGGACGAAGGAGGGAGACAGAAGCTGCTTGCTCATGCTTTCGCTGCTAGTGTGTGTTGTGTTCATAGTGTCTTGGGCTTCTCACTCATTGCATCGCTTTCCTCTTCCATCTCGCTTTCCCCCATACTTATGCTTCTGCTAGGAATGCATTTGGCGTGCATTCTTAGAGCAGCAATGGAAGAGCCGCTGATGTTTAAAGCTGCGTCATTCCGAGCCTCCGACCTTGTCCAAGGCGTCAGCTTACCATGTCGAGCAGTGGGTTAATGGCCATGGCATCCCCATAAGCGAGAAAGGCAGTGAGGAGGATGATAATACGAAGGGGGAATACGAAACCTTAGACGTCCTTTGATCCGTAGAAAACAGCGGCATCTGAATTCGAACAAGCCAAGCGGAGGAAAACGACGACCGTCCGTGACACCACTCCTTCACTTTGTCATGGGACTTTGGTCGAGCGTCCATGGCCTAAGTTTAGCTTTCGAGAGGCGTTAAACTTGAACGTAAGAACTCATCTGTTTCTATCAATGGTCCTGCCTTTACCTTCCCAAACCCAAAACGCCTAAAAATAGGTTCCACGCATGACGCATTTGCTTTCCACTGCTTTGGAACGCTCATGCTCGTGTACCACACTAAGTCATCTGACTAGCTTTCGTATTGGAGGCCCCAAAGTGACGTCAAACGAAATGAGAGGAGAGAAGCAATGCACCAACGCACTGTGTTAATGTATACTTAAGCTTCTTAGGATTTATGATAATCTAATAAAAAAATCTCTCTCGTAATATTAAAATAGTTTTTTTTTTCGATTTTTAATAAATATTTCTGCAATGAGCAATCTAAAATTACTCTGAACCGCGTGAAAGCCCTGTTTGTTCTGCTTTCAAAGGCAGTTTGAAGCAGCTTTCTATTTAATTAGCAGCTCTTCTGCTGTACTGGATTGCTATTGCGGCTAAAAGAAGTTATCAAAAACTTTGTTCCTTTTATTTAATATTTTTATGCAGTGTGTAATAACTCCGTTTAGTTCAATCGACATGTGATCTGTTGGGTATAATACTAACGATTTGGATTTAAATATTTTAGATTAATGGTTCAAATTTAATAAAATTAAATTTAATTGGGTAAGTCCAGAATTGGATTAAACATCTACCCAATTAAGTTAGTCAAAAATTAAAGTTGATCAAAATAAAAAATTAATTAAATTTTAATTTTTTTCTAAATTCGATCAAAAACTTGATTGATCAAATCTAAATCTAATCAAGCACTCAAAATACAGTTATGTTCAAGTCGGATCAAAATATTTTAACTAAAATAAATTTAATTAATTAATTTTATAATTGAGAATATAAGTTTAAAATCTTTAATATCTAAAGGGTAAAATTATAATTTTTCACAAGATATATAATGTAAATATTTGATTTCTAAAAGGTATAATTATCAAAAAGATATAATTGAAATTAAAAAGATTTATAAAGGTAAAACTATAATTTTAAAATGAAACCCTAATTCTCTCGCGGTTGTTGCCACCTATGCGTCACCCGTGGTGGCGCGAATATTCTCGTTTGGTTAATTGACACCTCACCGTTGCCATGCCCACGCGTGAGTATGCACATGTGCCACCCAGTGACCCCCTAAGGTCACCACAGCGCATGGTTGTGCCCATGCTTTCGCCCAAGCAACCACTATTCTTCAACGTCCAATTGACGCTGGTCGCGATCGGCAAATGCCACCACAGTGGCATTGCTGCAACTACCATAGCCACCTACGACCAAGGCAAGTCGACCATTGCAAGGTTGTTGCACACATGTAGTTGTGCATACAATCGTCATAGGCTATCGCATCCCATGACACTTTTACTGTATATGCAATCATTACCTACAATTGGGCTGGTGACCACACGATATCGTTGCCCTCAATAATAATGTCACCAACAACAAGCTGTCGATATTGGTCCATTGATTAAACACGCGGAACCTCGCATCGCCCGTAAGTAAGTGATAAGACAAACTAGATAAAAAAAGCATATTGACAACAAAGACGGCTTGTTTAAGTATCATAAATAAAAAATAAATAACACTTTTTAATAAACGAAAGGTGCTAATAAATAGGTTCATATATAAAATAGATTTAAAATATTTTTATGATATAAAGTATTTGATTTCAAAAAATAACTTCGATAGCAATTATAAGTATAAAAATCATGATTATGCTTCTATTATACAAAAAAAACTTTAATATCAGAAACTAAAATCAAATAGTGATAGATCAAATTTATGAAGTGTACCTTTCGATACTATTCAGAAATCCTTTATTTGATTTGCAGATGCTATAAGTGATGAATTATGGACTAAGGGATATCGGGAATAGATCTGCAATCTCAATAACTTTACGTAACAAAGGGGAGATGAGAAAAGATTTGTAATATCTCAAAAATATCATATCACGTATCTATGTTAAGTCTCTAAGAAGTCATGTCTATCTATAAATAAGAAGGTCTATGATAAGTAATCTATTCTTCCTTTCTTGTTCACGGACTATTTCATTCTTCTATTATTTTTTTATTTCTTTTTTATTGTTAGCATTTGTATTGTTATTATCCTTTACATTTGTACATATATATGAAAAATCTTGAACATATTATTAGATATTTTAGCCAAATTTTTTTTTTCAAATAGTAAATGTTGAGGAGAGGCTTTTGTCTTTGGACTTTTGCTAGTAATACTCTGATGTTTACTGGTTAAGATAACTGAAATTTTAAAAAATAATTAAAATTTAGTTTTGATCATTTTTAAATGATGGGCCTTAGTCCAATGGAAATGCTAGGTTGTTCTTTTCGATCTAGAAATCAGAGTTCAAATCATGAAAATATTTTTTTATATAAAAAAATTAGATATTTAAAGATAAAACTATGTATTGACTCTCTTTAGATCCCGCATATATAGGACCACTTAATGAGCAACATCCCGCATATATAGGACCACTTGATGAGCAACATGATGCTCGTGAGCAAACTTTCTGCTCAAAAGAAACATAGCATTGTCAGAATAATCATCGCATATCTTGCAAATATATGTCAGATGAGGTCCAAATATAATACCTCAAGATTGATGGCCTCACACAGCTATGGACAAAGACAGTTGCAAGCAATAGTATCTTGGATGGCTTCCCCAGTAAAGTGCAGCAGTAACTAGATACAACACCACCTCTCCAAGATGTTCTCCAGAGCAGACAACATACGAGGAGCACCTGAACATGAAGAGGCTTGGATTTAGTGTGAGCTTATGCTGATTTCAGCACTATTGTGTCGATGGCTAATGCTTGTTAGTCCTTCGATAATGGTGATCACATTCAAGGAGTAGCCACATTTTCCTTGGCAAGAGGAGCCATCTCCTCGCGTTGATTCCTGGTTCACTACCAGCAACTCCCAGGCTCAGAAACAATTGCTCCCACTTCTTAGCTGGTCCCTGGGACAAGCAAGCAACAAGTGGACCACACAAGTATAAAGAAGCGTGAGATGTTTGCAGCATATGCATGGGCTGTTAATATTTTCCTAGCACGAATAAGCTAACATGTAGAGAACCCGAGGAGAGAGGATCAATCTTTTGTTGCTCACCTTCCAGGAGAGATCTTGGTCCATCCAGTTCCGAATCATCTTTGCGAAAGCAGGTGTTTGATAGACCTCGAGCACCCTCTTCGTCATTTTCACAACTTTTTGTATGTCATCCTTATCGACGACATCACACTGAAAGAAGCGGAATTTCATGCTCCGTAGAATCATGTTGGCGCATTGATATGATGATTCACACAGGAAGCATGTCCTCACGTCGACATTGAAAGGACGCATATGGAAACCAGAGATGCCTTCTTTGACAGTGTCAACAAGTCCGCCAGTGGTGGCACACATGGGAGGCTGCAGAAAATTTTCACAATGGTCAAGATTTTCTCGCATGTCTTTGTTCAAAGAGATAAATATAGAATGAGATAACAGAATGCCTAACTAAAGCTGCAAAATGATATGAAACATTTCCACTCTAAAACCACACTGGAAACTAATCAAGCAGATGGAATTCCATTCGAGAACTGCCACAAAAGGAATGACAAGCTGCCATGATCCCATGAGCCAGAGGAACATTGAACTTTAGATGTGCTCTAACTTTGTCTGGAAACATATTCTCAAGCAATGCAAGCTGTTGCTCCAATTTCTTCTTGCCGGTACCCTGTAGGTGCACTCATCAGTGTCCTGCACTAAACAGAAGCACGGGACAAACCATGGGGTTCATCACTTGCAAGAACTATAACTTGGAACATTTTCATCAATGAATTCTGGAATTGCTGCAGCTAGAATGTCTGAGCCTTTCTGCTCTTCTAGTCGTCCGATGAAGGCTATAACAGGGATGTTTCGGTCGACAAGCAGCTTAACCTCAACTTGCAAAGCTTCCTTGTTGAAAGGTTTTGCATCCATTACCTAAAACTTTCTTTATAATTCAATTGTAGAGTCAAAAGTAAGGTCAAAATCGGCTGGCAATGCTTACTGTTGTTGCATCATAATTTGCAGATATATATCTGTCTGTCGATGGATTCCACTCATTTGTGTCCATCCCATTTACTATTCCAGTGATGCCTGTCAGCAGGATGTTGTCAACTCAACACCCTTTTCTTCCCCTGAGACAAGCTATTGGGCGTAATATGGGCTTACAGTCACAAACCTGTCTGATTCTAGGATTCCAGCTTTCATCCTAATTTTCCTTCCTTTCACAGGTTTGTCATATCTGCAAATTCAATTTATTATGTGATTTTGTCTGTGACGAGAAATTCATTTACAACAATTTCAGATTAATAACTAAAAAATATATAATTGAAAAGCATACCCATCAATAAAATCAAAGGAAGATTTAAATTGGTCAAGTAAAACGATTGCTCAATGAATCAGTTACCTATATATCAGTAGAAATTCCCAAAAACTAAGAATAAAATCGGGTAACATGGGAAACACACCTTCGCATTCTTGTAAATGCTGTGTGATTGGTACATGGTTTCTAAGTAGCATGGCAGTAAAGCAGTGTGCCAATTATTGGCAACAAGCACAACATCCTCCCCTGGATAAAAGAAATCATTGACAATAACAAAAATCATTGGTAGAATTGATCAGTTCAACAGAATATTATGAACAAAGATCATTCATATACCACATGGTCCAGAGAAGTGTTAACTGTTGTTGAGATGTAGAACTCTTGGAGCTTGCAGAGCTGCCTGAAAAAGTCATCCGCATCTTTGTGAAAACTACAACAGAGAGAAACTTAAAGTTTACAAGCTTCAAGGAAACCTCCTGATGCTGGTAATTGTTTGATCACAAAATGCACAAGTCCCTCACCTGGCACAGAAGGCTGAATCTTATCTGGTTGTCTTCATAATCAGTTCCTGCGAGAGGACCATATATCTTTCCTCCAGTTTTTCCCCAAACCTAAGGCGTGCAGATTTATGGTAAGCTTTATGTGGACAAAACAAATTAACATTATCGGTACTCTTAGAAAATTATTTTCCAAGGTAGATATAAGAAAAACCTTCTCAAGAAACATAGGGTGATCAAGAAAAACCCGATCAACCCCATTTTTGTGGCAGTGGAAGAAGTGAACAGTTTCGATGCTGTCCCCGACTTTTAACTGCATTCAGGAATAGAGATCAAGCAGTTTGGCTCAAAAGATTGGAAACGCTTGTGGCATCAACTAAATAGCGTACCTCAACCATGATGCTCGTATCCCACGCATCTCTGTATTGATCATACCGTGGTGTGACAGTCATGACCCTGTGTCCATTAGCCTACAGGAGGATCAGCCCCAAATAATCGAGTCAAAATAGGTTCCTGCTAAGAGAATTGTTGATCACACAAAAAAATCAATGAGTTGCATGAGGCAACCGTGCAGCATTGAGCAACAGTATAAGGAATACCGCCATGGCCGGTGGCAATCCTCCAAGAACATCACCGAGACCCCAGTTTTGCTCCATGGAGCCACCTCAGCACCAACGAACACCAAGTTCATTCTACTTCGACACACAACAACAGCCCAGGGCTTACGAGTCGAACGCCGGGAACCCCTTGTAGTTATCTCAGAAGATGCCTTCGAGTTCAGCTGCATTTGAAGTGAATCCACCACGTTCCTCGATCTCAGCCCTTCATGACCGGCGGCACGGCTACTCAAGTAGGGAATCCTGAAGCTCTGGAACTTCACCGGCTCGGAATCAAAAGCTCCGTTGTAGGCGGAGCGTGAGCGATTCGAGACGAAGTGCGATGCCGTCACAGCAGCCATTGGGGAATACGTCGCTGCAACCGAATCGAAGATATTTGCATTTTTTTGGTGAATTCTCAGTGTTCTTTGTACCAAATTTCGTTCAAATCATATGTTGAATTGATTCCCATGATCTCGAGTTTAAAGATCGATCAGAATAACTCGAGAATAGAGAATCCGACTAGTAAAAGAATGATCCAAAGTGGATCAATAATTTCTAGTGCAAGAATCCAAGAAACTCAAACCTAAACTCGGTCCCCAGACATTGTAGAAGCAGAAACTCCACGGTATCAAAGAGATCGCGACAAAACAAGGAGATAATGCTACCGATTTCGCTAGCAGATGTTAGAACAATATGAAAGCCAACAGAAATTACCGCTCTCTCTTCGATGAGAGAGAGAGAGAGAGAAACTGGTTTCTCTCCCTCTCTTTCTGCGAGCAGCGAGGGTTGAGCTTGACATGGGAAGCAGCGGAACCTCGTACCCTGAAGGAGAGGAGACGAAGCGCCGCGACGCGTGGCGATGTGACATGGTAAGGGCGTGCGTGCAGGGGTGAAGCAAGAACATAAAGCGGAATATGCGAGGGCGTGCGTCGCACGGGTGAGCCGTAGATCCCGCCACGTCAGCAGACTGTTCCATCTTTTTTTTTGGCGACCGATTACCGAAATTGCCCCCGTTGCGGTAGTTAGCGGGTTGACTCGATATGGGATCTTGGGTCCAACCCGACAAGCTTTTGGAGTATCTGAATTTGAATCCAATAAGAGTTTACTAGTATCATATAGTCTTATAATTATTACAATAAGTTCTCAATTAAAGGGCATTTTGAAGTACTTTAAAATTTTGACACTATTGTAAAACTCATTTGTAATCATGATTAACACAGGAAAGCATGAACACATCGAAGGTCTAAATATATTATCTTGAGTAGCAAACATGCGTTTTGAAGAGGCCATCTAAATGTGCATCAAACGTAAACCAAGCTGCACCAAAAATATACCACGGTCGCATATTAATAAGATCCACATCCATAATCGATACGTTGTAGGGATGCAGAACAGCGATTCGTAATGAAGGCTGCTCCATAGATGGTGCCTTCATATGATGATAAACAAATTTGAGCCCTTTGACACAAGGAAAGTAGATATGATGAACCTTTCAAGAGCCAGGGACACTTTTGTACTTGGGAATTGGATCTCATGATAACCGCTAAAACACTGGGACCATGTATAAAATGTACATATACATATGTAGCATATACACAAAAGATCAGAACAAAAATTTATGTGCAAGAGTGCATCTGCTTGTCCACATCAACTGCTAATGATATGTAATATGGGAACAATAATTTATAACAGAATTGCATTTTAAATTAGGTGATTGCATACAATTCAATTGTGCAAAATGATATATATACATGCATTCATAGTTAGACCATGGCCGTATATGCATAATTACAACTGACCTTCCTAATTCTTCATTTAGTTGTCATATCTGAGACTGAATGATGATAAAAACTAAAAGGTTTTATAAGTTGATGACATGGTATCATTTAATACAGTTAAAGAGTAATTCATGTTATCATTTAGGTATTCTAAACCATGAATACAACAAATTACTGTGATGATAAATTGTCTAACAATTTACTGTGATGGAGAATTGAAATCGAAGAATCATGAAAGATCAAAGAATTCAACAAGAAAATTTTGTGATCAAAGAATTAAGTTGGAGCACTTTGCTGCTGATAATGATAGGAAGGGTGACTATCTCAACGCTGAGTGGTTACAGTAGAATGGAAACACCAATGACAAAGATTTAAGTCTATATGCATATCATATATTGGACTAATAGCACACAGTTAAATTACTACTGTTTGTGCATGGCAGCAACCTTCAAGACCTTAATACTAATTGAACAATGTCACGAAGACTGAAGAAAGTGGCACCAAAACTCATTGCCAATGGTGAATGGAAAAGCGTAACCTTAATTTTGTTTTTTCGTATACAGTTGCAACCAGAGAAGGGCAATCATCAATCTACAACAAAAGGCAGAGTTTTACAGAAAGTCTAAAAAGAGAATGAAAGGCTACAAAGAGGCAGAACCATCAAGAACAAAGACAGCAACAATAACCATGATCTCATGCTATATACCAATGATTCCACTAATAACAGATGGTTAAATTTATACAAGGCTCTAATACTTGTAGGCGCAAATCCATTGATATTATAATCGAACAATACATCAAACGTTGAAAGGATGGCACCCTAAACACCATAATGGCTAGTCACTAATGGTGAATGAAAAAGCATAACATTATCTTTGGTTTTTTCATACATCCTTGCAAAACAAAACCAATTGTCATCAATGGGCACCAACCATCACAGTTTTTATCTAGACTCATTATCAATTCAAGAATGAATTGGGACAAAATATAAGAAGAAATATTGGCTCTGTAAGCATCAACAAGAGTAGCAGTCTTGTGTGCACCAAGTGAAGAAACAAAATATATGTCACATTTTATTGCACTCGCACCTCAGATTAGATATACTATACTACACTGAACAAGTTCATGCGTGCCAGAGTAACACAGCAATATATGCATCCGGTCAAGCTAAAGAAAGATCAGTGTCCACAAAATATGCTCGCAAATCATGCCCATAGCAAGAATAGAACAAAATAAAGTACGAACACAACAATTCGCTAAATAGAAACATCATATACCAACATGAAAAATTCTTACATTCCATTAGAAATAATCCTGTTACCTTGAGTTGACATACGCAAATGTGTTAGAAGCAAAATTGAACGTCATAACACCAAAATCAGAAAAAGACATAAGTCGGCAATAGTACTAAAGTAGTGCTCTCCCTTTCTCTCTAATCAAACAAGCTGAATCCCATGTCGTCGTCGCTCTCCTCCTTGGGTTCCTCCTGCGGCAACAGAAGGGAAAATTAAAAAAACAAATGAAACCCTTTGCCAACTCTTTACAGATTAAATTCCGATGTAGCGAACATAAACAAACGCAAGGAAATTAACAAATATCTCACCTTTTTCTCCTCAGCCGCAGGAGCGGCAGCAGCGGCACCACCACCACCCGCACCAGCAGGAGGGGCAGCAGAGACTGCAACCGAAGCACCGCCACCTCCTGCAAGAACATTCAAACATTATGCACAAAGAACTTAAAAATCGGATTTTTCTTGATAAGAAGAGAAACAAGATCGAACCGGATCCAACGCTCAAGATGAGATCGTCGACGCTTCTCTTCTCGAGGAGCTTGGCGAAGAGGGGCGCCCAGTAGGAGTCGATAGTCAGATTGGCCGCCTTAACTACGGTTAAGATCTTCTCCGACTGATCATTCGACAAGACATGTAAAGAAAGAAATAAGAATGCACATATAATCGCTGCAAACAAAAGAAGAACCCTAGAGGAACAGAGAACGAGGGAGAGAACCGTGATGGGTATGCCGTCGTCGTGGAGGATGAGCGCGGCGTAGGTGCAGGCGAGCTCTCCAATCGACGACATGGCAGCGATAAAGTGACGAAGGACTCCGCTGCTGACCGACGTGAAAGAGAGAGCAATCACCGAGAAGAACACCAGAGGAAAAGAATAGCTTGAAGAAACGGAGGGATCGAGAGCGGAAGAGAGGAAGCTTGCCTAAGAAGACTAGGGCGGATCGTCCTCAGCCGCGCTGAAGGAATCATTGGTAACGAGTTAGGGTTTAATGGACACGCAACATGGCGTACGGGTCTGTCCAACACCAGACAGGCTTTAGTAAATAGGAGCCCCCGGTTGGTAGAATTCTGGGTGTTGTTGACTGGGGAGCCGTTTGATTCCGTCTTAAAAGCGTAAGTTTGTCCTAGAGGCCCACATGAATGACGCAAGAGGTTGTTGAAGTGGCGAGAAATCCGATCGATGTAATCCCGAGGTTTCATTTGTTCGTGCAAGTTGGACTCCGCATCGGATCGGGATGTGAGATTTCTCGGGGTTCCAGAGATGGATCAGAATAACTACATAAGCGGTTATCGTCGAAGGAATTCCCGACCTCATCATTTCGATGATAAAATTAATAATAAAATAAAATTGATAGAGTTTTTTTTTTTTTTTTTCGGTCCCCTCCTCAAGTTTTGAAAATCAATTTTTATACCTAAGCGATCAATGACGGGAGGTTGATAGCACTTTTCTCGATTCGTACTCTTGTAAGGGTTTATTTATGTTGATGATTGGTTGATACATTTTTTTTTATGACGCATCATCAACGAATGACGATCATAGAAGTGTTATTTGTTTGGGCTAGTGTCTGCTACAAGCGAACGGTGATGGCCTGTGCCCAGCAATCAAGAAAGGGAGAAATGGGCCTCATTGCCAGGGATCAATGGTCCCTTTAGGGCATGTGGCCGGAAAAGGGGGAGATGAATTCCGTCGTCGGGGATTAATGCTCCCTACGGTCGAGCGTGCGACCTTTCCCAAAATCATTATTATCGGGGGGTGAAAATTTGCTTCCCTACTACTCGCTGCAAGGAAGGGGAGGCGTGTGGCTCTTTTTGCCCTCGTCACTATCTAGGTGGCAATGGGTTGCTGGGTGAATCAACAGGTCAAAGTTGGTGTCACCTTGTTCCCCATCATTAATCCACCCTAGAAGACATGCTTCAGGGCTCCAATAAGGGGGTTCAAGGCACATCATTCAGCCATTTTATTTCATCGGGGTTGATTGGGTCGAGTTCCATGATTTTTATGTTTTTGGTGTATCCCATTTGGTGTGCCTATAATTTTCTGACTTGCTTGTCTCGAGTACATCATGCCTGACGTTTTATCATGTTTATCTCCATTATAATGGATCTTTTTTCTTGCCATATTGGGCTGAGAGTTCCACCGTAGTGTGCTGGGGGCTCCGCCATAATGGGCCTCGTCGTCTGCCATAGTGGTCTTAAGGCTCCGTCGTAATGGATCTTGTTGTCCATCATAGTGGGTCTTCCTCTCGTCGTATCGAGTTTAGGGCTCCACTGTAGCGAGCCTCGTCATCCATCATAGCAGGTCTTCCTCCTGTCGTAGCAAGCTTAGGGCTTCATCGTAGCGGGCTAGGGGCTCTACCGTAGTGGGCTTCTCCAGAGCAGATCTGAGTGTCCCTAATAGATCCTTGTCTACTATCGCATCACATCATGGTGGCAATGTCCTATGCTTCAATGGTTTAAGCAAGGAGAACCTCAACCATCGGGTGGATCCTTCCTATCGATCAAGCTGAAGCTAACTTGGCCAGTCCATCTGCTTGGGCATTGTCCACTCGTGGGATCCTTTATACAGTAAGTCGGATGAAGCAATGGACAAGTTGGCATACCTTGGCCAAGTATCTTGCCATCGGTGTATATCAGGTTTTATAACTCCCGTCAATCTAGCTAAAGACTAGTTGCGAGTCGTTGAACACATTCCAACTCTTGAACATGGAGTTCTCATGCTAGCCGACACTCAGAAAAGAGAGCTTCATATTCAACTTCATTGTTAGTTATTTTGAACTCGAACCAAAGGGCATACACGTAGACCTGGATGCCTAGGCCCCTCAATACAAGTCCAACTCTATCTCTTTCTGAAGTAGTCGAACTATTGACAAATAAGGTCCAAGTAGGGATGACGTGCTCTCTCCTCCTTCACCTTTGGGAGAAGGTGCTAGTTCTGATATGAAATCTGCTAACACATAGGCTTTGATGGCTATCCTCAGGATATATTGTATGTCAAATTCTCCAAGCTCCATTGACCACTTTAGTATTTGCCTTGAGATGTTCAATCTCAAGAGGACTTGCCGGAGTGTTTGATTGGTGACCACTCATATCGGGTATGATTGAAAGTAAGGGCGTAACTTTCTTGCTGTAAGTACTAGAGCGAACGTTAGCTTCTCAATAGAGGGATAGCACTCCTCGGGGCCATTCAGAATATGGCTAGTGTAGTACATGGGTCGTTGTGCTCTTGCATCTTCTCAAAACAACACCGAGCTGATAGCTTAGCTAGTGGTCGCAAGGTATAGGCTTAGAGTGTCACTAGGGGTGGCTAAAGTGAGTTGTGACAATCGAACAAGGTGGCACTTTAATATATCAATGACTTCTTGATACTCCTTAGCCGATATAAAGTCATATGTGATATGTTGACACTAATGTCCTCAACCGATTAAGAGTAGGTCGACCGATGATGCCATTGAAGGCTGAAGGGATGTCTCCCACATAATCTTAGTCGTTAGAGTCTTAGAGTGTGGTTCTTCACCAAAAGTAATATATAGGTTTACTATCTTGAGGGGGAAGATGAAATCCCCAATAAACCCGATCAACAATGTTGTCATCAGGGAGAGATCACTCACCATCAATCCCAACTTCTAGAAAGTATCAAATTGGAGCACATCGGCGTAGCTACCCGTATCAACCATGACCCTCTTCACCTGGGGCGTTGGCCATCCTGACCGAGATTACCAATGTGTCGTCATGTGTGGGGTCAAGGTGCTTAGGCTCTTCTTCAAAAATGATTTTTAGCCTTCCTCATGCCTTGGGCACTTTTCTATGGTGGCTTGGGCATAGGCCTTATGTTCTGAGGAGTTGTCCCCGCTCGAGGTAGATCCGCCAAAGATGACATCCATTTGCTTCTCGACAAGGCCCTAGGGCCGAGGGGATGGTTCTTGGGGTTTGTAAAGGAACTTTCTGAGGTGGCCCCTTCATATGAGCTCCTCGATCTTGTACTTAAGGTCACGATATTCCTTTGTGTCATGGTTATAATCTCGATGGAAGCAACTGTACTTCAATCTGTCCCTCTGCTCCAAGGGAGTTCTCTGGGGCATTAGCTCCTTCAAGAATCATTTTTCCCTTATTTGGAGAAAGATCTTCATCTTCGTTATGTTGAGAGGGATTGGCTCAAGCCTCGAGTGTGGTGCCTTGGGTCAGGGGTGTCTCCTCTGCGGCGAGCATGAGGTTGGGGTTCGGGATAGTTCTTGGCGTGATCTCTTGTGGGGCTCCTTGCTCTGGCATGAGATCATGGCATTTATGATCATGTATTAGTTGGTTCTTTAGAGCATTTCGGGGATAGTCACGGGTGGCCTCCTAATCAATGACTAGAAAAATCTTGAGGGTTGTAGACCTATTATGAAAGCTTGTATCACTAGAGAGGGGTGGGCGTTTTGGACCCCTTTGATCTCATTGGCAAAGTGGGAGAGGGGCTCGTCCTCCCTTTGCCTTAACCCGAGCAGCATGGACGTTGAGGACTTCATGCACACATTAGTGAGAAAATAAAGCTCGAACTCTTCTACGAACTGGGCAAAGGAGGAGACCAAGAATGGCTTCAGGTGGCTATACCATTCTCGGGTCGAGCCCCTTAATGTCATTGGGAACACTTGGCACATTAAGGTGTTTAACATACTGTATAAGGACATATGGGCTCTGAAGGCTATAATGTGCTCTATTAGATCAGAGCTACTCTCAAATGCCTCCAACTTCAGGAGGAGGAAGTTGGCTGGAAGGGGTTCCTTTTGAATGCTTTGGACGAATGGAGAGCAACTCGAAGCATGGTCATAAGCTTCTCCCTTCAAGTGCTAGAACTTATTGGGAAGGAAATCTAGGAGAGCATTACTTGAGCAGTAAAAAAACAGAACATAAATCGATTTTTGAAAAACAAATTTATATCGAATAGTGTGTGACGATTGAGAGCAAAAAAACTCGTAAAATCAAAAATTGCATAAGATGTGAGATGGTCTCACCTAAGGGAATTTGTATATCTCTTATATGTATATCTCAATCTATGGATAAAGGAGATCTCGCATTCTCCTCTCTAGCGATGTTCCACACAGCGGATGAAGCGACGATGCACCTCCTCTTGCAACGCATTCTTTCCTCGTCTTTGCGCACCACCACCACACAATAGGGGTAGTCCTTGCTACCCTCTTGCATTGTAGAGGGGGTAGTCGGTTGAGAAAGAAGCATATAGAGAAGGATAGGGGGAGACAATTGGTGGGTCTAACCTATGATTCATGTAGCCCTAACTCCTATTTATAGAGGGCTCCTACTACTAACCCTAATGGATCCTGTCATAATGGATACTAGATCTCCATCTAATTATCCTGAGTTTAAAGTTTATTAGATCAGTATCAAATAACTATTCTAAGCTCTATTGGGTCTCACCCAAGGATTCATTAAAATAGGGGTCCATTAGACATCTCATGTTCAATCCTCTATTCGTTGCGTCATCTACTACATGTGTGTTATCCTTTAGGCCTTATATCGAGCTGCTCATAATTTACACCTGTTAGAACTCCTTCTGACTCAAAACTCTTTTCGACTCAGTGAATTATTATTCTCATAATAATTCTCTCAATTCATCGAATATATATGTACTAGACTACTACGTCATAGTCCCCAAATGATATAAGGGGATCTAATCTATTGGACTTGTCTGCCTTCAGTTACCATGTATCTATAATCCCTCATCTATCTAATATCTCATATATTATATACCGAGTATGGTGCTGTCAAGCCCATATGGAATCTACTCGAGTCTCACTCTAATCAAATTCTCTCGAATGAACTCCTCTCTCAATCCGAATGACCCCGATAAGAAATTTTCTTGAGTGAAAACATACGAGACATTCTTCTTATGACATCGAGAGTGAATAATCCTTTATTGACACTCAATTGCCCTCATAAGGTTGGCTACCACTACCGATGACTTGCTATGTTAGATCTGAAGCTTTTAAACTTTTAAATATAGTATCAAAGAGTGAAGTGCTTATATATAACATCTTTGATGTCTCAAGTTTAAGGATCAAACACACAACTAGGACCACCGAACAACTATCTAACGATGAAGTATTATTAACTATCCAATATTTCATGAGCGGATCATTTAGTGAACTCATTCTTCAATGAGCACCTGCATTATATCTCTAGTGTCCCCACATATGCAACTATGAGACTAGTTGCCTCCATCATATGGATATGTATATAATACACTAGTCTATCCGATTATCTCGATGTCCATCTCGAATAACCTATGATTAAGAATATTTATGGTATATATTTATAAGTGAATCAGTCCCATTATTATTATCTCATCATGATCCAATTCCCGTTGCACAGATCCAAAGACATTATAATATATTTATCATCCAATATAAAGTATGAAAATATCATAATAATAATAACCAAAACTGTCATCATCCATGTAATTGACTTGTAGGGCACTTATAACTAGCATAACTCACGTTGTATCCCATCCAGGCATTGGTCGACCTAACAAAGTTGAGCCCTGAGTAAGTCCTCCATTGAGTCAACATATTGGGTTTCTAACTCGGCCAGGGCAAATCCACGACGAGGGGGTGTGCTAAATTCCATTGTGGGGGACAATGATGCTCCAAGTGACACTTTAGTTTGTTAGGAATAGTTTGGGGCAATCGGTTGTGGATCTGTTGGGAGGCTCCGAGAGGTGCAGGAGCAAGCGAGGGCTGGACCATCGATCGTTGTGTTGGAAGTGGGGTTGACTATTGGGTCAGTTGGGATAAGAGAGGAGCAATGACATATATCATTCCAACCAATGCCTATAGCTGATGTGTGAGGCTTAGAAAGGCCTCAACATATATGTTCAGGTGCCCTACATTCAATCCTGGATAGGAGAGCCCTAGATCGTTGAACCAACACCAATAGTGCCTCGGAGTTTGTGTTGAAGTGGCCTTCCTATCAGAATGCACTATGTGGAAAAGAGGGTAGTTGTCCTCTCTATCAGAATGCACTATGTGTAGGCGGTGGCGCTTCCTCGTTGGAGTGCTCGTTGAGGGGGTTTACGGGTGAATATTCTTGTGATATTCGAGCACTTCCTTTAGTGATAAAATATTTTACCTTAATATTGTTGATGGGGGAGTCAACACGACTTGATTCCATCCCGAAGGCACAAGCTTGTCCTGGAGGCTCACATGGATAGCACAAGAGGTGGTTATAGTGGGGAGAAATCCAACTAATGCAATTCTGATGTTCCACTTGTTCATGCTAGGTAGACTCCATGTCTTACTAAGATGGTTTGAGATTCCTCGACGTTCTGAAGACCCCGAGGCTTGCCTTGGTTTCACTAGAATCCCTAAGTAAGTGGTCAATATTGAAAAAAATTTTGCACAAATTAAGAATGGAATGACAAGAGGCTT
Source organism: Musa acuminata AAA Group (assembly GCF_036884655.1). Classification (NCBI taxonomy): domain Eukaryota; kingdom Viridiplantae; phylum Streptophyta; class Magnoliopsida; order Zingiberales; family Musaceae; genus Musa; species Musa acuminata. The sequence continues at coordinate 4,809,591 of NC_088338.1, read as the reverse complement.
TTTTTAATCCCTCTCAGGTTTTAGGGGTCAGCTTTTATACTTGATGCGATCGGAGAAAAGGGAGATCGGCCTAGTCGCTAAGGATTAATACTCCCGGTATGCAATTAGAAAGGGGGTGATGGATTATAACGTGCTATATTTCCCAAAATGGTGATAGGCAAGGGGTGAAAGAACGCTTCCCGACAGCTCACTACAAGGAAGGGAACACGTTATTCCCTATCACCGTGGGACCCGCATCTTCATTATTCTGAACTCATCCCTAATTTTTTATCCAATCATGTCTTACGAAAGATCAATTTGAAATGGATCGAATTACCCGGGGGATGGACCACGTGCAGCGATCGTGACTTTAGTAACACCAACCCAAAGACAGTGCGACGGGAGAGACCGCTCAATTTTGAATTTCGTGTTCTTGCTAACGTGTTTGTGGAAGAGGAAGGTAACCTTTTGAGATCAGGAAGAGCGGATGGAGGAAGAGGCATCGATCGCAGCAGCAGAGGTGGAGTTGGTGGTGGCGGATGTAGACCCGGAGACGGCATTCTTGCAGAAGCAGCGGCGGCGGCTGCGAGAGGCGGAGGTGGAGGATGGAAGCGCAGTGGCGACGGGTGGGTTTGAGTGGGAGGTGTACAAGGAGAATGTCCGACCTTTGAAGCGCGGCCGCAACGTGAAGCTCCTCAACCACGCCCTCCGATCCCAGATCGACAGGCACCTCCAGGCCTCCCTCCTCGGCACCCGCAGGCACTCCTCCCTCTCCTTCCCACTTTTCTCTCGTTCTCTTCCTGTAGAGATCTAGATGGGTGCCATCTGAATGATTCGCCTTTTCTGTTTTGAACTCTCGATAATCCATCAGGAGGATGATAGAGGCCATCGATGAGTACCAGGGCGAGGATCCTCTTCAGCCGTGGCTTGAGTAAGCGCTTCTCACCTGGCCAGTTGTGCTACTGTTCTGTAATTAGGATTGATATTGATCTGCACATTTCTACTTTATCTTCCTCCATCGGATCTAAAATTAAGGTGCATAAAATGGGTTCAAGAATCATTTCCCACCGGAGGAGAGTGCTCCGGGTTGGTCGTGATGTACGAGCAATGCGTGCGCACCTTTTGGCATGACGAGCGTTATCGGGAGGACTTGCGTTACCTCAAAGTGTGGCTGGAATATGTGGGTGTCATTATCGCTTTCTTGATTCCTTTGTCTTTCTTTCCTCGCCTAATTGGTTAGAGCATTCTCTTCTTCACTTCTGTCCTTTGTGACTTTGATGGATCGTGATTGCTCCCATAGGCCGATCACTGTGCTGATGCTGAAGTCATATTCCAATTCCTGGATGCAAATCAGATCGGACAAAGCCATTCAATCTTCTACACGTCCTATGCCATGCACCTGGAGGCAAAGAACAGGTTGAGAAAGGCTGACGACATCCTCAATCTCGGTTTGTCTAGGTAAGAGCCTCCTGCAACACTTCCAATCGAGATATAGGATCATCAAATTAAGGGGGGTTCGTAGATGTTTCTACTTCACCAACTAGATTTGTTTATTTCTAGTTGAGTAAATCTCAAGCCTAAATTTGTCTTGGTTAGACATGGCTCAAGCATTAAATCCTTGATCTAAGGTCGATACTTGGCTGTAAAATCCATCTTACCTTCCGGGGTCGTGCATATTGATGGAAAAGGTCTAAGATGACAAAACTCTTTGAGGAAAAAAATGTCCTTTGAATATATTCTGATTAACACAAATGAATTAGTTTGGACTGGATGTCAACATATAGATAGCATATTGTAAGTGTTTGTTGGTTTGTTTTGTGTCTAAGATAGTATTTTAACTTTGTATTGTAGGAAGGCGACACCAGGGGAGAAATTAGAAGCTGCATACAGGGAATTTCTCATCCGTTCATCACTAAAAAAGCATGGCAATGAGGCAAGTTGCGTTGAATTTGATCGAGGGTCCTTTTGTTCCTCATATACTTATTCTCCTTATGTTTTTTTTGTATAGGACGATCTGCTAGATAATCCCTTGCCAATGCGGAGTTTTGGAACTGTTTTAACTTCAGCAGAATCAAGTAAGGAAGCTTAGTGTTTGATTGTGTATCATGTGTACTGCTTACCTATCTCTTAATGTGCCAGGAAGACAGACAGCAGAAAATTTGGTCTTTTCTAAAAGGATGGCCACTCTACAGAGGTAAACTACTTCACTTTTAGGAGCCAAAGTCAGGGATTTATGAGGTGGACATGGTTTTCCGTGCTATGGTGTAAATGAGGAAAGGCATTGCTAATTATCCAGATGTATATTGGAAGTTCATCATAGTTTGTGTTTATGCTATGCTTGTTTTCTGCATTCAATAATATCGATGTAATGATCTAAATGTATTCTGCCTAATTGCCTGTTAATTATTTATATATTGTAGATAATTCCACTTTGTGAATAGAACATATTGTTTTCTCCACTACCGAAATTGATACTATTTATGAGTTGTCTATGTTTGTTTCCACAGGGTTGATACCAATAAGCACCTGTCTGTATACAAGGATGCAAATTCTGGGACAAATGATCATCTCCCGAACTTAAAGAAAAATGAAATGCCATGGAATACTTTAGGATGCCGGTCTGATCGAAATAAGGAAAATGCTTCAATTCCTACCAAATGGTCATCATATAAGGTCTGTACCATAATTTTCAAGTCAATCTCTCTTTATTCTTCATAGTTCACTGTTGTTATTCTTGAGTAATATTGCTATTCATGGTGTCAGATCCCTCAAAAAATAGGACACAGTGCAGGTTCAGCAACTTCAAGTGCTTGTATTGAGGTGTATGTTGATGAAGAATGCTCAGAGTACGTCATCCAAAGTTTAAACCTTTGCATGCATGTGAAAAGCTTTACCCATTTTCATAGCTAAAGTTGATACTTCTGGGCAGAAAAATAAATCCTTATCAATTGCTAGCAGATACTTCATGATGGTTTGTATTTGATTAAGTTAAATCTCTGAAGTCATTCGAGTAATCCATATTACTATTCGAAATATAATAATTTGGATTTGCATGGACATGACAGTTTAGAACATCAATACAAGCAATTAATAATTGTGTTTGATTATTGACAGGATATTCTATGTCACTCACTATAAGGACGGGGTTTATGTTTCTTCATCTATATTCATCTAATGTGCAATCTAGTGATTATATTATTCATGTGAAATCGATTATTATTTGAAGGTGTCAGCTAGCTTGGTTGAAAAGGACCTTAATAGTTTATTATAAGATCCTGAACTCGAATCCTACCCTCACTATTTACCCTTAGTTAAAAAGAAAAAGGTATATATCATGTGAATCAACTCTTTCCCTGCTAATTCCATTTTGTTTTTGCATCAGGTTGCCATTAGTTCGAGTTACCAAGAACCCAAAATCTTCCATATTGAAACTGAGGCAAGCAACTAGCCGAAACCTAAAGAAGTAAGAAATCCACAAATTTTGAATTTTTTTTAATATATGTACGTATATTATCACTCAGCTTGGTTTTGCTTCATCACTAACCTCTCTGACTTGAACAGGGAAACAGAAATGCTTAAAGCCAATCCACTGCGCAATTTTCCTCCGAGTAGTCTTAGATAGTATCCCCAGAAACTACAGTTGCATTTTCTTATGGTGTGGGCTGGATTTCTTTCCCCAGGCTATAAATTTGGCGTTGATTGCGTTCAGATGTGTGCTGCAAGTTTTAAACAGAGATTTCCTGCATTTGAACTACATGAATTATTGTCTTTTCGTGTCCAAGCAGCTTTTTCCTCCAAAGCTTGCACTGATGCTGTGGAAACATAAGAAATTTATGTTGAACTCCAGATAAGAAATTTCTCGATGAAGTGGCATGTGGTGTTAGCTTATGGATCAAATTGTCATGACAGTGCTTGCGACGTAGTTGAAGTCTGTAGTTGATGTGAGAATTAAATGTCGTGTGACAGTTTATTATCGCATATTGTAGCGGATAATTTTATCATCCCATCGCAGATTTTATCCATAAAATGCGTCATGTAAATGTATTGGATTTCAGGAGTTTCACATTTTCGAAGGATAAATCGTGTCTTCGTATTTTGTTGGGTGATTTTCCTAAAATTGCTCCTCTTTATGAGTTATTTTACAAGTGTCCATGTTTTTAATTTTATTTAAATGATACCTCTTTTCCTGTCCTATAATTATTCATCGTTGTTTGCTGTCTATTATAATCGCCAATAATTTCTCTCTTAACATAAATTAATTATTATAAATAATTTATTACTTTATTATTAACTTTTGTTACAGAAATGATTAAATTTGATTTTCTTAATCATCTGAATAAGTTAAGAGTTCTATAATTAATCAAATTATTAATTGATATATTTCCTAATGAATAATTTAATTTTTAGAAAGTAAATAGTTTACATTTCATTTTCGTGGGAAAGTAAAATAAAAATTAAATTAAATTATAACTTACTTTTTGAGGAGATCTCATCTTCTCCTTTATAAATTGAACTACTCCTCCCTCATTTCACATCGAGCCTAATAATAAAAGGATTGAAGAGAGGATTTCGATGATATCGAAAAAAGGATAATTGAGGAGAGATAAGATCCTTTCTTTTTTAATTAACTTTGATTTATATTTTAAAATCTTGATATTGAGATTTATATAATTTTATAATGCATAATGATGTTTTAATTTTAAAATTTTATGATTAACAAATAATAACAATTCATTTGTGATGTTAGAATGAATATTTGATTTATATTGATTTCTTAAGCTTAAGTGAAGTTTAATATTTATTTAATTATTTAATTATTATTTTTAGATTAGCATAATAGTTCTTATTTATTTAATTAGATATATCTATGTTTCAAGAATTATGTGTGAATTTCTATAATATAATTAGATTTAAATTTAAGATCGTGAATTAAAAATTTTAATTAATGAATTTGAATTATTCTTTAATAATTTAATATGTTGAAATATGATTTGATAAGAAGAGTCTAATTGTGGTTTGACTTAAGTCAAGTTGATCTGTCAAACCAGATCGACTCAGCCCATGTGTTCATGTACGACCTAGCCCATGTGGCCAAGTAAACTTAACCTATGTGACTCGGCATGACTTAGCCTATACGGTCAAGCATGGACTAGCTCATATGACTTGGTATGATCTACTCCATGTTGCTATGTATGACCTAGCCTATGCGATCAAGCATAGACTAGCTCATGTGATTAGGTACGACTCAATCCATATGGTAAAGTACAACCATAACTCAAGTGTCTATGTACATGACCAACTCACAAGCCAAGAATAACTTAGTTTAGTGGTAAAGCTCTGTCCAACTTATAAGTGAGGCTTAGCCTAGTCCATGAAGTTAAACCTACCCAACTATGTGATTAGCATTAGACACCTCATCGCTCCTCTATCTAGCCTATTGTCCCTCAATTCAACATATTACTTAGATCAGGCATGTGCAGTGCATGTGATCAATCTAAGACTCAAGTGGATTGGCTTGGTTTTAGCTAACATTATATGACATAGTCCAATTTCTTCTCTCATTGTTGATTTGAGCTCGTTAAAAGACTAAATCAAGTATGTTTTGATCAGTTAAGACTGATTTAGGGTGATTCTAAACTAACTTGACTAATGCAAACCTATTTGACCTAATCGATCGAGATCAATCAAATCCAAATTAGACCAGGGTGATTCCAAACCGGTTCGGTAAGAATTTGAGGTTGGTTTGTTATGTCATAATCAAATTGAGTTTGGTTTAAGTCAATCGAGCTATTCCAATAAGGATTTTGATTAATTGAGGACTATCGAGAGATTAATGTTTCATGCATTTATGAATTGAGTTTTATTTGAAGATATCATTTGAAAATAATTATTAAATTTTTACTTTTCTTAAGTTTATGATATCGATATAATTGTTATCACGAACTATATGTAACTAAGCTAGTGGTTCACATTGGAAATGCAATTTGTGAAAGGAGTCGTGGGCCCATTATAGTGCGGTGCCACTAATGAATATAGTCTAGCAGATTTACATCAAGTATGGTCACTCATAATATTTAATCATATTGATTTCTTAATATATACGTAAGTGAATGGATGAGTGTAAATGAATGATCATGAATCCCTATCGAGAGCAAATATAGTGATTCCCTTCGAGGATTAGCGGACCATCAGACGTGATAGTTACACGATTCCTTCATTCGTTGTTGGGAGGAACGTGTCCCCACTTGGGTGGGTGAAGGATACCACTCCATCCGTTGTTGGGAATACGATATAGATTATCTCCATCCACTGTCGGGAGGAATCCATCATGTGAAATACGTCTCTTCATCCGCTATAGAAAGAGTACACCGTTGTGTGTGATGTACGTTTTTATTATTTAGTTATTATGTATGTGTTGCATGTGGTTGATGCATGATTTTATTTATTATGTAAGAAATTATTATCGTTTTTCTGATGCATAAGTTTTATGATGTATCGATATATTATCAATTTTTATTTATATTATATAAATGTTGAAGATTATTTTTATATTTTTTTAAGGTTTCGTTGATATGCTTTTATCTTATATTTATTTTTAGAATAATCTATTAGTTTGTAATATATCTTAAACTTGTTGAAAGATACTCGTGCAAACAAGGATTTGAATTCAAAACGAAAAACTAAATTATGGATAATTAAATATTAATTTATTATTATTTTTATAAATCTGGGATGTGACACCTATTGTCTTCGTCTCGTAAGGCTCATCATGACACCCTATTACAAGGTCCAGCTAGCTTGATGACACTCATCTTACTAAATATCTTACTAAATGCCTTTCTCCACTGGTTGTACTTTCACCTCATTTTACCCTTAGGATCCCCTTCATCGTTGTATGCATTGACCACCGACCGCAATGTCACCACCTCCATCCCAGTGACACCATCACGGAGCACACCTTTGAACACCCCCATCCCACACTCCTCCTTATGCTCTCAATGCTAGCTTTGTGCTTGCACCCTCGTCTGACGCCTCCTCTTTTGCCCTCATCCATTATTCTCATGACACCATCCTCTTCGAGGATTATCTTGTTTTGATGTTGTGAGAGCGATGGAGGTAAAAGTCAATGCAACATGGGCATAATCGATGGGGTGCTCGAGCAAGGGATGGGACAATGTCATATGCTCGAGATAAGGAATTGGTTGATGAGCCATGTAGGGGAGAGTGGAGGTGAAGACATGTCGTGATCACTTGCTTCCTCTCTTTGGAGGTCGATGATTACAATGGAGGTAAGAGCTTAGGCAATGTGGGTGCGATCGATGAGGGCTCAGGTGAGAACCATAAGGTGGGGTCATGTGGGGAAGGAGGTAGGAGAAGTCCCTTGTGGTCGTCTTCTTTCCTTTATTGGGGTTGACGATCTGGGAGGAGGGAATGGAGGGCTCGCATTTTCTCTTTTGTTGCTATATATATATATATATATATATACCACATGAATGTCTTATAAGTATCTTATTCAAAATTTTTCTAAGAATTTGAGATCATTTTGAATAGTGCATCAATGCAATGTACTGTTTTTAAAATTTTCTCAACAATAATGCATCACCTGGGAAAAATTTTCTCTCGGTCAAATTTTCTTGCATATATTGTAGACTTCTTTAGAAACCCAAATGTGAAAAAACATTACATGAATAAATTATAATTAAAAAAAATAAGATGAAAATAATAAATTACTTTGGATAAGTATTTTTTCTTATAAAGAATACTTAAAATATTAATAATAAAATAATAAATTTTGAGAATACTATAAAATAGTAAACATCAATACAACTCTATAACCTTAGCTATACAATAAACTAGAAGTTCGGATATCCTAACAAATATTTCTATAGAAACGAAGACATCTTAAAAAAAAACTCAAAGAAGTCAATGGACGGAATATAATCCTAAACATAATAACACATGAAGTCAATGGACGGAATAGAAACTCAAAGAAGTCGATGTCATCGGTGGTAAAACTTAACGTTCGTAGATGACATAATATAATTGTAAACATAATGACACACGAAATCAACGAAGGCTGAAACATACTATGATAACTACGATGGAATAAAGAGAAGACAACACTGGTTTAAGTTAAATCGATTTTTTATTTGGTTTAATCTTATGTGAACCCAAGTGATTTTTCAAAGGGTGATGCTTCTCTTCCTCGATACGCCTCCGTTAAGGCCCTCGCCCATTGACGTCGGATCTCATCCGCCCAACGACGTGGGCCCACCGAGCCCTACGTCGTTTGGGCTGCGCGCACAAGCGAGAAAGAATTGGAGGACGCCTTTAAATTTGAAACCGTTTTCCACTCCCGACATCCCCACCGCCTCTCTTCGACTTCCCCCGTCTTTTCTTTTCTCTCCCTTTTCTCCTGCTTCCCCGTCTCCGGCGAAAAGAAGGGTTTCCCCCGCCTCCCTCCCTCTCTCGTCCTCTCGATATTTAGCTCCTACGGAGAAGCGTGTTCTCGGCCGGGAAGGTATCTTCGTGTGCGTTCTTCTCTTCGAAATTCCGGTTTTTTCCCCTTCTTACTAGCTCATCTCTTCGGTGCTCTACACTTGGATTTTAGGGTTCAACTTTGTTGGACGAGACAATGTAGAAGGACCTAAGATTTAGTTGGAGTTTCGCTGCCGTTTCGGGTTACTTGCTAAGTTTTCTTTCCCTTCCCGTTGCAGAATACTGTGTGGCTTCTTCGGTGGTCTTGTAGGGTTATTCCGTGGATTGCGCTTTCAGTACGTGACACTTGGTGGGGGACAGGGTAGCATCGGCGAAGCGGATGTTGAACTTGAACGAGCTACCTGGCAATGACGGTGAGTGGGTTTGTTATGATCCTACCCTAGTTTTTCTGATGGCATCTTAATTTGTTAAAGGTTAGTTTTCTTTTGTGATTCAAATAGAGGGGCCTATTCAGTACGTGATGCTGACAAAGGATAATAAGCCTATTTGCCGCACCAAATCTTCCAATCTTCCATTTGATACGTAAGTTTTGTTTTTTTTTCCTTGTCTGACTTCTAGTTGCCTGTTTGGTGTTCATATTCTTTTTTTGAAGGAAAATTAAGAACCGAGTCTTTAAATAATTACTTGCAAAAAAATTAAAAATAGTCATTGTGTTATCAAGATCGTTAGAAGAGAAAAGGAGAAAAGTTTATAGTTTTATTGATCTAATTCTGGGTACATCATAACCCTATTTATAAGGCAAGAGAAAATCTAATCTATCTCATAAACTGAGAAATCAAGGGATGTCAAATCCCTTTTATTTGATAGGAATTAAGGAAAATATATGACGATCATATCAAGGGATATGAGATCCCTTTTAAATGGTAACTTTAACACGCCCCTGCAAACTTAAAGATGGTTTAGTAGAAACCAACTTAAGATTGGAAACTAAGAAGCTAAATTTGTCGTGAGTCGATTAGGCAAGATTTTGATTGTGCTCAGCAATGGAGGACTGTGCTTAACGACGGAGATAAAAGGCTGTACTTCCCGCTTCTTGGATGGAGATGTTATGATTCTACCCTAGTTTTTCTGATGTCACCTTAATTTGTTGAAAGTTAGTTTTCTTTTGTGATTCAAATAGAGGGGCCTATACAGTATGTGATGCTGACAAAGGATAATAAGCCTATTTGTCGCACCAATGTTCCAATCTTCCATTTGATACTTGAGTTTTTTTTTTTTCTTTCCTTGTCTCACTTCTAAGTTGCCTGCATGGTATTCATAATTCTTTTTTTGAAGGAAAATTAAGAACTAAGTCTTTAAATAATTACTTGAAAAAAATAAAAAATAGTTATATAGTATTATCAAGATCATTAGAAGAGAAAAGGAGAAAATTTTATAGTTTTATTGATCTAATTCTGGGTGCATCATAACCTATTCATAAGGTGAAAGAAAGTTTAATCAATCTCATAAACAAAGAAATCAAGGGATGTCAAATCCCTTTTATTTGATAGGAATTAGGGGAAATATATGATGATCATATTAAGGGATATGAGATCCCTTTTATATAGTAGCTTTAACATGCCCCTGCAAACATAAGATGGTTTAGTAGAAACTAACTTAAGATTGGAAAATAAGAAGCTAAATTTGTCGTGATTTGATTAGGTAAGATTTTGATTATACTCAGCGATGGAGGACTTGCCAAAGATAAAAGTCTATGCTTCTGTTTCTTGGATGGAGTGTTGTGATCAAGAGGAAACTAAGAGGAAGATACATGATCTGTAGTAGATGAGGCACGTTGTGTGAGGGAGGAACATCATGCAGGGCAGATTAGTGATGAGCGAAGGAAGATCGTGGGCCCATGGGAGAGGGTCTTAGGTGACGACACGCTTGAAGAGGGCCACGTGAGGAAGATTGTCCTGAGTTAGAGAGAGGACCTTCTGTCACGAACGATCGTCGTGCATCCGCAACAACTTCATTCAACGAACCGTTCGTCGCTTTTGTATGCTTGTACAGAGATATATCAGCATGTTTTGCCTTGGTTTTGTGTGTTTTTGCTTGGAAAATATAAGTAACAAAAGTTCGTAGCGCTGCAATACGACCCCTCGTCGCGTCAGGTCAAACTGCTCCAAAATGGCTCCGTTTTCGCGTGCCATAATCTGTTTTCTGCAAACCGCAATTGTACGCAAAACGTCAACCATATTAGCACCCTGGAACCCCCCGGGTGGCACAGGGCTGGATGGGGCTTCGGTATAGTGTCGGGCGTTGAACAATCTTCATAAGTTCGCACGTTAATTTGATGGGAACTGCCTTCGCGCCTGGCACCCGGTGAGCAGTTGTTTGTGGACTTGCAATCGTTTGTTCTACCTTCGAAAGTCCCTGATTTCTCCTTTCTCTCTCTTGCTCTCTTGCACTCAAGGTGCTCGCTGAATTGCTTGTAAAGCTTCCCTCTTCGCGAGACGTTGGGACTTGTCCGTCGCTCGTTTTCAATCCAATCAACTTTCTGTTCGCAGGTCCTTCGGGACCTGTACGAGGTTGTAACTAGGTTGACCTTTTGCGAACGCATATGTCGCAAGGGCGCCTCATGACTTAGGCAATCCCAGCTAAGTCCGAGGAGTTGGTGTAATGGTGCTTCACGACTACTCCAGCGAAGTCCGTGACTTTGTAGCAAGGGTGCCTCACGACTTAGGCGATTTCAGCTAAGTCCATGACATTGTGGTATCAGAGCGGGCAAGCACTTCGAGCAAGCAGCGAAGAAACTTCGCAAACTCGCCATGGCAAAGCATCATGGTGAATCGAGTAAGACGAGGCAAGCCGGACCTTTGCCCCAAGCAATCGCAAGCGGGCTGTAAGTGTAAACTCGCTCTCATGTTGGTGGAGCCGTTCTGGAGAATCGTGGTAGCGAACATGATAAGCGAGAAGTTGGCTATTCTCTGCAAGCGGAGGAGGCACAATCTGGAGCGCTAACCGGGAAAAAGAGCCATAAGGAGAGACTCATAACGGTGGAAACCCACCTAGATGTTCTTGAAGCGAGCTTAGAGGAACTCTACCAAGGCCAACGAAGGCTTCTTAGTGTAGAGAGCTCACAAGAAGAAGATGTTTCCCGAATCGATAAGGTTGAGGTCCTAGTCGATCGATTGACGGACGATACTAAAGACCCCGTGCAATATTTGTACAAAGTTGTGGCAGAACTCACTTCCAGCGTGACAACGCTCACAAGGGCACTAAATGCGGGAGGGAGCAACACCCGCGTTGCGTCGCCACAAAACTTGAGGGCACCTGAGTCTCATTGCTATGGTGGTGCTAGGGACGCAAAGGAGCTTGAGAATTTTTTGTTTGACATAGAACAATACTTTCGAGCTACAAGGCCCGATTCTGAAGATACCAAAGTTTCAATAGCAACCATATATTTGAATGAGGATGCAAAACTTTGGTGGCGAACCTGTTGGGAGGAGATCCAACAAGGTCGATGTCGAGTGGACACATGGGAAGACTTGAAGCGGGAGTTGAGAACTCAGTTTTGTTAGAACCCTCCTTTGGAGATTCTAAACTTGAGGTTGATCTCTTTAGGGGATCAGCCTCCTTGGAACTCTATAGGGGTTCCTCTCTCTAAGTTGTTGCTTAAAGGCTGTAAAAAAGATTCATCTATTGCTTATTAAAAAAGGATGAATACATGACTATTTATAGGGTTTCTAAACTCTAACTCCTAATAGGACTCATACTCAAGACTCCTACTCAAGACTTCTATTCCTTTACAACTCTTAATTCTTCTCTAAGAAATAACCTCCAAACCCTAGTCGGCCTCTTCACCTCTTTAATAGGGGTCGACTTAGGTAGGTTTTGTATGAATGCCCCTCTCAATTAGGACTCTCCTAGCTAGAGTCCTAACAGACCCGCCCTCTTCAAATCAGCTTTGTCCTCGAGGCTGACAATCTATGAATTCTGGGAATTTGATCTTCAAGTCGTCATAGTTCTCCCAAGTGGCACCTTCTGCTGGTAAGTTCGCCCACTGTATTAGCATTTCAGTAGTGGGTCGTCGTCATCGAGTCACGATCCGTCGATTAATAATGACACTCGATTGGGTATGAAGTTCTCCTTGGGTAGTCATATTTGGTGGGTGACTTTGGGCTGTCTCCAAGCACCTGTTTACCACTTTCGTTTGGCCGTCGGTTTGCGGGTGATATGTCGTATTCCTTTTTAATTTAGTGCCCTTATAGCGTAATTCTTTTGAGTCCCAATTGTAATGAGCCACGGAGCTTGGTGCTTCTTTAATTTTTTATTTTTATTTTTTATGATCTTACTGGTCTCCGGATCTTCCTGCCATTCCCTCTTAATATTCTTAGGGATGTTGCTAGTCGAAAGTGAAATGATCGAAAATTCAGCTTGCTTGGGTAGCCGTGAAAGCGCATCTGCAACAATATTTTCTTTCCCCTTTTTGTAACTTATTTCATAATCATATCCAAGAAGCTTTGTTACCCATTTTTGCTGCTCGGGGGAAGATATCTTCTGCTCCAAGAAATATTTTAGGCTTTTATGGTCGGTCTTGATTTGAAAGCGATGCCCGATCAAGTACGATCTCTATTTGGCCATCGCATGCACAATCGTGAGCATCTCCTTGTCATAAATAGTCATTTTGAGATGGGAAGGAGATAATGGCTTACTAGTATAAGCGAGGGGGCGGTCATCTTGCATTAGTACAACACCAATTCCGACTCTGGTGGCATCGACTTCAATAACGAAAGTATTGCCGAAGTTGAGTAGCGCTAGTACGGGCGTTGTCGTCATTGCGGCTTTAAGTTTGTCGAAGGCGGTGGTGACTTTGTCTAACCATTGGAAAGCATCTTTTTTCAGCAAGGAAGTAAGTGGTGCACTAATCTTTCCATCATTTTTTACGAACTTGCGGTAGTAGCCTATTAAGCCGAGAAAGCCACATAGCAATTTTATGTTCCTCGAGGTCGGCCAGTTCTGCATTGCTCCGATTTTTGAGGGGTCCACTGTCACACATTCCTCTGATATGATATGCCCAAGATATTCCACCTTTTGTTAAAGAAAGCAAAAATTCGTAGTGGTCGTTGTGTGTTCAAAAGGTGGTTTTCGGTATGTCTTCTTCGCACACTCGTATTTGATGATACCCGGATCAAAGGTCCAACTTTGTGAAGATTTGTGCTCCCTTTCATCTAGCAATTCATCTACTACTATACCTTCGATCCACTTTGGTGGAGCAAAAAATGCTCGAACCAATCTTGTTGTGCAAAGATGCTCGTCCACTGTTCATTACTTGATATCCAAGTGGAATCATGAGTCTGATACCACTTATTGGGAAGTGCTCCTTAAAGAAAGCACATAACAGGCAACTGATTTAGTAAGTGAACAGTGTCACAATAAAGAAACTTAAACTACCAGGCTATTGATTAAAACTAATGTACTAAGATAATTTTTATTTTCTTATTTATGTGGTATAATCAATCTTATACATCACCAACTGAGGTGTTGGAGCTTGTGTTGATTGCTTGACCAAGGATTTAGCACCATTTTTAATTCTTGTTTACTAGAATATATTTTGTTTTTTTAATGGTGAGAGGACAGCAAATTGTTAAGCTACTTCTTTTATATTCTTCTTTCAGCTCCTTGTTTTAGGAGCATGAGCAATTTATTTTCTTTTATGCATTTGACAGGCCTAACCTATGGCCAATTACCAAGTTTAGACCAAGCAAACCATTTCGGCAGTCGGAAATGCCTCGATGTAGATTGTACCCAGAACCAGAAGATTCTCACCAGAGCAGAGAATGGAAAACCTTCTTGCAATTTCTTTGGAAGAATGAGAAGGTAAGTTTTTTGTCATTTGGAATGAAAATAATGTTGTTTTGTAAATCTACTTATGTTAGTTATTGTATAAATTAGTATCCAGTATTCACTAATTAATTCCTATGAAGGTTGCAGTTGTGAATAGTGAGTGTTGCGATTTTTATCTACTTCCTTCAGATGACTGGCCAGAATCTACACATGCTGTTGTTCCATACCAGATGCGAATTTCACGTCCAGCATGTTATGAACAAGAAATTGCAACATCAGGTAAGAGAACTTGACAATATCTGTTACCTCTTTGATGATAAGATTCTGTCATCTTACGCAAGTGCATACTTAAAACTGTTCTATGCTGGACCTGACTTAGCCCTGTTGACATTTTTACACTGCCTCCAGGTGCTCAAGATTTTGGACTTGTTTACTTTATTAGTTCATTTTGCTAATTCTTTTTTATATGCTTTTCTGCATAGCATGCAATGCTGAAATGTTTTAAACTAATATTTGTTTTTTTAGTTATTGACTTAGTATTGACTGAGATATGCTGACCTCTGTATGGGCATCTGATTGTCGATCTTTTATAAAAAGCAGTAGTTTGATCTTGGGCTTTACACAAGCAAATATTTTGGTTCTTCATATTCAGATAAAATCCATCCTGGAACCAACAGTACCATGAGAAATGTGGCTGAGAAATTCTGCAAAAGAGGATTTCTTGAGCAAGTACATCAAGTTCCGAAAATGCCTTCTTCTCCTGCAAAGAGAGTTGTGCACTCTGAAGAATTCAGTGATCATCTTGGAGAAGAGATAGCTGACAATGCTTGTTCGAGTGTGAATGCAATTAATACTCTGCACCAAGAGAAGAGCTCTTTTCACATGAGTGATGATACTCACATAGCAAAGCTTCAAAGAGTGTCTGTTGAGCATGCTTTTACCAATTCACCAATACCAAAAGTGCAAGATAATGCCCTTGCTAAAAATTTTGTGAGGACAGATCCAAGTTACTTGAGAACTCTTAGTCAGACTCATGCAGGATGGATTTTTGGAGCTATCGCTGAGCTTGTTGACAACTCTAGGGATGCCAAAGCGAGTAGGTAATTGGCCGCCCTTTTCTCAAAGCAATGGCAACTGCCGATTTTCATAATTCTTTATTACTTCTGTGGCTAAATGTATGCAAGCTACAGCTGTTAGATCTCAAATCACAAATTTGTTTTACTCTCTAGCATGGTTTGTCGGAAGGATTGGTACATAGCTATCAGGTATTTCGTGGTATGGACAATGACGGCTAACCGTACATATAGCTCAGTACCCCTCGGAGTTCTTTTTTTTTAAATCATTTTTCAGTGATATCGAACACACATGTTGTAGCTTGTGTCTCTGTTCCTTACTTTTAGATATTAAAACTGGTTTTTAACTGATGTTTGATTCAACCTTGAATACTTTTCCATGGTCACTTTTAGCATTCTGATAACTAATCGAAGTATTATTTACATATATATTTGTACCCTGAATTTTAATAAGAATGCTTATTTAACATTTTGCTTCTTCCTTTTCTGACTATGGAGAAGTTTGCTACCATTGTGCCATTTTGCATTTGTTGTAATTTTGACAAAGTCTTCTATTAGCTTTGGGTCTAGTGTGACATTGTGGTGATTACCTAAACTTTGTTTTTAAAAATCTATAGAGCATGAGCTTTAATTTATATTTTTAAGAAAATTGACCTTAGATCTGGTGTGCATCTTATTTTTTGTTAGTCTTGCCATATCAAATTTGTTCTTCCTTATGTTCATTTTTATGTGGAGTTCTTCCTTATGTTCATCCAGAACTATAATTGATTCTTCAGATTTTTTTTTGAGATGTACCTTTTAGTTGGTAGATTAAGTTCTTTGAATTTCTACAGGTTGGACATATTCGTAGAGTATCTGTATTTTAAAAAATCAGGGGACAAAATTCCTGTTCTGTCAATTGTTGATGATGGACATGGTATGTCTCATACTGAAATAATGAGAATGCTTTCCTTCGGCCATAAACAGCCAGAAGAAGATCCAGATCAGATTGGCAGATTTGGCATTGGATTTAAGGTAGGTTATACTTTGTCAACTGCTTATTCCGTGAACTTCTTTACATAGTTTTCAAATGCGTCTACCCTGTCCACAGGTATTTTTCAGCTGCTATAGTTTGTCTTGATGGATAATGGGTTAGAACTTAGAAAGTATTCCAATAATTAGTAACCTAAGTTTGGGAATAAGCTCTGATTACCCTCATGGTCATGGTCATTTGTTATTTTCAAGTTTATCGAAACTTTTCTTATGGTTGGTTGAACGACTTGATTCATCTCCTTAAACCATATCTACAGGGCCGTAAGATGTTTGCATAAAACCTGCTGCAAACTGTTGTTTTATTCTTTAACTGGTAGAAGATTGTTGTTCTAGCTTTTTATAGCTGTTGATCATACTAATGTTGAATGTTATCAGAACAGAGATATAGAAGTCTCGACAAATATTTTTCCGATGATGCATGGAGAGAAAGTAAAACCATAATCTGTACTTTTTATGTTGTTTATTTCAAATTTCAACATGCTTCTTTTATAGAATAGCTCCATAAGTGGTACGATATGCTTGTTGCAACTTTGACATTTGTGCACCCTTTTTCCTGAGACTCTGCCTCCTAAGAATAAATATGTCTGCTTGTTTGTAATGGATCTGATGCTGCCTGGGAACTAGTAACTTGTTTATATCCTGAAGAAGGTGATGAACTCTCTTGTAGTCTCACCACTGCAATGAGACACCTAATTTTTTAATTCTGTGGGTTTGTTTTGGGGAAATGTAGAATTTCTTTGAGGGCTTTGCTTATGTTCCAATTTTAGTGATGCATCTGTTTTTCATATTTGACTTTACTTTTTATTTTAATTTTATCACTATGCAGACTGGATCTATGAAACTTGGTAGAGATGTCCTTGTTCTCACGCAGACGTCCTCCTCCAGATCTGTCGCTTTGTTATCTCAATGTTACAATGAAAACAAAGAAGTAAGTTATTTTGATTGCTCTTCTGTGATTGTGATGGTCTCTTCATTATTTCAATTATTCATGTGTTTTTTGTAGATCCTTGAGATTCCAATCATCACATATTCAAAACAAGGGCGCTATATGGAAGTTGATTTATGTATCCAGTCAGAAGAATGTGCAGCCTCCAACTTGAATGCTGTAAAGGAATTTTCTCCTTTTAATGAGTATTTTATTGGTGAGAAATTTGGTCCATTTGGTGAAACTGGGACAGGAACACAGATTTACATATGGAATTTAGATGAATGGGGTTCTAACTACATTTTGGAGTGGGATAATGCAAATAGTTCTGGTAATACACAGCAGAGCCGAGGGGATATATTAATTCGTTCTCGGAGAGTAAGATCACGTCCAGGACAAATTAGCCAGAAGGTTGTTCATTATACTCCTTAATATGCCATTGTTCTTTAACTAAGTTGATTTATGGTATATATTTTAAACTGATTAATGTGAAGATTTAGGATTCTAGATATATATATTTTGTAATGTTTTATTTTACAAGTGCATATAGATAAGATAGCAGGGTGTTCCATTCGATTATATATGATCTTGCAGTGATGCACCTGCAAAAATTGTTTATGTATTGCTGGTAGTTTCTCTGTTTAATGAACATATTCTTTTGACTTATTCTCTTTCTTTACTGTTTATATTTTGGTTATATAGGTGCCATTGGATTATTCACTACAAGCTTATTTGGAGGTTATATTTTTGAATCCTCGAATGAAGATTTACGTCCAAGGCTCTCTGGTAATTGTTTGCATTGCTTGGTTTCTAGTGGTTTTATGCATACTTATCTATGGGCTATAGACCTTTTATTTTTTACTCTGCCAGGTTAAAAGCCAGCCATTGGCGAAATGCCTAAATAAGACTGTTCAGGTACTTGGCCAAATCATGGACAGAGAAGTTCTACTGACACTAGGTAGGAGTAAGGTAGAATGGGAAAGAATGAACTGTGGAATGTTTTTGTATTGGCATGGCAGACTAATTGAGGTTATCTCTAGCTCCTGCTTTATTCATTTTATCTTTATTTATTATGAAGGCTACTTTTCACTTTATATTTATTATGAAGCACGAAAAAACATTGTAGAAGCAAATTTTAGTACTCAAGTTGTGGAAAGAGATAGTGACAAAGTTCTTGATGTTAAAACTGCAATTAGGTTTTTTATAATAAACTGATTTTAGACCCTTGACTTAGAAATGATCTTTGTAGAGGTGGCAAGAAAAAGTTGCAGCACAAGATCTGAAGTTTTAGGCTATTATTTATCATTTCTTGTCCAATATTACCTGTGATTCTAGTTTCATAATGTCTTGTTGTTTCAAGGGATGTATGATATATAGCTTTGTGTCAATGTTATTATGTTTATGGTCATTGAATATGAATGCTTTT
This sequence comes from Musa acuminata AAA Group, assembly GCF_036884655.1. Lineage (NCBI taxonomy): Eukaryota > Viridiplantae > Streptophyta > Magnoliopsida > Zingiberales > Musaceae > Musa > Musa acuminata. The sequence goes on along the minus strand of NC_088338.1, from coordinate 4,790,888 downwards.
CATTTTCTGATCCAGGCTTATAAGCGAGTTGGTGGGCAAGTACATAATGCGGACATGGGGCGTGGTGTTATAGGAGTAATAGATGTTACAAATCTAATGGTATGATTCCTATGTGGAATACCTTCTCTGAATATTTCTATGAGAATTAGACAAGATGCTATTATATTCATTCATGCTACTTGGTGTTTATAATCTTATGAATATCTTGCATGTCGATCTCTGTGTCTGTTGTGCAGGATGGTGGTAATGGAGGTGCCTTAGTACTTAATAACAAACAAGGGTTTCAAGATTCTGAAGTATATGCTAAATTGGAGGAATGGCTGGGAGTAAAAGCAGATGAATATTGGGATAAGAATTTTGACATACTTGATGTGGTATTTTTTTTTTCAGAATTATGTTCCTCAATCCCTGAGTTTCTGGTAGTAGTACTTGTTCATATCAATTTCTAATTTCTGAACTGCTTGAGAAAATGATAAATATTCTTTTTCGAGGTTGTATGCTGTATGCACTCAAATGTACTTTTTCAATAATTTTTTATGTTCACTTAAAAAATCTGTTGTTAGTTTTTCACTATAATTTATCAAGATATTCTTTTAGTGGAAATTAAGGCAGATATGAGAAATCAATCAATATGTCTATAATAGAGTGATACTGAGTTGGTCCCCATCTCAGGAATTCCATATTTAATTTGTGGGTTAACGGCTTCAGTGATACAGCGGATCCCAGGAACCAGGTCATGCTGCTGCAATTTTAGTTGATTTAAATGCAATTTAGGTTTGGAGTCATCTAGTATTCTAGAACTTAATTCAACTCATGCTGGTTTTTTTTATTAGTTTCTTTAATGTAACAGTTGATCTTGTTATTCTTTTTTTGGTTTATTTTAAATAATCCTAGAAGTGACAGGTTCATTTCCTTTATTCAATTAGAAAGATTTTTTGTCATGTTGTGGAACAAGTTTTGTTAGTTTTAAACTTTTAATTACCTTCGAGATATATGCTGAGTAGTTTTCCAATAGTGTCCAGCAATGACTTCAAAGGCATTCTCTATTCGGGGTAATTTTAGGAGTAAAATTGTTAAACTTCAAGGTAAACTACTGTTTTGCAGTGAGGTTTAATTGTGTAAATCGGGAGTCAATGGGGTGCCGGCCAACTTATGATTAACTATTGATAACATATGGATAGAATATTCTCTTGTATGGTGGGTCACATGCTACAAGCCTTTTGTTTCATTTTCTGCCATTAGGTGGATTCTGTAGGTCTTATTTTTTTGGTACCCTTTTTTCCCCTGTTTTGACTTCTATTTTTTACTCTCATACTTTCTATTATGTTTAAAAATTTATAGTTACATGTAACAGGGACATCATAATTTCATCTGTTATTTTTTTATTTGAATCAATAATTGAACTTTTATTTTTTTTTACGGGAATCTAGAAGAGAAAACCACAAGAGCATTAATGTTAATCTAAATTAAACAACTTCTTTCTTTCTTTCCTTTCTTCTGAAGAAGTTTTATTGCTCCAGAGAAAAGTGGACGAACGCTATAAGCCTGATCATGATTGGGTTCAATGCAACAAATGCCGCAAATGGAGGATTTTGAGCACTGACTTCGATTGTGAGAGCTTGCCCCCTGAGTGGTTTGTGTCTTGTTCCTTTTTCACCTTTTGTATTACGTGAGGATGATATTGTTCTGTGCAAAATGGTTATGCAATTATAAATAGTCATTACGAAGTATAAGTGAAAACGGGCAGGCCCAGTGTGCTACGCTCCTGCCAATGTAGCGTTGGGTGAGAATTGATTTATGCAGCCTTGTCATATCTTTGCAAACAGAAAGATTATTTTCATGACTTGAACCCTGGTCACTCAAGTCATAAAGGAGCAATTTTGACACTGTAAAGGCTCACCCTGACTATAAAGTATTAGCGGATTTCCTGAAATCAATTTAGGGTGAATAGATTGTGCTTAGTATTTGTGTGCACATTATCATGATCAAGCTTCAAAAATGCCTTCTAGATGGACGATTGTGATGCCTTGCAATAAGGTGCAATTGTCATTTTCTTGTGATGCCTTTTATTATTTCGTGCATGGATGTCTCTGGCTCCTGACATGTTTCATTTTATGTGTTATATTTTATTAATAATCTTCTTTTCAAAAAGGTTCTGCTATATGCCACCATTCAATGGAAAATGTGAAATTCCTGAACAACAAATTTCACGAGGAGTAATCACAATAGCTGCCAAGCGATCTCATCATGAAGTCAAGCAAAATGTCAAACAACATGAAGGAGAAACACCAAAGGTAAAAAAATAATATGAAGCAAATATATAAATTTTGGATGCTTCTCTCAGCTTTTTTTTTCCCCCTCTAATAACAACATTATTCAGAAGAACAAAAATTCCTCTTTTACCAAAAATAACTCAAAGCAACACCCAGATGGTACTGCACTCAAGGTTAAGAGATCTTCTGAAGGTATGTATCTTCCTTCAGAATATAACAAATGCTGTATTTGTAAGCTTTCATTTTCTAACTAATTGTTCGAGCTTGAGTGAATTTGTGCTTCGGTACAAGCTGTAAGTTTCTAACTATTTGGTGTTAACTACATGAGTTTTTTCTCATAATTAGTCTTTGTTGAAGGCAATATTGCTAGTCAAACTAAGAACTATATTCTTCCTTTAATATAGAATTTTAGGTTTTTCTGTATTATTCTTGCATTGTAAATTATAATTGACTAATGCCATTTAACTGGTGCATCTGTTGGTCTCTTTTGAACAAGTTCGTGCCACCTTAATTGATTTTGCCCATTTCAGATCAATCAAAATGGCTAATTGTTCATGAATGTACATTTTTTTATAATTTACAGCAGGTGGTCTGATTTATATTTGAATAGTTGCTGATCTTTTGTCATGATTTTTATATGTTTCAGTCCAAAGTTCTTTTTCCTTTATTTAGTAAATATATTAAAGTTCGTCTGCACATGGTAGGTTGCATAGGCATGGCAATGCTGATCTCCTTTTGGGTATCTGCACTTTCCTGACTTGTTTATGCCAGCTTAAATTAAGGTGCTCATTGGTCTTGCATGGGTATAGGTAAGAAAATAGGTATTTGAGTTGGGTTTAAGAATGAGTAGGATGAAATTCACAAGTACCCATCTGTTTCCATTCTTAGATTTGATTAATCTACATTATGGACTTGTTAGTCAGGTTTGGAATGGGTATGAGTAGGAGAATATGTATCAAAGTCTAGTTTGGGTACTTGGTTGGATCTGAGAGTCAGTAGGGTGAAATTTGTATATACACTATTTGTTATTATCTCAACGCATGTGGCATTTTCCATGCAAGTGATGGAATGCCTTCCTAACAATAATTATTAATGCTCTCTGCTCTGGTTGCATATCTGTTCCCTCTTTATTTTTCTAAAATATATGCTAGATACTACTTTAATATAGTCGTACTGAATGCTGCTTCCTTTTAAGTGTAAAATTACAATGTCAGAACCTATTTGTTTTTCATTTTCCATTATCCTGTTAGACATGTAAATGGAACTTGATGTTGGGATTCACTTCATATATCTTAAGTTCTTATCTTTTCTTGCATGTCTAAGAGTCTAAAATGTGTGGTCACATTTGGTTATTTGTCATTTGGCAAGATGTGCAAGGCAGAGAGAATATTGAGGCAACACACTAAATTTCCCTACATACTATCAGGAGGCTTCTGCCCTATACACTAAGATATGATCTCCTGCATTAGCAGTCAAATTATTGGGTTGCTTCCATATTGAATAAGACATTTTCATAATTAGGGTTCATTTCAGATCTTCTACCATTAATAAGAGGCATTAAGATCTTTTATATGTTTTCGCTTTATTAATCTTGGTTAGTATGTTTCTTGTGAATATAATGCTAAATGTGATCTGCAGATGGCAGCGAATATTATTCTTCGCAAACTGAGGATGACGTGCCTCGACATAATTTGAAAAGATTACGAAGGGGTCCATCGAGGAGTAAGCGTCGTAACATATCTGGGTAAGGAGTTTTAACTTTCTTTAAGTAACAGAGTTCTCTTTTTACTCTTTCTTGTAAACTGAGATTTCCTTTTCTTGTAATTCGCTTTGTTTTCTTTTGCTGAGATTTTAATATAGTTAACTCAAAAATATTTGACTCCCAGTAGTTGAAAATTAGGACCTTATGATTGTTTTATTTAGTTTTTCTGCTGATGCCCGTCTTAATCTTTGCAAAAAGAATATTACTGTATCTGTTTTCATATATATGCTTATCTTTTTGGCTTTTTTTTTCTTCTAATCAAGTCAGATTTTTTTACACTATTTTCTTCCTGTTTTCATTTTCATAAATATTTATTTGTTTTATGCAGCCTCCACATCAGTGGTGCCTCACATCTTTAGAAAATAAAGATTTACCTATTTTGTTTCTGCAAATGGTTAATATAAGATGGTTTGTTGGTAAAAATGGAACAAATATTTGGAAATCCATGTTAGGGTACATTTTTAATTATTAAATAGACTAAATTTTTGGCTATTTTTTTTAAAAATCTCAGTTGGGCATTGTCAAAATCAAAACCAGCCACTTTCAATTGTTTGTTTTTTATTGCATTATTTGTCACTTCATCCCTAAATTATGAAAAGCTCTGCAACAATGACATTTGCTTGGCAATCCTTTCTAGTTTGGCCATGTCAGGTAATTCCTTGTTAGATGCTAAAGGACAGAAATGATTATCATATTGTGTTAAATGTTTTGCCTCATCATTTCACCCACCTTATTTTTTGATCCATCATTGATGAGTTGTTATCGTTGGTGGGCCATGGGGTGGGTGAATTTTTGAGTTTGGTTTTCATTTTTGTTTTCTCTTCTTGTGGGTTTTAACAACTTTTGATGGAAGTTATTCTCTTGTTTTATTAGGTTATATTCTGTTAATTTTTTTAATTAGTTTTCTTACATTTTATGTGCCTGCTCTGAGTATGGTTTTTGTGGTGTATTATTGGATTATCTTCTTCGTAATCTTTTGTTTCTTAGTCGGTGTTTCCCTGTTTTCTTCCCTTGCATGTTTACTCTTTCGTTTTGATCTGTAGTGAGTTTCTTTATTTTTTTAATGGGGTGTTCTCTTAATGGATTCCTATTATGGTGTTTTACTTTGTGGAATTACTTTTGGATTTTTTAGTATTAAGTTTGGCTGATGATGGATGAAGTATTATATGGAGATGGATGGAATGGTATTTTGGCCATAATAATTTAAAATAACTTAATATACTTGAAACATGCCACATCCATCAAGGTCTGTTGATGACGCATGCGTACATTTCCATTCTCTTGAGATTGGGATGCATCAAAATGCAAGTACTTATCTTGTAGGGGGTTTTCATAATTTACAGGAAGGCAAGGAAAAACATTACATTTGTCAACATTCTACTGAAAAATTCTGGGATTGTAATTTGTTGCTTCCAATTCCGATCATTCTCTTTTTCTGCTGATCAAATCCATTTATTTTCTTTTTCAATTTAAAATATTTATATTTTCATCAGCAAGACATGTTTCAAACTTTCAGGATCTTATCAATTATAGCTAATCTTTGTCTGCAGATGATGCTACTGCTGTTTGGACTAATGAAGGTAAATACTTGAGTCTGTACATGACTCATCCAATTTCTGATTCCGAGATTTTTGTCAAGTCCCCTATGGTGAGACTGGAAAGTCTTTCTTTTTGAGAGCACCCAATCCTTCCTAGGGATGTCTTAGTTCACTGGTCTTGAGATCTCATATGGATTCTGGAGGGAAAAGTTTAGCTTGTTGGATAGCAGATAGCAGAATCATGACTCAAGGAATGTTGATCAAACAGCTAGATGGTCCTCATAGTGGACTCTGCTATTGAGAAATTAGTGTATTCTGGTTGGGTATTGGTGAATACTATGTTGGTCTATCGAGGCACATCTGATAGCTGGACAAGGCATGGGATGGCAAGATGGTTTGATCCTTGTGTATATGCTTTCTCTTTTTCTCCTTGGCGACATGGCATACATGATGTTGTAGGAGTGTGGTAACATCTTTTATGGTTAGATATTGCTAGGTTATACTTTTCTTTATTTTGTGGAACTGCATTTACATCTCTTCTGATTTTTTCTGATCGTTAGCAGGTTAAGCTGAATTGTGAAGGACCAAAAGGTGTTGTTACTCTATCGAGTCATTAGTTGTTTTTTTTTGTTTTCTATGTAACTATATGCTTGTTTGTATGCTTGCATGCAATGTGACATGTGTCTCTATTTATCTGCATGTACTACTTTCGAAGATTTAGAAGAATGATCACAATGCAAAAAGTAACAAGCTGCTGTTTCGGCCTCTTGTACAATCCTTTCATCGCTTCTGACTTCCTACAGTGGCTCATGCTTGCTGTGCATGTTTATTCTCTCCTTGCTGAAAGGAGTATAATGTGTATATGAAAAAATAAAGAAAATATTGTTAGGTTGATATTGAAAGTGCAGACGGAATGGGTTTGACCGAGTGTTTCATCCAAGAATTTCTTATTACTCTATGAAATTTATAGTTTTCATTCTTTCCACAACAGTCTCGTCTCCATGTTTCCATTAATGTTGTATCAAAACTTGCAGTCTCCTACGGGGATGGAATGTCAATTGAGGCTTTTGGAGCTTTTTAAGTTCACTGCAATTACTTGGTTCTCTTCTCGTTGATCTGATTGATGGATGGATGGATAGATCATGTCGGCGAGTATAATCATTCAACTAATTGATGGATGGATGGATGGATGGATAGATCATTTGAAGCTCCAGTCCATTAATGCATTCAACTAAGATTATTCCTTCAAGAAAAACAGATGCAAGACAATGTCAAGAATATGGAAGAACATACCGTTTATATAGATTAGAATATATTTATTGAACTGAATAATAGAATTATTTGATTTAATAATACAAGGGAGAAAAAAAACCCACCACATTAAAAGTTCATCGAGACAACATAAAATGCAAAGAGAGAATAAAAAGGTCCCACCGAGTTTTGAACTCGGGTTACTGGATTCAGAGTCCAATGTCCTAACCACTAGACCATGGGACCATCGTGTTTTGTAAGAAAGGAAAAATCATATCAAACCATTTCTCAGCCGAACCGATTACAATTCCAGTTGCCTGTTCCTTGCAGATGACCAACGACCGAAGGTGTTTTCTCACAGAGAGAGAGAGAGAGAGAGAGAGTTTTTATTGCGCTTCCGCTTGGGGAAAAGCCGACACGACGGTGGCATGTCTCAGCTGAAGAGGTAGAAGATGAATCTGACGCTTTCTTCCCTTGGGCACCCGGCACGTCAAGAGCCCCCTGCGTCGCCAGGCGTCCTCTGCTTCCCGTGCACCGCACGTAACCCCTTCCCCGCCTTTATATACGCCGCTCCTCCTCTTCCTCCTCGAGTAGCAGTAGCTGATCTGATCGCGACAATGCAAGCCGGGAAGAATGCCATGGCGTCCGTGAAGGAGACCGCCGAAAACGTCGCTGCCTCGGCCAAGTCCGGCATGGACAAGACCAAGGCCACCGTCCAGGAGAAGGTTGCCGCACGTCCCCCTCCCATCTCTTTAACTTTTCTAAAGGATTCCGTACCGCATCGCCATCGTTTCGCTGTCTGCCGCAGGTGGAAAAGATGACGGCACGCACGCCGGCGCAGAAGGAGATGGCGGAGGAGCGCTAGCAAGAGAAGATCCGGGAAGCCGAGGTCAACAAGCAGGAGACGATGCAGTCCAACGCGGTCGAGAACCAGCAGACCCTCGCCGGCGGCCAGGTCGCCGATCCGGGATTCTACCCTGTCGAGGGAGCGGCAAGCGGCGGGACCGGGGCGGCGAGGCCGTCCGCGGCTCACGACCCCTTCCTCGGTGCCCGGTAGGCGGCCGGGGAGATCGCACACCACGACCAACTTCGTTGTCTCCGTTTCAAGTTGTGGAAGTGTTTGCGTCTTGTCGAGTCCTACTTCACGTCTTCATCGTGCAAGTGTGCTTCGCGTGAAGCAAGTCCTTGAATTCGACATTTGCTTGCTTCGTGGTGTCGATGGGATGATGAGCTAGCTCGTCATTTGGATTAAGCACCGCCGTGTGTCGTGGCTTAACGACGACGACACCTTCGAGTGCCCTTATCGTGTGTCCTCCTAAACGGTGTGTCCTCCGACCAAAAACGCAACCCTCGCTGCTGGATTCCGATCCATTATTGGCGATCGATGATGATTTAGATGGTGAATTAATCTATTTTTTTTGTAAAAATAAAAATTTTATCGGTGAAATCGATCGTCTTTCATCAGTACAATAAATAGGCATTAGGAAAAAAGAGAGATAAATTATCTTAATTTTATAATTATAGAAAAATCCAATATAATGTTAATTAAGTTTATATTTACAATACAATTATTTGTCCTGTTATATATACAGATACATATACATAATTAGCCCCGTTATATATACAGAGAAATAAGATTATGTCGGCCGATGATTCATTTGTCCGATCTGTCGATCGGCTGACCATCCCGAATCCCTTCGACGGGAAAAAGAAGGCGAATCTTACGGTTCTTCTTCCTCGGCCTCTTCCGTCGATCTTTCTCGCCATGGCTCCTCCGGGTCTGCTTCCCGTCACCGGTGAGCCATTTTTATTCAAGCTTTCTACATCGATTATATCGCTCAAGTTATTTGAATGTCTGGTGGTGGATTTTTGTGGCTAGGGCCTTCGAGTTTCGCCTTTCTCCTGTTCTTGGATTCGCACCCTTTGTGTTCCGCTTGGATACTCGAATTGGTCTCTTCTTTCCTGGATCCTCGTAGGCGACAATCGGTAGACACGGTAATCGTTGTCATGGCGAAATGCCTTCTTGAGAGACAGATCGGGATGATCGGGTTGCAGTCACGTATATCTAGGCAATTTGAAGCGAAAGAGTAGGGTTACATGGAAATCAACAGAACAAGTTAAAATCAACAGAGCAAGGGTATTGGCGAAGGCCACACACCATGATGCTCATCGGTTGACAAATTAGGAGAAGGTTGGTAACCTTTTTTATTTCTGGTTTACAACGTGGAAATGAGATTGAAGATAAAAGGCATCGTCTTACTGAAATCAAGTGGACGTAATGCAACACAACATGTTACGAAAATTCAAATCACAAATCACAAATTGGTGAGCTCCAGATACCATACCCTCTTAGAGCATACTGTCAATCCGAGATGGCAATCTCCTGAAGAAGTTGATGGGCACTGAGGGCAGTTTGCTGCGGAATCTGGGATGGCGGAGCATGTAGAGGCCAGCAACGAGAGCCACCAACCTGAAGGGCGCAATGTACAGTGCCACAGCTGCGCATAGACAGAACACCACAAACATGCAAGTAGCTCTTGGATCCCTCCAGCTCAACAGTGACTGGAGTCTCTCCCCTTGTGTTGCCATGTCTCCTGCCACAGTTTGTATCCTCCCAGCCACACTGCGTAACCGGTCATACCTCATGTGGACTACGTCGTGGGGCTTCGATGTTGGGAAGGTGTCGAATTCCTCATCGAGCTCATCCGGATGCACAGCCTCCGCCCATGATAGCTTGGTGTCCATATGAGGTGGGTGCCTTGGCCTGAATCTATAGTTCCAAAGCCCGATCATGAACATGTACAGAAATATAGTTGGTAGAATCAGCTCCGGGTACCAGACCAGTATCAGGAGTAGCACATGAACTAGCACGGTTGTGATTGGGTTCTTCCAGTGGCGCACATCGCCGAACCACTTGAACATGCTGATCAGACCTGAGAGCAGCGACATGATCCTGAAGAAGTTGGCCTTGCTCCTCCTCATGCTCCACATGTGAGACTCCACATCCAGCATATACTCCACCACCTCTTTCCGCAGTGGTGGCTCTGCCCTTCCGAGCCTCGCAGCGACAATGTTCATTGCCTGGTACCTGAGGCTGTCCAGTTGGTTCACTGTGAACGGGTGCAGGTAATGCATCTTGGGAAGCAGTGGATGGCCATAGAGATAAATCATGTTGGCAAGTGACAGGCAGGTGAAGCGTATGGCCAGCTGAAGCTCTCCCATTTTCTTCACTCCTGAAGATTGGAGGACGATCAGGGGGTATGTATGTCTATACAGTCTGTCGGTTTCAAGTGTTGAGAGTCTGATTCTGACCTTCCCTATCTTTGAATCTCTTGGAGCAGGTCCACCTCCACCGTGCCGGTCACTGCTACCAAGGTGGCAATTGTCAAAGACACCAATGGTGATCACTGTGCTTGGGTCGAACACCTCCCAGGTGTACTGCTCATTCCAGGTTGGAGCGAATGTGCCGACCATGGTTCTTGTCCGGATCCACTTCTGCCCATACTTTGCAACACAGTAAGCATCAGTGGCTCCTCTGCCTTCCCTCATCTTCATTGGAAGCAGCTCATTTGCACCCAAGATTCCAACCTCCAAGATGCCGACCGGTGGCTTCCAGAGCTGGCGAGCTGTGGGTTGTTGATCACTAATGTACATTGTTGATTCATCCATCACATGATAAGCTCCCTCGAGGCAAACTCGGAGGTGGATCCTGCTGGAGAATCTGAGCTCTCTTCTTGTTTCACCTTCCAAGATTCCTATTCCGAACTTCTCCAGGTCAAACCACCGTGAATGAACCACCGGACGGTGATCCAACCTCTTCTCAAACAGTGTCAATGGCAGTGATGCCCTTCCCAGCACATCGTCCTTTCTTGGGCTCACACGGTCTTCGACGGTGAGGGCTAGTTGTTCTTCAAATGGCTCTGCCACCACAAATATGAGATCTTCATTCCAAAGTGGATTAAGTGTCGCCGTTTGGCATATCTTCGTTTTGAGCACCTGGTTACCAACTTGGGCCTTCACAAAGACCTCAGGTGCCCGGCCCCTGACATTTGGTTGAACATCTTGGGCTTCAATGACATTAACTCTGAGGTACCAGAGTTTCGGGGAGACATAGACCTTTGAGCGGATGTTGACTACTCCTTCCCCATGGACGGAAGCTGCATCAGAGTGCCATGCCTCTGGGAAGGCTTCATCTGCCTGTGTCCCAACCCAAACTGCGAGCATGACCTCCCCCCTAACCTTCCCTTCCCCTCTGCGATCCTCCAGCCGATACCACTGGGGGGCTAAGGGACTGTCAGGGGGAACTCTGGTGGGCACTTCATTGAGATCAAACACCACCTTCCCCAGGTAGTCATCTCTTCCAACCATCTCCTTATCCTTTACAAAGATTTCCAGTAGTGATGATTGGATGCGCTCCTTGGAGAATGCAAACACCTGGTTCCACTCTGGGTTGGTCTTCTTATCAAAGTGCCTGGTGGTGCCTCTGTAGTTGCCCAGCTTCACCTCAATGTAAGGATCACAATTCATGGTGATGGGGTTGCTTAGAAGGTCTTTGGCTTTGACGACTCGCACATAGAGGTAGTACATCTGCTCCACCAAATCGTAAGTGCTTGTGAGCTTGTCGGTGCTGCCGCTGAGCCAACCAGGGACTCCACTGCGGGTGGTCCCTCCGGTTGGCCATCGGTCGCCAAGCAATGGATTGGTGTTCTTCAGTTCATTGTGCTGGCGGTGGCTCATTGTTGTTGTTGCCGTTGCTGCTGAGTTCTTTGCCCTTTTCCTGCTTCCTAGTGCTTGTTTTTTTGGCAGAGGAAAGAGCTGGAATGTAAGTAGAAAATAGAAAAAACTATGTTTCTGGTGAAGATCTCTGGAGAATTCTGTCTACGTACAACTACATTGGAATCATATGAGTCTTACCTTATAGAAGATGTTGGAATCAGTGGACAATCTCTCGTTTTGCTAAAATGCTTCTGAGGCAAATTGGTAGCATCAGATTCAAATGTAGTGGTTTCGGGTTGCTGAAGTTGATCTCGATGGAAGTGGGTCGATTTCTGTCTCTGTCTTCGAGTATAAGTATCTTTGGCATCCAGTACTACCACATGTTGGCTTCATGTTTTCAACTTTCAGGCCACTAAATTCTGATTGAACTTTGCCTTCAGTGGCTGCAAGGAAGCAACTCATTGCAAGCAATTGTAACCCTGATTCTGAAGCAAAGTTGTTCCTGATAGCATTCCTGGGTAGCCTGATATGAAGGAAGGAATAGAAACTATCCTGGATACCTTTCCTGATGTCTTTCTGGAAGGAAGCTTTGCCTATAGGCAAGTCACTTCTTTCACAGAGAAGCAAGGGTTGTTTTTTCTGGGGCTGTGGCTCTAGTAGGGTTCATCGATAGATCTCATGTTACTCTTGGAATATATTGAAGGAAGAAGAATGAGTTATTGAATCGTGGGCTTTCTATTCATCTTGCCTTTTCCCGTAATCAGATGAGTTGCTGGAAGACTTCCAGGCTGGTTATGGCAATTTGAACATGCCTTGCTATCTGTCATAAACTTTCTAGACTAACTCTGAGACAGCCCTAAGATGGGTATAAAGGGGTACCCATGTTCTTCTAACCAACATCCTTCACTGGACTGCAAAAGCAAAACAGTCTACCAGAAATAAAAAGAGTAAGTAGATATAAATATTGAAAGAAAAATAGAAAGATTTTTGCAGCTTTTCTCTCATGTTGACCTTGGTATTGCATGATTGTGTATCAGGCTTGTTCATTATAACCTTGATGGTAAATCTTGTAGTTTCAATCAGTTTTTCATTATCAAGTTATTACTTGCTTCAGCTTCCCACTGGCTTTCTTTGCTCATGCAGCTAGCTATTTCTTACCATGACTTTGTGTGCGTCACTTAAAATTTCAGCGCAATGTACTGTTTTATTCTAAAATCACAATGTGATTGATTGGAGCTTCTCTTGCAAGCCTTTTTTTGTTGCTTTTTCTTTTTGCAGTATGACATTTGGTGATTCCCTGTCTTTCTCGCTTTTAGTGAACATTCTGTCAGTTTAAACTCAAGGAGCTTTCAATCCCGTAACAGTAGGCATCAGATAATGATTTTCATTATTCCATCTAAAGCATCTCCAAATTATGAATGGTTTACCATACTCATGCATTATGTCAAATCTTGGATCTTATGATATTCAAATAAAAATTGAAACATACCTTATTATTGTTTTGTGTGTTTGAGACAGTGAAGGTGTTTCTTATGTGATTTTGCTTGGGAAACCTCCATGGTCAAGCATTTTACTGGTTCTTTTCTTCTTGTTTGTGGTTTCGTACTCTCATTAGAACGGTCATATGGTTATGGTTTAGAATTTTCTGATACCTTTGTTGTTACCCTCCTGATGACAAAAGGAGTTATCAGACATATCATGTTGTACTTGATTGTGTTTATGGTTACCTTTATTCCTTAAAGTAGCATCACTCATGCTAAGCTTTTTTCTTCTTGTTCCCTCTTGATGACTGCGGGAATGATCTGATGTAATACTTGGCCAATCCACTGACTTTGTTGCCTTTATTCCTTGCTGCAGGAATATATTCTTCTGAGGACCACTACAAACTCTAGAAAAAGGTCTCAGTTTCCATCCGTTGTCAGATGTGATCTTAGTCATGATACTTTCTGAGATACTGAGGGCATAGTTGATGAGGAAGGAATGCATGCCAAGAACAGTGATTTTTGGAGAGGCAAATGGGTGTGATTAAAACAACTATATCGCTATCTAAATTTGTTGGTCTACCAGTATCTGTTGTCGGTGATACGGCTGTCTGTTGTTGGTTGCCCAATTGTTGATAGTCTTAATTTGATTGCACAATTGAACATAATTTACTCATAGTGGAAACCGAGAAGCAGGGATTAGATGATGTATTTTGATCATTTCTAAATCATGCCGTGGGAGTTTTGTGCGTTGAGCCACCCTTTAATAAGAGTTTTATTGTTTAGTCAGATCTAATCTAATGATCCTTTTCATGGAATCCCAAACTTACACTTGAATTGGAAGATGTCTGGTAATTTGATATTTGATGTTGTGCTATAAAATTTTGAAATCTAGGAAGGTAATGGTAGTGAAATTGCTTTTGCCATCGAGCTTAGAATTTGTGTGGCCCATCAGACTAATTTGACCGTGTAAAGAAAGCCATAAAATATCATAGGTGGTAGTTTTGGTAAACAAATTTCTGATCCATATGCCTTGTTCATTTGGAAGTTTTTTTTTTTTTATATATGTTCTTGAGAATATCAATTGTCTCTATCAAATCCAAATTGGGTAATTTAACTGGCCTATTAATTTATTGGATCTAAGCCAATCGTTTAAAATGATTAAGTTTAAGTTAATAATATTATACTCATGGAGGTTTTATAAATTAATTTTAATTTTTTTTTATCAACTTGGGATGTAATGAAAGTGTCACAATCCTCCATATCCGAGGACTTGGTATATTTATCAAGAATTAATATAATCTAAAATAAAAAAAATCTATTGTATCGATAGCTCTACGCTATGACATGCATATGCTCTCTTAAGTTGATGATAATACATTCATCAAATTCTGTTCTTACAAAGTAATTCAAATATTTATTAGTTTCTAATATGAGATTAAATGGGCGTGTTGCCGTTTTCTTTGATAAAAGGAAAGTAGGATTTAGATAGGTGAATATAATGATCGAAGAAAATATAAAAAGCAACTTCAGTGCATCAAATAATTATTTGTGTGGAATATCTGCAAGGGGAAGTAAGAAGGGTAATCTAATCCGACTCTGTCAACAGATCATTCTAGCTCAGTTATCTAGTTTAATCTACTTTTAAGCCGGTTAAGATAACCAAAGTCAAAATCTAAAGAACACCAAGCAAGAGGAACTAAAAATAGCTAGAGTTCAAAGCTACCTATGGTTTGTCAAATTTACAATTACTGCTGCTGCTGCTAGATGATCCAATATGATCTTAGAGCAAAATAGAAGGACTTCATGCAAGAAAAGTTTCAATCGAGTCATAGTTCAGATTGACCACCGCACGACAGAATAGAGCTGTGAAACTGAGGGAGAATCTATTGCTACTCAAACCACAGAGGTCAATCCATTGCAAGAACTGTGAAAAGCTTCAGACTCTATAAAATCTTTTGCCGTGTCTACAAAAAAAAAACTAGAGAGGCAAAAAAAATCAAAATCAAAATCTTTTTATCATTGCAAGAACATGAACTTTAAAGACAGTAGTAGAGAGGAGAACATGAAGCACCTACCCAGAATCCAATCGACAAGCAAATAACAAAAGATGCACAAACATGCAAGTAGACGATTCAGGAGGAGGAACAGCATGTGGCTTTGTTGGCACTTAGAGGATCCTGCCCGGGGACTACTATACTGGTTCCCTTGAGCAGGCTGGAGTTGCCAGCAGACTGTGCCTCATCATTGGCAGCGAGGGACTTCTTGCTGACGATCCGATGGATCTCAGTGAGCACGGTCTGGAAAGCACTCTCCACGTTGGTGGATTCAAGAGCGGAGGTCTCCATGAAGAAGAGACTCTCACGCTGGGCGAACTCCTTGGCGTCCTCGGTGGGGACTGCGCGAAGACTTCCCAGGTCGGACTTGTTTCCGATGAGCATTATTACGATGTTCCTGTCGGCATGGCCACGCAGTTCCTCCAGCCACCTCGCCACATGATCGAACGACTGGCGTTTAGTGATGTCGTACACCAGCATTGCGCCCACTGCACCTCTGTAGTATGCACTTGTTACCGCTCGGTACCTGTTGCAGATCACCACCCCACATTCCTAGCGTTAGAACCCAGGAGAGTATAACGATAAGCAAAGACAACCCAGTTTGTCAGTGGAAATGCAATAAGAACAAAGTCACAGTTACATGGATTTTTTTACTGTCAATGAGTTCCATAAAAATCATATTTAAATCCTTATTTATAATTTCTGATAAAATCCTTTTAGTCCTTTCTTCTTTTATCTCTCCGATTATCACTAATATTAATTGTTTCATATCTCTTACCTAAATATAGATCTCGGCAAACATGATACTCAAGACAAATGTCAAGAATCTATTTTGTTTGAGCATCCATTAAATCAGTATAAATTTGTTATACAAAGTATCAAAATCTAGCATGGATATATATATATATATATATATATATATATATATATATATATATATATATATATAATGCTATTGCAAAATGGCAGAATTGAAGAGAAATAAGCCCCATAAAGATCAAGCACAGAAAACCAGCACATTTCATCAATATGAAGAACGTAAACTTCACTACACCTCCTGCAAAAACAGTAAAGAATGTGATATTCTGGTTTTGACGATTTGATAAGAAGACAGGTTGATCCTGCTATTATCCAACCATTTTATAGATGGTCTTAACTGCCACTGATGTTATATATTAAGAAAAACAAGGTCAGAAGCAAATGCTCAGATTTTGACATATAATATCAGGAAAGCATGTCATTGTCTCCCTTCTACTATTTGATACACAAGTTTAAACTTTACCATTTCATAAAAGCATGAAACAATTTAAGACCAAAAAAAAAGAATTAGGGTCATCTGCAAATCTTATGGAACCATCTTGGGATCTTGATTTCCAGTAGATCTTTGTGTCATTTGAGCCATAATTGAGGTGATATCTCAAGACAAGGACAAGACTCGTATACACCACAACTTAATCCAGAGAAGTCTTAACATCTACTAAAACACCATTTAGGAGCCTTTTTCACACGGATGATCCTGTGAATTGATGTATTTGAGTGAAGCATTTTTCATCAAAGATTCACCGCAAAAAAAACATTCTTCACTTTCAGATTAACTAAGTAGACAAGCGTGTGATCATTATAGAATGTTGACATAGAGTCCGTAAAGCATGAACACCAGCATGGGATGGAGCGTGGATATGACATGATATGCACATTGAAATGTCAAAACTTGCAGATGTAGGAAATGGCACGGGTGAACACAACAATAAACACATGTATATGACATGATATGCACATAGGAATGTCAAAACTTGCAGGTGTAGGAAATGGCACGGATGAACACAACAATTAACACACAATGTCAAGCTTATTATGCTAAAAGTTCACAAAATACTTATTCTTCTTAATCCTGGAGCTGTCAACTACGTCTTGCATCCAATTAGCACCACTCTTTGCCCTGAATTACCATGGAAAATGATCCAAATTGCAAAAATTGGAGATCCAGTATCATAAACATTATAGGTTATGTAACTAGAAACTAAGTGAAACAAATCCAATCAGACAATTCTGCCTCATGTCATAGAGTTCTAAGCTTTCAGAACCACCATGGTTTTAATTTCAATTGAATTTACGACTTAGCAGCAAGAGCAAAAGGTTCTACCAAATACAACAGCTTTAGTAAGGGGTTCAATTAACGCATACTATAACTCCAAACAATCAAACTAATTCTATTTCCATGTTATTAAACCTAACAAGAAAATAAGCGGTATGCATCTGGATTTATAGATTTCATTGTGGATCCTCATATGCCCTGTTATGGCTCATTTAGGGTTGACTTTCTTCGGTCTCAAAAATCTAGATCTCTAGTTTATTCCTTTGTTCCTCTTTACACTGCATTATTCTCGTCAGATCTCATAAAAAACCTACAACATGTAACTATGAGAGGCTGGAACGTCTTCTAGTTTCGATAACCAACAATGGGCCAAGTACCCAAACCAGGGTGACGAAAAAAAGAAGAGAATTGCATTAAATGCTTGATACATTACACTAGACGAACAATGCGAAGGCACAGCATAGCCAAGAAAGATCCAAACATCATCGATCAGCAGTTCGCATCCGACGTAAATCAATGCGTAAAAGATGCCCAACCAAAGGACCGAACAATTATTGATGAATTGATTGGTTGATCAATAATATCGATCAAGAAAACATAGTTGCTGTCATACGATGATCAAATAGCATCATCTTGATCGATAAAATCAGGGTTGGACGACCCATATAACGAAAAGAAGGGAAGAGAAGGGGAAAGGGCACCTTTCTTGGCCGGCGGTATCCCAGATCTGGGCCTTGATGGTCTTGCTGTCAATGGTGAGGGTGCGGGTCTGGAACTCGACGCCGATGGTGGCCTTGGAATCGACGCTGAACTCGTTACGGGAGAAGCGGGCGAGCAGCTGCGACTTGCCCACCGCCGAGTCCCCGATCAGCACCACCTTGAACACGTAATCGATCTTCTGGTTGAACTCCCCGTAGTAGTTCCGACTCCCCGACGACATCCTCTATCTCTCTGACTCGATCCTACTCGACCGACCGATCGCTCGCTCAGGCGAACGAATCACCACGGCGATTACCGCCACCAGGAATAATAAGAAGAAGAAAATGACGAGATCGATCCGAGGGAAGAAGACGACGATGACGACTTCGTCGGTCACACGAATGAATGTATGCCGAACTCTATCTCTTTCTCTCTCTCCCTCTCTCTCTCTATATCAGACTTCCTTCGGGCGCCAAAGAAACCAGAGAACAGAATTGGCTGAGGGACAAGAGAGAGATGGAGCGCGTTTAGAGAGAAAGAGAGAGCGTCGCGATTCGCGAATGATGTGATCGCCGCGTGATTGAACCATGATGGAGGAATGCCACGCACGCGACTGCTTTCTTTTTTATGCTATTTACTATTTTATAAAAATAATTTTATCATATGCTAATTTTAATACTATATATACTGTGACAATAGAGTTATATTTGAAAGATTTTGTGCTTTATTTTCTTTATTTGTATTTGATTCTGTTTTATATTTGGTGATCTTATAGTTTAGGTTTCATAAAATGATTTAAAGAAGTAGATTTATAGTTAATCTTAACTATAGATATATATATATCTTAGAAAATATCATAATATTATATTATTTATTATAATGATATTAAAGAGCGATATAAGACTTTTCTCAGCACAAATCCTAAAGCAGCTACATGGGTTAGGCTCCTCTACTCAATCAAACATCGATTAAAACAGTAGTGGGATGGTAATGAAAGCAGATTGCTAACTATCCTTATATTGGGCTCATGGCCCATCAGTGTCGTCTAAGATGAGCTCAACCATCTCATAGATCTTGGGTTTGGACCGGTCCGTCCAAATTAAGGCCTCGACCGGAATCGAATCGTCGGTCTATTTAGGTTCTCCATCTTCGGCCGACCCACCCTTGTCAGCGAATCGACTCGGAGCTCCCCAACACCGTAACGGTGGCGTCGCAAGGAACGGTGACGTCATATGGATCCGCTCCCTCCCTTCTTCTCCGTCCATCTCTGCGGAGCCTGTGAACGGCTCCGTCGGTTAGTTTCCCTTGTCCCCGGTCGATCGTCATTGCCGTCACATTCGTCCAAGCCTGGGCTTGATGATGTGGGCGAAAACATAGTTAAGCAGAACATGGATTTCCTTTGAAAGCAACTACTAGCATGAAAAAATTTAATGTCGTTATTTTTCTGAATTTTCATGTTAACTCGATTGAAATTAGATAATGCCAGACAACCATGATGAAATTCATTCTGTTGAGACCTATAAGTTAGATGGAATTACGAAAATATTCGTGTATTATATTCATAGATATCTTTTTCTTTTCCTGTTGTAACTTTGTCGTATATTTATTTTTATTATGTTAATTCTAGTATGAATCATTAAAAATATTTGCTGTTTGTGGACTATGGAAGTGATTCTGGCTCTGGCTCTACTGTGTCTGTTTGCCAAACAAATCTTAAGCCCTTTGTGATGTTTAATCATACTTCTTTAGTAGAAGGACAGGAGTGATTCCTTTATCGACCTTATAAAGTACACCAAGGCTTGTCTAGGTTATTTAGTTAAAAGATCACTAGCAATTTTGATATTGAATTTAGCCAATGGTTTGTGTTCTTGCTTCGAGTTAGCTTATAAGATCATGTTGTTAAATAAAAAAATTCCCAACATCAGCAATATTTGATGTCATTGGATCGTGTTAGACTGTTGGGTAGTGTTTATGTCAGGTTAAGATGCATTTATTAGACCAAAACTTCCACCCAAACTGCTAAACTTGAACCTAACCCACCTAATACATGTGTAACCTAACCTAACCTTTGGGCTTAGATCAAATTATATTATAGATGATAGATTTAAACCAATTTAAATAAAAACCCTTCACTGACAATTTAATCAATCCAGTAGTAGAATTTGACCTATTTATAACCAATAAGCATGATATGATCGACACTCATTTGAAAATGATACATTGATGTGCTTAATCCGATTATTACTGATTCAAGTGGGTTAGTCATGACAGTTTCCTAAATTCGTTCAATAAGAGTCTCTCTGCTTGGGACATGCACAAAATGCTAATAGTTTCGACTTTGAAGTTAGTTATCATGACCAACTTGTGATCTGCACTCAGCCATTAGATCTGCCACATTGTGGTTGTTAATTCAGTAACTTAGGTTTGTCAACTTGTTGTAAATTGATCAAGTCATAATAAAATTTATCTTTTCCTTTCTATTTTCTTTTTCTGTATTCAGCTGATGTTATGCGGATAATTTTTAATCATCTCCACCTGACATCATCGGAGAATGAGGCTGCTAACTCTAAGAATTTTGCGTATATAGGGCCATATATTAAAGCTCATAATTGCATTTTTGTTTGATAACTGGAGAGAAACATATAAGTTTCTACTGCTCTCAAAAAAAATTCCAAACAAACTTTGGTCATATTCGATATAGACTTGGTTGTGTTTGCCATCTCTCTGTTGGATGTTAGGCCTGAAAAGTTGATGATCTATCCAACTGTAGCTGTTAAGATGTACTGGTATACTTGGTACATAAAGTAAGATATGCTTGCTGTCACCCTGTTAGGTGTCGGGCCTGAAAAGGTGATGGTCTAATCCAACTGTGTCCTTTAACAAGTACTGGTATATTTAGTACCCTGAATTTTTCCTTCAGTTGCTTCCCTGTTAATCAACACATTGACTGGTTACCATTCTTGTTGGAAGGAATGATACATCATCCTAAATTTGTATAATGTTTGTACATATGGGGCCTTCATTTTTAAGTTTCAAGTTCCTTTTGTCTTGTTCTATGTGTTATTTGAAGAACAAAAACTTTCAGCTCAGGGCAGAAAAGGGTAGTGAATGAGATTCTAGGCAGTAGAATTGTCCAATTGCTTTATAGAGATTAAACAAGTTTTTCCATGTGCAACTATGTATAGCATCATCCAGTTACGGGCCAATCTATTTCGTAACAAGGGACTATTTTTTCGTTTTCCATCTGATGGTCATAATTACTCAAGGAAACAGTAGGTAATGCTTTAGATAATGGTGGAACACTTTTGGAATAATTTTTCTAATGGATTTCAGCCATCTCTTCTTCGTTTCTGATATGTATATGTATATATATTTATTTACATATTCTTTTTCTTGTGATTTACGTTAGCCATGAATTTTTACCAGTGTATGTTATGACATATGCCTCGTGGTTGTAATCATCCTTTTTCTGTTATTGTTATTTTATGCACATATGTTTACTTGCCCAACCTCAGTAGCTTTTAGGTTGGGTTGTCGGTGCAATGACTTTCAAGGCATCAGCATATCTGGTATAGATGGCATATTTATCACAGATCACTTTCTGCTTACACTTCAGCTAGGCCTCTACCTATTGCAGCTCAGAGGTATAACAACCTTGCTTGCAACCCAATGCTCTTAGCCGTGTGCTAGGCAGTTTGTTAGACCCCTTGGTGCTTCTCCTTTGGTTTCTGATGATCGTGATGATTACGCAAATGAAGAAGAATGCTGCGATCTCCAATAATGACTCTTCAGCTTCATGGTCTTTCTCAAACAGGTGGTTCATTTAATCTGATAGTGAAAGCTCATCCAGTTACACATGCTCTAATGAGGCACCATTAAAATACAAGGAGGGCTTATTTGATGATTCATTTTCTTAGTTGTGTTCCCTTGCTTGCTGTCCCTGATTTAATGAGAATGGCAGATTATTGATTAACAAGAGAAAATATGTGCCAATCGGAATACGGTGTATTTGATTTTCTGGAGGAATTTATCATAAACTGGCGTCTTGCTTAATACAGCTAAAGTTGACAGTCAAATGAATAGTGTTTGTCAGTCCATCATCGCACAATTTCTCAAGGTTCTCAGTTTGGTGATAGCCCACGTGTGATTCATTGGATGTGTGAATTCAGTCTTCAGATGTATTCCTTTTTCATTCCTCATGTCTTTACATTGTCATTCCAGTAAGTGACTCTTATAATTTGTTTCTCATGTATTTACGTTGTTATTCCAGTAAGTGATTCTTATAATTTGTGGTAACTACGTAAACTAGCTCTCTTCTTACACCTCCTCTATTATTGAAACCAAGGGACCACTCTGCAACATGGAACCTGTTGGATCTAAGACATGACGTTGGTTGGTGGCTATCATGAAGCAACCGGCTGGTTGCATAATCAAAGCCTCTTACTTTCTAGGTCTTCGGTGCATTCAATTAGCAATATGGAACAAGAAGGGTCTACATATGAATGTAAGTATGAGAACAATTTACTTATCACTTCCGACACCTTGTTGCTGTTTATTCATCCTTTTGTTGCTGCAGTTCTTGCAGGGATAACATATTGTGCTCCATGTCAATAATTTCCACCTTTTTGTTTCAAAACAAAGAACAAAGAATTACATATGGTGGACCTCAGGAACTTGTTGCCTAGACTTGGCCTGTGGGTTGTGTTCAAACGTGTACAGAATGCTTTGAGTTAAAAAAAAATGCTTTGAGTTAAAAGAATATGGATGTTAATATCATTCATGCCTTTAATTGTGGGCAGATTTCCTGTGGGATTTTTATCTTTTTCCCCTCTAATCCAAATGTCCAACTTCCAGTTTTGGCTGAAGCTCTGTAGTGATCAATGTAGACGTCAGGTTTTTAAGCACTACAAGAAGGTTTTATTCTTCACCAAGTACCAGAATAAACAAGCAAGTAGGCAGCAATATGATGTTTTAGCTGTTTTTTTATCTTTCTTTTCCAAGACTAATTGAGACTTCATTTAAATTATATTATGCAGGAAGTCAGCTCGTTCCACTCTCAGCTACTCAACAAAGGGGATGATCAATAATAAGGACCTTGCTTCTGAGCAGATTAAAGCTGGATTAGCTAGTACAGCAACTGCAATCATTCAAATGGCCATCCACACTTCAATGGAATTGAAGGAGATAGCATGCCACCTTGCTTCAACACCACTATTCCACCGACATTGGTTTACCTACCCATCGTAGGTCAAAGGTGGCAGCTCTGTGTTCCCTAGTATGTGTTCTTATGACTCCAACTACCCCATGCATTTGCTTTATCTCCTTCATTTACTACTAAGATGTAGGGTACCTTATCATAGCTTTGATCCCCCTCAAGCATCACATGACTCTCTCTCAGCTTTTATTGTAGTGAAACTACTATATGACAAGCTCCCCATCCCTTCTTCACTTCTGGACTAATTTAATGTCGTTGCTGCTTGTTTATACCTCGAACACCAATTGTCGGTTGTGCATGGTGCCCTACAAGTTTAAAATGCTTCTCTGGATCCTGTAGCCCTAGAAAACATTGGAAGTATTTGCATTTATTAGTGGCCGTCTAAAAAAGCACTAGAATCTAGGGCATGTTTGGCAGGCCGCCACTGTTCATGGACCTCTCTAATTCATGGTGAGGGACCTGTTCCTTGTCCACATATGCCTTTGACATGTCACTACTACTACTGCTCGTGCTATAATAATTTGTTGGCATTGGAAGGATGCATGGATCCATTGCCAGGCAAAGTTCATTTTCCTCTTTGCTGTGATGATCTGTTCATTTCATCTCTGTCACTCAGGCCTCGTTCTCTCTTATCCATACCTATCAGGCTTTCAATTGTTTTTCTCTGTGTGTGTATGTATAAATGCATGTAATTCCTTCACAGGTCCAGGCTCCATCAATGGCAGACGCCTTCAAAGGAAACTCGTTTGCCTTCACCAGCTATACCACTCAGTTCCAATCATCACCACTCACTCCTCTCAGAGAAGCCCTTCCTCTTCTCAGCCTCAGTCCTAAGAAGCACCACCACCACAACCATCTGCAGCAGCAGCAGCAGCAGCAGCAGACTTCCTGCAGTGCCTTTGAGGAAGGCGATTACAAGAGCAAGCGGTCAAATGGCGGAGAGAATGTGGAGGAAGCTGTGAGTGTGGCACTCCGCATAGGTCTCCCGAGCCCCAGCGAAGCCGATCTCATCTCCAGGGTCTCTTCTACTTCAGTGAGTGAAGACAAGGAGTGCCAAAAAGGAGGAGGTGGTGGTGATGGTAATCCTTTTGCTCTCTCTAGCGTAGGCAAGCTCACCAGAGGCCAATATTGGATTCCCACCCCCTCTCAGATCCTCATTGGCCCTACCCACTTCTCTTGTCCTGTTTGCTGCAAGACCTTCAACAGATACAACAACATGCAGGTAGAGAGCCTCTCCTCCATCCGTCTTTTCTGCTTCAAACATGCTTCTTCTCGTCGAGTTCCAAGGTTTACTTGTGCCTGCCTCAAACATTGTTGGGATACGGATGCTATTGTGAGGCTGAGTTCAGCAGTACTTCTTATCCTTTGTACCTGTGGTGCATGCTCGCTTGTACGTACACGTTCGTGCAGATGCATATGTGGGGGCACGGGTCGCAGTACCGGAAGGGACCGGAGTCGCTGAGGGGGGCGCAGCCGACGGCGATGCTGCGGCTGCCGTGCTACTGCTGCGCGCCGGGGTGCAGGAACAACGTCGACCACCCGCGAGCCAAGCCGCTCAAGGACTTCCGGACTCTACAGACTCACTACAAGCGGAAGCACGGGATCAAGCCATTCGTGTGCCGCAAGTGCGGCAAGGCCTTGGCGGTCCGCGGCGACTGGCGCACCCACGAGAAGAACTGTGGCAAGCTGTGGCGCTGCACCTGCGGCTCCGACTTCAAGCACAAGCGATCTCTCAAGGACCATGTCAAGGCGTTCGGGCGCGGGCACGCGGCCCACGGTCTCCACCGCTTAGACGAGGAGGAGGACGAGCCGTCATCTGAGATCGAGCAACATAGTCATCAGGTTCAGCAGCAGCAGCAGCAGCAGTAGGGAAGGAGATGATAAGAGTCCCAAATCCATCCCTTCTTATGTTCTTGTTCTTCTGCAGAGCTGAGATCATAGTCTGATAGTATTAATCCTCAGCTAACTGCATCACGTTCCCATCCTCTGCACTCACTCAGCTTTTTGTTCGGTGGATGTGATGCTTTCGTGCTTTTGCATGGTGGATATGTGCGTCGGTTCATGGATGGAACATAAACCATGAATTATTCAGATCGAATGATTAGTTTGCTATTAGGAAGAGAGAGAGAGACAGAGAGAGAGTTTTTCTTGACATTGAAGGTCTTCAGAGAAAAAGAGAGAGAGAGAGAGAGAGAGCGACCAGTCAAAAGAGGGTTCCTGAGAGAGCATATCAAGCACAAAGTATCCATGGAATGTACAGCGGTGCCAGTATGCACCTAAGAAACCCATTAAAAAATGACTTGACGCAAACCTCGCACCCGCTCTTTCTCTTCTTTGTGTCCTCACTTTGATCTCGACAATTAATTAGCCATTATTGCTCCGTACTTCACAGAATATAGCAAGTTGTGTGACTTGCTCAGGATGTTATTTCTGTAGCTGTAAAGCACTATACTTGATCAGATAGCTACGGAAGAATGGTTTATTTTTTTGTTGGAAGATCCCCTTCCCTCGAATCTCTTCAAATATCTAACAAAAACATAAAAGTATACTTTAACTAATTAGTTTGATTAGTATATTATTATCGATTTAGTATTGAGCATAGTACAAGGATTTGAGTAGAATAAGATTATTCGTGATTGAAGTTAGAAGACCCGTAAGAATGTGAAGTCATCTATGCATTATACCTCATACGTATCATATTAAGATTTGATTTTGATTATACTAGATAAAATAAGAAGTGAGAAAATTAAATAAGAAAATTAGTAAGATGGGTGTATTAATATCAATTAATTTAAATATTTTGATCAATGATTAAGATTAAATAAAAATAATAAATTAATTATCACATCAAATCGGATCAATATAAAATCATAATTTATCATCACACCTCTTAAGTCCGTTTCAACCCATAGAATCAAGAGGGAGCTGAAGAGCGCCATGCTCGCATTTCGTTGACCATTCGAGTACACCAAAACGTTGCAATTGATTGAAGTACTCGACCAAGGTGATGATGTATTCTTGTCAATGTGATCTGTCAATTGCCGCAATTATGTAGACTGTGGGGCAGATTGGTACAAGAGATTAAAGTGTTCGTCCTTCTGAGGTAGTAAAGAAGAAAGAAAAGAAAAAAAGCTGTCACAAGATCTCCATCCCTCTTGCTTCCTGTACTTTTCCATCAGTATACAAATTTATACCTTACTGGTTAGATTTCTTGAGAAGCGCAGATCAGATCCTTGGGACCAATTTAGAGTTGTCTGGACTGAAGACAAATTGTGAAGGTTAATAGATTATCATGCAATAGTGACGGCTAAAAATCCAGAGAAATTACATCACAACTCAATCTAGTTTCAGCTTCAAAGAAATGGGAAAAGAAAAAGAAACAAGTTTCAGACTTGGTTTAGATCTGAGGATGTATTTTCACCTGTAATTTGACAAAGAAAGACAAGAGATGCTTTTTGAGAGACTCTTCGTTTGAAGCTATTCTTAAGAGAGAAGACTGGAGGAACACATGCACATATGATCAAAGATAATTATATATACATATATACTTATCTAATTATATATTATTCTCGAAAATAAACTAAACTACACATGTTTACAAGACTTATATAATTGAGGATTCTGCGATCAAATGTATTTCAATTTAAAATCGAGTATATTTCATGAATTTTGTCTAAAATATTTCAAACTTGTATATCTATACCCACACATATGATTGTGATATTGATTCATGTATATTTTCCTTTCTTGGATTTTAAAAGAATTATAATGTAAATTTTATAAATATCTTTTGAGGAGAAGGAAGAGGAGATTGAGGGGGAGGAGGATAAGGAGGAAGAGAAGAATAAGGAGGGGGAGGCAAAAGGATAGGAGGAGAAAGTGAGCGAGGAGATGGGGGTGGAAAAGGAGGAAGAAGTAAGGCATTGGAGGTGGAAGAGGAGTAGGGGGAGAAAGGAAGACAGGTTGCGAAGAAGGTAGTAAACAAAACTATCTTTCTAGATTTTAGCTACTATATTTTGGAGTGGACTTGTTGTTTCATTTGCTGGGAAAACTTGCATGTTTTCCTTTCTTTTTTTTTTTTCTTATATGGTGTTATACATCGGAAAGTAAGAGAAGGAAAGAGTGAGAAAGAAGAAAGAAGAAAATAATAGAAATTTCTATTCATCATTTTTGCCTCACAATTCAATAACTTACAATCAAATATAGGAGTTGGTTTTCACATTACCATTAGAGCTGCCATGGACATGAATGTTAGTAGACGTCATAGTTTTGTCTTGCTTGTTATTGTCATTGTGCTCTAAGTTCAAATCATTGAGCTCCACAACGTCACATGGCACCGTTTCACTACATATTACCTTCATAGCTTTAGGCAAGTAGACATCTTAACAAGGGAAAGATCCTATATGTATACGAGAATGAACAAAATTTAAGATTATGAGTCCCCTAAGAATCATCATGATATGTATAACAGTAGTGACAGCAACGATGTACATTTTTAACATAGGAAACATAAGGGTAATAGTTCTGGTCTATGATGATGGGTAGTAGATATTGTTCATGATGATACTCTCGAAGATGAAACTGATGGTCTTCCTTCGAGGAAGACGAAAAAGATTTTCATGTCTTGATCCTTATTACATTTATTGTGCCGATAAAAATGAAGCTTCTCATTGTCAGCTTGAGGACATCTTTCTCTCCATGTTTTTGTAGAGGTTATTGATGCTAATGTCATGGGTGGGATTGTATAACATATTGAAGATGGTCATATTAGTACAATCTAGAATGATGGAGGCACTATCATTGTCGATGCTAATAACCAAGTTGGTAATATAGATATTAGTCGAATCGATGATGTGGATGCCATTAGTATTGGGGTTGCGAATCAAAGGTAATGTTGTTCTTTGATTACAGACATGCAAGTGGAAGAACTTGCTATACATGGAAAAATAGTTGCATTCATCACAAAATTGAACAACCAATGGTTGTACAATAGTATTTCAGCAATTGTGAGTGCAAAGCAAATTGAGAAAGAATCAATGTTAATTTGTGCGTGGTAGAGCAAGGAAGGAAGACAAGGGAGGACTTTGTAGTTGCTTTTCTTGGGGCATTAGTTGCAAGGCCACACAAAAGCTCCTTGTCCATTGAATCTTCCACCACTTGAGATTACCAATCAGTTCATCAATGTATTAGAAATCAATCCAATTTTGTGTAAGCTTCGAGATGATTGTGAAGGTTACTAGACCAAGGAGGTACGCTCCCTTTGGGATCACTATCATCGTCTTTCCTTTCATTGTGCATGCATTCTTTGTCGTTTCAAAAGCTTATCATGTCTATATTAGTTACAACCATAAGTATGGAGCAATCATGATTACAATCATAAAATATAATAACTGATCATGTCAAACTTTTGACAATTTTTTCCCAAGTTCATGAAGATGTTTACATTGACAGAAAATAAGGAAGACGAGAAAACTATTTGATATTACATTACTAATCCTCCACATTATAAACACCTGCAGCCATGTTTGCACTTGCATGACTTAGATGAAAAACAAAAAACCAATCAAGCATATGCTTGATTCTAAATTTATGATCAATGTCTTCTTTGAATCCATAGCTTGTGCCTGTGCATGTCAATCAATCTTCTGAATTAAGTAGTTATTTATAGTGAGGGCATGCAAAAGGTTAACTTCTAAACATGTTTTACGCAAATTTTAGTTACCAAGTTAACATTCACTTGCTATGTGTGCTTGCGGTTAAGAGAGACTTACAATTGTTGGGATGTCATTATTCTTAGCTACATTCAACATGAAAACAACCTCTAATTAAAATTTTTGTGTTGAGATATATCCCTCAATCTAATTTATCCATACTTTTTTCTTTAATTGATATGCACTGTGCACTTGTTTAATTTCATGTAAATTTTGAATTATATGAACCAGCATTCATTAAAAAAAATATTGACTGATTAACTCAAACACAGATACTTTAGAAAAAAAATCCAACATGATATCAGAATTGGATTAAAGAACACATTGACTGCATCAACTCAAACTCTCCTACCTAATGGTTGCAAAATCCAAATGACTTCCATGTGTTTGGGGGAAATATATACACGCATCGATTTTCAAGAGAAACACCGAGTCTCAGCAGCTAAAATTGTGTGCCCAACAAAAATATGGTGACATATCATACCAGTAGTGATCCACAGAGCATCACCAACGATAGAAAGATCGAGGCAACAAGGTGTCGCCCGTATGAAGGCTGTGAGGGTGGTAGCCCAGATTCTTCTCCAGCGCCAAAGGATGATGGTTTGGGTGAAACAGCAGGGAGTGGTGGCTCCACCACATCCGCAGCGTGCAGGGAGGGCATTGGAGCTAAGGTAGGGGGCAGAGCCTGAGGATCCATGATCTGCAATAAGCCACCAATTGGGACAGGACTCATGTAGCTAGGAGCTTGATCACCCAACTTTGAACAAGTATTTCCTGCATAATGTGAAGAACACTAAGATTGTAGCAACATATGGTGAATATTAGATTGAGATGTTGGTTCAATGTTAAGTGGCATTTCTTTTAAATGGCATAATGACCATGAACTTCTACTTGTGCTGGTTAAGAAAAGAGGTACATTAAGATCATAAATAAAAGACAACAGCATAATTTGTATTATGATACAGCGGCAAGGTTGCATCTGCGACAAGAATAAACTTGAAGCGTGACACCCAAAAGACAGTGAACTTTTTATCCCTATGACATAACTCCAACGCACTTTGCGGAATGGAGCCATCTATTTAGTGTAAGGTTGCATTTGTAATGAGAATATAACTTTAAGAGCGACATTCAAAAGGCAATGCATTTTTTATCCCTATGAGGTAACTCCAACACACTCACTTTGCACGATGGAGGCATCTATTTACTGTAATAATGCATATATAATAGCAAATCAATGCATGCAAATTACTTACGCTTGCTAACTGTTAGGACCCTTACGTTTAGCTTATGCAAGCACAGAAAGTAGTTTCTTTGGCAGCTACACCTGTTTCAAGTGAACAAATTGCCTCTGGGAGTCATTAGCTACAAACTCAACTCTAAAGAAGGGCTTAGGAAGAACCCCTCATATAATATAGTACATTAACTAGCATATTGCTATGCTTTGCGGCTAAAACCTATGAAATGCCCTGGCAAAAGTAAGCCTGTAATTCAGCAGGTTCTTGGCCACATGAATGATCGGGTGTGAGAAACAATGAGGCTGCCAAAAATTAACATTACCAGCTGATATTCATATTAGTAATATCTTGCAGGTCTGCAATTTTTTTTTCTTCTTGTTTCGACATATTTTGATCTATTAGAATCTTTACATCACCTATCTTCACTTAAAAAAAAAAAAAGAGATCAAGGCACTCTAGTTAAAATTGTGTGGTATGTGTTCGACCACGCAGGTACAAGTAGGGTCTTATGTCTTACCGCATTAGTTTCTGAAAGGATACAAGTACTCGTATCCATGTCACCGGATTTGACTGTAAAATGAGGACTGGTCTTGACATTCAGAAGACTTGTGACCATTACAATTAAAGAGCAAAATCGAAGCATTTAATCCAAGTATTCTTATATCAAAATATTACTAATAAACTATATAAATGAAAATTGAGCAGATTCTGCATGAATTCACAACTATACTATTATTTTCATAAGCTACATTAACCATGCACAACCGTAAACGTTCCAAGGGAAGAATGGACAGTACTTACTTCTATATGCTGCAGCTGTCCCAGGGTACTCAGTGATGATGCCATCCACAGCAGCTCCTTGGACATACATATTTATCTCCACTGTTGGATCTGACAAGAAATCCCATGGTTGAGAAACAAACTCATTCCTAAACAAATATACATATACAGCAAAACCAGCAGACTGCAACTTCTGGACAAGTTTGGTTTGACCAGTAATGAACTGCTGGCTTACGGGATATACAGATTGTTTGCTAATAGCAATCATATGAGCAAACTGTTTGATATCCATAATTGAGGAATTGACCATGTCACTTATGGATTCATCAACCATGTAAACCAGCTCATACTTAGTTTGTTGCCTAAATTTAATCAAAACAGAGCTATTCTTTGACAGTATCATGACTTCCTGACCAGTCTGGTTGCTGTAACCTGAGTCTTGTAGTGCTCTCATCACACCATCAGTCACACTATATCCCAATTTTTCTGCCAGAAATGCAGCATTCTGTGACAATGAAAAGAAATTAATGCAGATGTTGCTGCATGTGGAGTTCATGAATGAAAACACTTGGTAATTTCAAGATTTTTCATGTAGATAACTATGCTTGGTTCAACACATCAGCTGGAGCTGGAGATGTGTGACAAAAATTGCTTCGGATAGAATGAATGTGAATAATCCATGCATGCAATTATTATTTCAGTCCATGAAACACCAGATGAAAATCAGGTTAAAAAAAAAACTGATCTAGTGACTGGTACTACCTGTTGAAGTTTTCATAACTAGGCAAACTTTGAGAATAAATGAAGTCTGTCACACAATTTTTGGGAAAGAATTAATTAATTTTGTCACAGAATATTCTTTTGATGATAAGTTCATAGCACATTATGTCTTAGTACATGAAACATGTCAGACAGCCTCCTGGACATCTTATGTTCTCTACGTTTATTATGCCTGACCTAGTATCAACTTCAACATGTGAAATTTTAACTTTTCAAAGAAAGTCAGATCATTTTCACACCAAGACTACAAATTTCAGAGCTATAACGTGTTAACTACATAACTGTATAGGAAAAGGCCTCGTACTATTTCTTCCATAACCGATAGCTAGCTACTTCTTCCATCTGTATTAGGTCTAGAACCTAGGATGCTTCCTTTGTGCATGACATATTTGCCAAAATAAAAGCATTTTTTTTGCACATGGACAGGCAGCAGTATGCACTAAGCAATCTTATTTCTGGGTCAAAAGGTATAATGTTACTTCACAGACAGAGCATGAACTTCAATGGTTAGTACTCAGACATCCAGTCAAGTACCTGATTTGCATCTCATTCAGGACACACATGCTTCTAGAGAACCTCAAGTAAGATAAATCATGATTGTTTACACAAAGGAGACACTTTTTCTGTGAGATTCAATAAAACAAAGATGCTTTTTATATCCCTCAATACAAATACATCCTTATCCAAAGGTGTGGGCAATCCTGTAGGATGCAGAAACTTACATCCAGTACAAAAAAGCTGCCTGCCACCAGATGATCCGGTGCACCTGATATAACTTTTTTTTTGTCTGGATGAGAAACTAGAGCAAGCTTCGCTTCATAAGTTCCTCAGTTTTATCATGAACTTATACAACAATGACCGCTTATATCTTACATGTACATATTTATGTATATTTTACCTGTGATTTTAATAAACATATGTATACCTTGCATATGAATACAGTGTTGTTGGTGCCTCCAGTGAAATGTAACTATCACATGTATGCCAATGCATCAACTGCATGAGGTTCCCTTTGCAGTGTCACATGTTGCCACAAGGAGAGGATTTCCTAAACATGTATTTGATAAAGACCTATATTCATAATCATTCAAACAAAATTATGATTTAGTACATTTATTTAAAGAATTGTTCTCCTTTCTCCAGGCTCTGGACTGGAGGTAAGGAGGACATTGAATTATGACTTCCATGTTCATAGATGTACAACAAAAGGAGGACATAAAGCTAACTTACACATACAAGATCAGCATTTTCTTTGGTTTTATCATATGAAATACAAGCATAAGCAGTGACATCATTACTGGGCACCACCAGGCATAGTGAACCACCATTCATCATCTCTTTATGTAAAATGTCACTCAATCATACATACCTCAATGCTGATCAGTATGCCAGATAAGTCCTTGTCCCTTCCAAAAGCCAAAAAATCACCTAAACTCATGAAATTTCCATCATTTTTGTATAGAGGATTTCGGTATATATTGTATTGTATCTCAGGATTTGATATTGCCGCTGCAATAGAATGAGAGAAATGTCACCATAAAAGATTCTTATCAAACAGAATTAATAGTTGCTCTGCATGTTAAAATCAATCTCTAAAACAAATTATCATTATAATAGTCAAGTACAAATAAAAAACTTACACAATGAAGAGTTTTACAATCAGAAAATATTAATTAACATAAACAAAAGAAGTTACATACTAGTAGGTGATACATTGAAAGAAAAAGGCTCCAAAGTGATGACAATGTTTGTCGAGTAGTGGTAACTTCCAGATTAAAAGAAGGAACATGATTATAATTTAGATTTATAATAGAGAAGTGAAACAGGCCAACAATTTTAAGTTTCTAATATGAGATTTTTTATTTTTCCTTTTCTGATGCACAAACACATGATTAGCTTGAAAGTTTAAAATATTACAATACTTATAGCTGAAGTTTCCGAGACACATGTAGCACTCCTGGTGAACAGAAGACTGTGGCCCAACAACTTAATTTTCATATATGACATGTCTGTTTCAAGTGAAACATATTGCTTCAGTGAGAAAATGTTTCACTGAGTGATCCCTTTGGACTATTTTTCTGCAGGCACATTTGTAAGCTGGACTGGTCATAAAAATCACTGAATTGGTCCAGTTCAAACATTAAAAGAACTCCAGCTCAAGTTTTAGTTTTCTGGTTTGCTCTTTGCTGCCTACGTGACTTTTGGCAGAGATCCCTCCAAAGGGAGAATAGTTTCATGTTAGTTTGGATTTCCTTTGGAAATTTTCTTTTTCGAGTTCCTGTCACAGGCCAGAAGTACAGCACACCATAAATAACAAGCTGCCTGATCTCGCCATGGCCTATGGGCATGTTAAGAAATGTCAAAATGTATTATCCATTTTTCTAATCACTAAGTATGGAAATAATTCATATATACTATATAGCATAAAATAACAATTGTGAGTTCAGATACTTCCATCTTTCTAAACTTGCATTTGCAAGAGAACCATTTCACAGAAGGAAGACATAATTTGATATGCCTGAACTTCAATATGTTTATGAGGCACATTCTCATGAATTATTATGTCTTGAACTTGTTAAAAGAAAAAACAACACAGTAAACACAATAGATACATGGAGAAAATAACAGTGCAGCATCGTATACTAGCAAAGAAATTAAAATCTTGGAGATATTGTGATTTAGAATTTTTTATATACTTCATGTTTTCACAAAAATGGCAGTATGCATATGGCTGTGTCAACATACGCTTTAAATTCTTCTGAATTTCTTCCCAGGTTAAGTTAAAAGTAAAAATTCCAGGACCATCATGAATTTCAGGTATAACAGACAAAAGGGAGCTGAAGGGCGAGGTTGTGACTGTAGTAACTTCCATGAGGTTGATGGAACTCATGCATATGAGAATGCCATCTTTTGTTACTTGAACAGGACAGTCAATATAATCAGCACCATCTGTAATAGCTTGCTGATAAGAAAGATCAGTACAGTCAGGATAGACTCCACTAGCTCCATTGTGTGAGATTATTAAAGGTTTTCCTGCAGCAAAAGCATCCAATGATAATATGCACTTTGAAAAATAGGAAACAGACAAGGAAGAAAAGCAATAATTACCCACCATGGTCAGAGTTGCTCATGTTTATATGAGAATAGCAACCTGCAAGAACAATTAAGAATTCAGTAAAACACTCCAGGTGATTCCGAAAAGGCATTTAAGATCTCATTAATCATCATCAACCACGCTTTGCTAAATTTCCAAGAAAAGAATTATTCTGGAACAACTGAGGGTGTAACCTGAGACATGTAAGATCGTTAAGAAAAAGAAAAGTAGCATACAAGAAATGGATGATGAAAGAACATACGAGTGTTACAACCTTCTTTACCAACTTCTATTTTAACAGGATTTGACACGTTGACATCTGAATGCCATGTCACCTCCAACTCGGCACCTATTCAAACACCTCTTAGGCTGGCACATAGGATGAGTGGCCCATGTGGTCAACAAGATGATGCCATCCGCAATACCTAATGGGTCAACTGACTCTTTATGTCTAAGTCAAGCCTGATAATCCCAACTTAATAATCCCATGAAATCATTCTTGTGGATTAATTCTCACTTAATCCCAATGGTTACCAAGGCCATCTACAAAAGGTCTCAGGTATGCTAAACCCACCCAGATTGCTCAGATTTATGTGAATTCTACATCGTCTTTCTTCCAAATGACTTAGGCATGGGAGGGACTCCTGTCGACCAATGCCATGATGCAGTTTTTTTTTGCAGGTGCTCCGCTGAATCGACTCAATTGCTAAATTCAAAATCAAGAAATCAAGCTAATGATAGGCTCTGACAAAAACCAAGGTTGGCTTTGAAATTCCTGACACCTAGCACCAAGGATTGAAATATCGTACCATATCAGAGTTTCGAGATACGCTCGATATGATACAATATTGTATACCGAGCAGTATATTTTGGTATACCGCTCGGTATATATATATATATATACCGCCCGGTAGCGAGCGGTCCGTGTACCGATCTACTGGCGGACCGATACGTACCGCCCGTACCGAGCGGTATTATTCGAAATTGAAGACCTTGCCTAGCACCACCTATAACATACAGTTTGTCATAACGTGAAACCATAGAATTGGATATATGGTAGGTTTCCTTCAACATAACTTCACAGCATTTTTTTTCCTTTAATCAATTAACAATGTTTCTCATTGTACTTCCTTTTAGAGATAAAAATGTCCATCAACATGTATTTGGATCTTATGTTCACGACACTTCTATATGCATATACATAAACAATAGCTTTCACTAATTACCCATAGAAGGACCAATCTTTACTAGTACAATCATTATGTTCATAACAAGAGAAACCTTACCAGAATGGAGTGTGATACTAAATAAAAAAGTGAAGATATATATGGGAAATAATTATCTCACTCAATTAAAAAAAAACGAACGGAAATGGAATGCTAATTTAGAAAAGAGGCTTCATCAGCCCTTATTCTTTTCTTTTCTGTTTTTAAGACAACATCTCTTTTATTAGCTTAACTATTTCAAATGGGCCCTGAATTAACCAGACCAAAATAGGACATAACAAAACTCGACCTTATTTTTTAAATGTTCTGTTGGGAAGAAATTGCTAAATATCTTAGTAACTAATGATTTGCATTTGAACTTACAGCACATTGCAACACTATGATCTTATATTATTTTCTCATACACATTTGTTTGATAATTTTAATATATCTCCACCATGTCAATACACTTAATGCACCATTAATTAAGTAGCAACATGCACAACTAGTTGAACAGAGACAAAGTGTGGATTTCATATAACTGTCTACGAATTAAGAACCAAAGAATACATAGCACATACTATTTTGTAGTTATTTATGGCATTTGAGCAGCTCAAGTTAAAACACATGAAGTAGCATACTAAAACTAGAAGAGATCTGACAAAGTGCAAATTTATAGTGAGAGCCACTAGAAAATGATGAAAGCATATGCCCTTGTACCAACCCTCTTGCTGCGTAGTAGCAGCCATCCAGAAGGTCAATAAAGCCCATACAAAGTAAACTAGCCCAATAAACACAATGAAGAGACATTGAACTAAATAAGATAATGCATATCAAGTGTCCATTTTTTAACATCACCTATGGCCTCTGATGCGGTTATGGGGAAGTCCGTCACAACACCATCAACAGAGAAGATTCCATTGTCTATGAAAGAAAGAACTTCAGCTAATGGGTCATAACTATAATTGTAGCTAAACAATGCATCATTAGCAAATTCTGATGCAAAAACTTCCAGTCCTTCCCTATGAGCATCCATGACAACAGAGGTGTAAGATTCTAGATAGCCACTGGATGTTACTGGCCAAATGTAATATTTCGGAATGAGAATTCCAGATGCAAATGTCTTGACAAAAGTGAGATTTTTTAACAATGAGCCATATGTCACATTTGTAGAAGGTTCGATAGTATCTTCTCCAAGAAAACGGAAAATCAGCTTGGTCTTGCTCGTTCTAAATCTTCCCACTATACTGCTGAGGAAACCTACTTCCGGAGATGAAACATAACTTGGAATATCATGTTTCGATAAATAAAGCAAATATCTCCTCATATCCAAATTGAGCTGCCTGTAGAATATATCATGCTGCATCACAGAAAGCAATTGAACAGCAAAATCAGAAGAAACAAAAGAAAGAGTGTCAATGCATGTCCACTACAAAAATACCCATTTCAATACCTGTATATTCAACCAAAGTTTTGCTGGCTTAACTTGTGCCACCAAATCTTCAACAGTAAGGATAGGAAACAAGCTTGCATCGAATTTATTACTTCGAGAAAGAATTGCTTGTGCCACTGCTCAGATTTTTAAGAATTTGTTAGAAGGTTATAGCGTATAAACATCACCTAGTTACCAACAAAGAGATCTGAAAAGCTTACATGTAATGGAAACAATTTGACAGGCAGCAATATTCTAATATTAAAAATGGCAGCTGAATTGCTAGACAGAAGGAAAACTTATAAAAGCTTTAGCAAATTTTTTAAAAAATTTTAATCTGCTTCTTCCAGCATGCGTCCAAAAAATGACTACAGTATATTAACAACATAATAAATGTCTACTGTACTGGCATGTCAGATAAGTTAAAAAGAGGAAATATCTCATCAGCAATTTCAACTTACGTGAGACCTGTGACAAATTTTGGATATCATAGTCAACAGAAAACCACCCTGATGTAGGCACCCCATTCACAATATAATTCATCTTTCCTTCAGGATATACCAATTTAATGTTTGTGCAATTATCTAACACAATATCAGGCAGACAGACGCCATTGCCATCTTTTGTCAACCGCACATCACACCATGAAATGGTATCAGGTGAACCAGCCACATATGAAAATTTGTAAGAAAATGAACTGGAATCAGGAAATAACCCTGAAAACCCACCCTTGGCTATAACCAAAGGGGTGCCACCTGAGTAGAAAAAAGATAGTCAGATGGACACTGATAAAAAATTATATGGTGCAAGTACTCAAAAAAGTGAAACTACAAAAATTTGTTTAAGCCTTCTGCAATGCATTAGGGACTGTCAACATTGATTACATTCAGGAATCTGGACACTAGAACTTGTTGATGTGACCAACATACTGGAGCATGGTTGCATGAAGATATATAGCTAGCCTCCATCTTGCATATGATATGTTAATATCCAGTTACTAATAGCAACATCCTTTAATCTATAATCATACATGGCCAAATATTTATCCATTATCTCAAGTGAATTTTTTCTTGGGTGTGTTTTTGCATTCTAACAAATAAATTAACATACTTCCAAAATTTGTACTGCATTGTTTTTTATCAAAGTTATGACATACGAACTAAAGCTTAAGACATGTGACCAACAAATACCTCTGTCATTTGGAGTTGTCATATGTACGAAGCTTTCAGATGTCCCACTAATCAACCAATTTTAAGGTCAGGGAGATTGGCATCTCCAATAAGACATGAGCATGTCAATCAAACACAATAATTTGTGGATGTCAAAATAACTAATGATTCCAGAATCAGGCAAATAACCCTCTGAGTCCGTGGTTGCTCAACCCAAGACACTCTGAAAGCCTACGATTTTGTACATACCCACTGGACACGTTCATCCCTATGTTAAGAAACCCAACCCAAGAATAGCAAACGTTTAAAAACCCTTTCTTCTTCCGTTCATCATGCCTAGGCAAACACTAAAAGATCTACTAAAAGAAAGCACAAACCAAAAGAGGATCTAATTTTGAAGAAAGCTCAAAAAGAAGAAGAGGAAGAGAAGCACCACTCAAGGTTAGCCACGGGGAGGTGGCGGTGAGGTTGGAGTTCTTGAGGCTTTGTGAGGAAACGACACCCGGAAGAACCACCGCAACGTGCAAGAGAAGCAATGCAGCACAAAAGGAGGCGGAGGAGGAGAGCTCCCACCCACCTCTCCTCGTCAGCATAGCGTCACTACTGCAAGCACCAAGATCCGGCCTTCACTGTCGAAACCCAATACCTTGGGCAAAATTTGGGGTATTGAGCAGCTTACCACAAGTAGAGCAAGAAATCAGAGATCTCTGTGCCGTTCCCAGTGACTGCGAGCTCGGATTCAAGAGAATGGAGGGACAGGGGGAAGAAGAGGAACAGGGAGAAAGTGACGAAGCGGGAGGGGGTGGAGGCCTTGGTTTCTAGCTGGCCGGGAATTCGCCCCGACTTCCACAGTAGGTAGTACCACTTTAAGGTGCAGGCTTGGCTGGTCTCCACTGGCGAGGGGAACAGAGGGGAGCGCGGTATTGATGATTACCGCGGAGGACGGAATCCGACAAAAGGGCCTATAAAGAGTGAGATTGACTTGAGACACGAACAAATGGCGAAGTTTCGTATCACTGCCACAGCCACTGCACGCATGTGAAGGTCTCCTGGCATGTGGCTCTATGTGTCTTGGTTTTGCTTGTGGATATATAATCTTATCAATTTTCCTCATCAGTACTTATAAAAAAAAAACTTTATTAAAAAATATTATAGATAATTTATAAAAAAAAACCTAGTAATGATATCCTCATATTTAATTTTTATTTTTATAAAATAAAATAAATGTAACGAATATATTTGACTTTGGGGTTTTTTAGTCAAACAGATTTATTTGACTTGAACATTCAATAAAAATTAAATTATTTAATTTAATTTATAATCAGTTGATTGTGGTAATTTTCTCTTAATTCACGTCTCACATACATAAATAATTTGAATGCAATGACATTATACATGATTTATTTTTTCTTTGTATATAGCATAAAAGTTAAAGACTTCAATTCATCAACATTACTCATAAAGTTTACAAATTACGAAGATAACATCTTATGAAAGAAAAGATTATTTTCAATTGAAAATAGGCAAAAAAATAAAACAGTAAAATAGCCGATAAGTAACCATACATATCTTTCTCAACTACAAGCATATATAAACAAGTGATTGTTACCTTGGTGGTCAACAATTGTTTAATTTAAGCTATTGACATACACACACAAGTGCTGATTTAGAGAATGCATGGATAGATGAGAAAACTTTTGATAATGAGTTTAGAATTAAATATTATTATGATTGGCTTGTTGTTTTTTATATGGTTATAAGTGTTTATAATACGAAGGAATGCGGAGATGGCCAAACTGATAATACAAAAGTAGTTTTTCGTATTTAGTGTAGGTTATTACTACAATAAATAGTTTTTATTTTCATTCATATGAATTTAAACATCTTCGTGAAATTGAATTACAAAAGTTTGAGTGAAATAGAGGACAAACATAAGAAACTCAATACTTATAGTTATAATAATTATGGATATAGTAGACATTCAAAGTAGCATAAAGTGTGGCATGCATGGTGGAAGGGAAGGCAACGATAGTGATCTTAAAGGGAGCATACCTGTTCAGTCCAACAAACTCCAAAGGGCCAAAGTGAAAGAGCAACTATTAGCATCCACCCATCTCGAAGCTTACAAACAATATTAGCTCCATTTTCAATACATTAATGGATTGGTTATCTCGGGAGGTGAAAGACTTAATGGGCAAGGAGCTTTTACATCCTTATAACTAATGCAAAAAGATATGCAATTGCAAACCCCTACCGATGGTATGGTAGCATTGTCTTCCTTACTCTAACAATGTAAAAATTAACACTACTTCATTCTTACTTTGAATTGTACAGACAATCGCAACAATACTATTGTTTAGACCTTAGTATTCAGTTCCATTATGAACGCAACCATCAAAAGTATTTCTTCTATCAACATCAAGTTCTTCCACATTCATATCTTTGAATTAAGAAATATTACCTTTGATTCTATCAAGATCAATACTCCTGGAGATAGCCCCAACATTGATGGCATTCACATCGCCGACTCGACCAATATCCAGGTTGCCAATTCAATCATCGGCACCAGTGATGACTGCATCTCCATCGGCTCGGGCTACACCAATTTGACCATCTTTAATGTGTTATGCGGCCCAGGCCATGGCATCAGCGTCGGTAGTCTCGGCAAAAATGTTGGTGAGAAAGATGTAATCGGGCTGAACGTGAGTAATTGCAATCTTACCGGTACAGCAAATGGATTAAGATTCAAGACATTGCAATCTTCTCCATCTAGGTTGAAGGCCACTGATTTCGTCTTTGAACACATAATAATGAATAATGTCTATAATCCCATCATCATAAATCAGAATTATTTCCCATTTGCTAACTGTCCCAAAAAGGTATGCCTCATTGCTTCTACTACAGCTAAATATATCATCATAATCTTGAAATTTGTGCATCCTTCCTCTCTCCATGTAGGATCCTTCTCTAGTTAAGATCAAGAATATCAAGTACAGAAATATCGTGGGGACCTTTCTCTCGCCAGTAGCTTATAATCTAGTGTGTAGTAAGGTTGCTCCATGTGAGGGTGCGGAGCCCAGTGACAT
This sequence comes from Musa acuminata AAA Group, assembly GCF_036884655.1. NCBI lineage: Eukaryota > Viridiplantae > Streptophyta > Magnoliopsida > Zingiberales > Musaceae > Musa > Musa acuminata. The sequence continues at coordinate 4,749,309 of NC_088338.1, read as the reverse complement.
CAGCTTGAAGTGCAACGACAACGAAAAGCAACCCAAAAATGCTTCTATTTGTGTTCATATCTATGGTAGCTCTAATGGCAATGTGAAACCTGACCCGTGCATCTGATTTCGCATTATGGGGTTGTGAGGCAAAAGTGATGAACTGTTCCACACAAGAGTTCCTATCCCTACTTTTTTCTGCTTTCTCATTGTTACATTGAGTATATGCCTTGTATCAGAAACAAAAAAAGAAATAAAGAAATTGTCCACATGCAAAATGACATCCCATGTTTATAACATGGATATCTTATGTTCGTTTCATATTTTTCTGAAAAATATACATTAAATTTTAGTGACATTGTAATTACAAAGTATAGTTATTAATATTACCGAGTTATTATTCGATTAAGCCCTAGGTCACTAGTTGAAACGTTGTGTCAACAAGTCAGACTTCATATTTAATTATGAAAATACTTTAAAACATGTAAATAATTTAAAATTTATTTAAAAAAATCTAAAATATCACAATTAATAAAAAATAAAAAAACTTTAACAAATAGAAACAAAACTTCAATCACATAAATTTTAATAAAAATAATCTTGTCAACTTATACTATAAACATAAACCTTTATGCGCATTTAGTAACACATGATAATATATAAAATATTTTAAATTAAATTTAAAATTCCAATGATTGAGCATGAATATCGACATAGATATAACTTACCTACATGACGGTAGTTGGAATAATACTTCAATAAGAAGGATACAATAATAAGAAGAGATGATAACAAGAAAATTACCTTAAAAAAGAGATGACCTTACAAATATGATAATACTTAGAATAATACTTAGTATTGAAGATATATTCTATTAGAGAATCATTTTTATGTAAGAAATCAACTCAAATGTAAAAAACTCTTGATTTAGGATTTTTTTAAAATTCTAAGTCCTTTCACAAAAAAAGAATTCTATATTGTACTAAAGATTAATTAATTTTGATATTTTATCATGTTGATATAGTTACATAATTGTTGAATTACCATTATACGAAAGGAATAAAAATATGGGAAATATGACAAGAAAACTTGTCTTGATAAAGAGAATGACTGGATTAAAGAAAAACAAAAGTAAACATGAATTATTTGAAGAAGGAGATTAGATAGAGCACATAAGATTTTTGGTTAATTAATTTTGACATTCCGTATTTAATTTGATCTTACATGATATTATGTAATTAATTTAATTATAGATTAAAAAAATGGTCTTACATTGAAGGTGACATAGGAAAAGGAAAACAATAAAAAGAGAGACAAATATAGAATATATGAGGGATATTTGGTTTTGTATTTAATTATAACTAGAATTTTAAATTTTCATATGGATTTGTGCTATCAGAGAGTTCTAGAAAAAAGGTATGAAAATAGAGTAGCTTATAATCTAGTGTGCAGCGAGGTTGCTCCATGTGAGGGCGTGGAGCTCAGTGACATCAGCTTGAAGTACAACGGCAACGAAAAGCAACCCAAAAATACTTCTATTTGTGTTCATGTCTATGGTAGCTCCAATGGCAATGTGAAACCTGACCCGTGCATCTGATTTCGCATTATGGGGTTGTGAGGCAAAAGTGATGAACCGTTCCACACAAGAGTTCCTATCCCTACTTTTTTCTGCTTTCTCTTTGTTACATTGAGTATATGCCTTGTATCAGAAACAAAAAAAGAAATAAAGAAATTGTCCACATGCAAAATGACATCCCATGTTTATAACATGGATATCTCATGTTAGTTTCATATTTTTCTGAAAAATATACATTAAATTTTAGTGACATTGTAATTACAAAGTATAGTCATTAATATTACCGAGTTGTTATTCGATTAAGCCCTAGGTCACTAGTTGAAACGTTGTGTCAACAAGTCAGACTTCATGTTTAATTATGAAAATACTTTAAAACATGTAAATAATTTAAAATTTATTTAAAAAATCTAAAATATCACAATTAATAAAAAATAAAAAAACTTTAACAAATAGAAACAAAACTTCAATCACATAAATTTTGATAAAAATAATCTTGTCAACTTATACTATAAACATAAACCTTTATGCGCATTTAGTAACACATGATAATATATAAAATATTTTAAATTAAATTTAAAATTCCAATGATTGAGCATGAATATCGACATAGATATAACTTACCTACATGACGGTAGTTGGAATAATACTTCAATAAGAAGGATACAATAATAAGAAGAGATGATAACAAGAAAATTACCTTAAAAAAGAGATGACCTTACAAATATGATAATACTTAGAATAATACTTAGTATTGAAGATATATTCTATTAGAGAATCATTTTTATGTAAGAAATCAACTCAAATGTAAAAAACTCTTGATTTAGGATATTTTTTAAAATTCTGAGTCCTTTCACAAAAAAAGAATTCTATATTGTACTAAAGATTAATTAATTTTGATATTTTATCATGTTGATATAGTTACATAATTGTTGAATTACCATTATATGAAAGGAATAAAAATATGGGAAATATGACAAGAAAACTTGTCTTGATAAAGAGAATGACGGGATTAAAGAAAAACAAAAGTAAACATGAATTATTTGAAGAAGGAGATTAGATAGAGCACATAAGATTTTTGGTTAATTAATTTTGACATTCCGTATTTAATTTGATCTTACATGATATTATGTAATTAATTTAATTATAGATTAAAAAAATGGTCTTACATTGAAGGTGACATAGGAAAAGTAAAACAATAAAAAGAGAGACAAATATAGAATATACGAAGGATATTTGGTTTTGTATTTAATTATAATTAGAATTTTAAATTTTCATATGGATTTGTGCTATCAGAAAGTTCTACGAAAAAAGGTTTGAGAACTATATTTTTTTATCGAATATTTGTAATAAAAAATAAGTATATATGATTTCGTCAGGTTGATTTATAAAAGTAACAACATATCTATTTTCAATCAATGTATATGCGTGCAATTTGTAGTTGTATATAGTATACACAATTATTTGTTAGTTTATAAAATATTTTATTATTTAAAAAATATAAAATTATATATAATTTTGTAACCATAAATAAATAATTATTCACATTTAGCGAATGAAAATATTTTAATTTTGTAGTGTTATTCGGTTTTAGTCTTTATTTTAACATTGCATTCGTTCAAATATAATAAAAAATCTATATTATTAGTTTTAATTGTTATATGATTTTGTTAGATTTAATATGATAATAAACAATCGTTCCAACTTTATGTTCTCTGGAATGTGAGCTTCTAAGATAACGTATAAAACATATCAAATTAGACATCGATTCAATCCACTATTCCATTTGTCCCTAATGGTTTAAATTTTAACCTAACGGACATTTCATCCATGTCTACCGGTTGTTGCTATTTATCTAAATTCAATCAAACCCATAACCTCATTAGCTAAATTCTCTTTTTTTATACTTTAAATGTATTCAAATTAAATTTAATCATCTGATCTCTAAATGTATATCATACAAAAATTCGAAACACAAACCAAAAACTTAATAAGTAGATTGTGGTGCTCTTCTCTTAATTCATCATTTCATATACATAAATATTTCGAACACACTGACATCATACATAGTTCATTTTCAATTTGCATATAGCATAAAAATTAAAGTCTTCGGTTATTCAGCACCCCAACATCGCTCGCAAAGTTCACAAATCGTGGAGTTAACACCTTCCAATGGAAGAGGTTGTTTCCAAATGAATATAGGCCACGAATAGAATTCCGAAATGGCAAACCAGTAATCATACGTATCCTTCTCAACCACAAACATATATAAATAGCAAGTGATTGTTACCTTGGTTGTCAAAAATTGCTTAAACCATATGTACTTGTTGATTACATGGGAAGAATCCTCTTGCATGCCCTCACTATAAATGATTTCTTAATTCAAACTATTGACATGCACACACAAGCGCTGATTCAGAGAACACATCGATCGAGGAGAAGACTTTTGATAATGGGATTAGAATTAAGTATTATTGTGATTGGCTTGCTATTCTTCATCTTAAGTGGTGCGAGGGTAGCCATGGCTGACGGTGTTTACAATGTGAAGGATTATGGAGCAGCAGGAGATGGCAAAACCGATAACACAAAGGTAGCTTTTCATGTTTAGTATAGGTTTTCACTACAACCAATAGTTTTTGTCGTAGTTCCTATGAATTTAAAAATCTTCATGAACTTGAATTACAAAAAGTTTTAGCGGGACAGAGGAGAAACATAAGAAACTTCTTGTATTTTCATCATGACATCTCCATACTTACGGTTGTAACAATTATGGACATGGTAGGCTTTTGAAACGGCATGGAGTGCGGCATGCGCGGCACAAGGGAAGGCAACGATAGTGATCCCAGAGGGAGCATACCTGCTCGGTCCAACAATCTTCAAAGGGCCATGCAAAGGCATAATGGTGATGCAAGTGAAAGGGCAGCTACTGGCATCCACCCATCTCGAAGATTACAATCAATATTGGCTCCATTTCCAGTACATTAATGGATTGGTTATCTCAGGTGGTGGAAGATTCAACGGACAAGGAGCTTCTGCATGGCCTTACAACCAATGCAAAAAGACAAATGATTGCAAACCCTTACCCATGGTATGGTAGCCATGTCTTCCTTGCTCTAACCATGCAGATATTAACACTACTTCGTTCTTACTTTGAATTGCACTGACAATCGTTACAATGCTACCGTATAGAACTTGGTGTTCAGTTTCGTCACGAACGCAACCATCAAAAGCATTTCTTCTATCGACAGCAAGTTCTTCCACATTCATGTCTTTGAATCAAGAAACATTATCTTTGATTCCATCAAGATCAGTGCTCCTCAAGATAGCCCCAACACCGATGGCATTCACATCGCCGACTCGACCAATATCCAGGTTGCCAATTCAGTCATCGGCACCGGTGATGACTGCATCTCCATCGGCCCGGGCTGCACCAATTTGACCATCTTTAAGGTGTTATGCGGCCCAGGCCATGGCATCAGCGTCGGTAGTCTCGGCAAAAATGCTGGTGAGAAAGATGTAATCGGGCTGAACGTGAGTAACTGCAATCTTACCGGTACAACAAATGGATTGAGGATCAAGACATTTCAATCTTCTCCATCTAGGTTGAAGGCCACTGATTTCGTCTTTGAACACATCATCATGAATAATGTCTATAACCCCATCATCATAAATCAGAATTATTGCCCATCTGCTAACTGTCCCAAAAAGGTATGCCTCATTGCTTCTACTACAGCTAAATATATCATCATAGTCTTGAAATTTGAGCATCCTTCCTCTCTCCATGTAGGATCCTTCTCTAGTTAAGATCAAGAATATCAAGTACAGAAATATCGTGGGGACCTTTCTCTCGCCAGTAGCTTATAATCTAGTGTGCAGCGAGGTTGCTCCATGTGAGGGTGTGGAGCTCAGTGACATCAGCTTGAAGTACAATGGCAACGAAAAGCAACCCAAAAATGCTTCTATTTGTGTTCATGTCTATGGTAGCTCCAATGGCAATGTGAAACCTGACCCGTGCATCTGATTTCGCATTATGGGGTTGTGAGGCAAAAGTGATGAACCGTTCCACACAAGAGTTCCTATCCCTACTTTTTTCTGCTTTCTCTTTGTTACATTGAGTATATGCCTTGTATCAGAAACAAAAAAAGAAATAAAGAAATTGTCCACATGCAAAATGACATCCCATGTTTATAACATGGATATCTCATGTTAGTTTCATATTTTTCTGAAAAATATACATTAAATTTTAGTGACATTGTAATTACAAAGTATAGTCATTAATATTACCGAGTTGTTATTCGATTAAGCCCTAGGTCACTAGTTGAAACGTTGTGTCAACAAGTCAGACTTCATGTTTAATTATGAAAATACTTTAAAACATGTAAATAATTTAAAATTTATTTAAAAAATCTAAAATATCACAATTAATAAAAAATAAAAAAACTTTAACAAATAGAAACAAAACTTCAATCACATAAATTTTGATAAAAATAATCTTGTCAACTTATACTATAAACATAAACCTTTATGCGCATTTAGTAACACATGATAATATATAAAATATTTTAAATTAAATTTAAAATTCCAATGATTGAGCATGAATATCGACATAGATATAACTTACCTACATGACGGTAGTTGGAATAATACTTCAATAAGAAGGATACAATAATAAGAAGAGATGATAACAAGAAAATTACCTTAAAAAAGAGATGACCTTACAAATATGATAATACTTAGAATAATACTTAGTATTGAAGATATATTCTATTAGAGAATCATTTTTATGTAAGAAATCAACTCAAATGTAAAAAACTCTTGATTTAGGATATTTTTTAAAATTCTGAGTCCTTTCACAAAAAAAGAATTCTATATTGTACTAAAGATTAATTAATTTTGATATTTTATCATGTTGATATAGTTACATAATTGTTGAATTACCATTATATGAAAGGAATAAAAATATGGGAAATATGACAAGAAAACTTGTCTTGATAAAGAGAATGACGGGATTAAAGAAAAACAAAAGTAAACATGAATTATTTGAAGAAGGAGATTAGATAGAGCACATAAGATTTTTGGTTAATTAATTTTGACATTCCGTATTTAATTTGATCTTACATGATATTATGTAATTAATTTAATTATAGATTAAAAAAATGGTCTTACATTGAAGGTGACATAGGAAAAGTAAAACAATAAAAAGAGAGACAAATATAGAATATACGAAGGATATTTGGTTTTGTATTTAATTATAATTAGAATTTTAAATTTTCATATGGATTTGTGCTATCAGAAAGTTCTACGAAAAAAGGTTTGAGAACTATATTTTTTTATCGAATATTTGTAATAAAAAATAAGTATATATGATTTCGTCAGGTTGATTTATAAAAGTAACAACATATCTATTTTCAATCAATGTATATGCGTGCAATTTGTAGTTGTATATAGTATACACAATTATTTGTTAGTTTATAAAATATTTTATTATTTAAAAAATATAAAATTATATATAATTTTGTAACCATAAATAAATAATTATTCACATTTAGCGAATGAAAATATTTTAATTTTGTAGTGTTATTCGGTTTTAGTCTTTATTTTAACATTGCATTCGTTCAAATATAATAAAAAATCTATATTATTAGTTTTAATTGTTATATGATTTTGTTAGATTTAATATGATAATAAACAATCGTTCCAACTTTATGTTCTCTGGAATGTGAGCTTCTAAGATAACGTATAAAACATATCAAATTAGACATCGATTCAATCCACTATTCCATTTGTCCCTAATGGTTTAAATTTTAACCTAACGGACATTTCATCCATGTCTACCGGTTGTTGCTATTTATCTAAATTCAATCAAACCCATAACCTCATTAGCTAAATTCTCTTTTTTTATACTTTAAATGTATTCAAATTAAATTTAATCATCTGATCTCTAAATGTATATCATACAAAAATTCGAAACACAAACCAAAAACTTAATAAGTAGATTGTGGTGCTCTTCTCTTAATTCATCATTTCATATACATAAATATTTCGAACACACTGACATCATACATAGTTCATTTTCAATTTGCATATAGCATAAAAATTAAAGTCTTCGGTTATTCAGCACCCCAACATCGCTCGCAAAGTTCACAAATCGTGGAGTTAACACCTTCCAATGGAAGAGGTTGTTTCCAAATGAATATAGGCCACGAATAGAATTCCGAAATGGCAAACCAGTAATCATACGTATCCTTCTCAACCACAAACATATATAAATAGCAAGTGATTGTTACCTTGGTTGTCAAAAATTGCTTAAACCATATGTACTTGTTGATTACATGGGAAGAATCCTCTTGCATGCCCTCACTATAAATGATTTCTTAATTCAAACTATTGACATGCACACACAAGCGCTGATTCAGAGAACACATCGATCGAGGAGAAGACTTTTGATAATGGGATTAGAATTAAGTATTATTGTGATTGGCTTGCTATTCTTCATCTTAAGTGGTGCGAGGGTAGCCATGGCTGACGGTGTTTACAATGTGAAGGATTATGGAGCAGCAGGAGATGGCAAAACCGATAACACAAAGGTAGCTTTTCATGTTTAGTATAGGTTTTCACTACAACCAATAGTTTTTGTCGTAGTTCCTATGAATTTAAAAATCTTCATGAACTTGAATTACAAAAAGTTTTAGCGGGACAGAGGAGAAACATAAGAAACTTCTTGTATTTTCATCATGACATCTCCATACTTACGGTTGTAACAATTATGGACATGGTAGGCTTTTGAAACGGCATGGAGTGCGGCATGCGCGGCACAAGGGAAGGCAACGATAGTGATCCCAGAGGGAGCATACCTGCTCGGTCCAACAATCTTCAAAGGGCCATGCAAAGGCATAATGGTGATGCAAGTGAAAGGGCAGCTACTGGCATCCACCCATCTCGAAGATTACAATCAATATTGGCTCCATTTCCAGTACATTAATGGATTGGTTATCTCAGGTGGTGGAAGATTCAACGGACAAGGAGCTTCTGCATGGCCTTACAACCAATGCAAAAAGACAAATGATTGCAAACCCTTACCCATGGTATGGTAGCCATGTCTTCCTTGCTCTAACCATGCAGATATTAACACTACTTCGTTCTTACTTTGAATTGCACTGACAATCGTTACAATGCTACCGTATAGAACTTGGTGTTCAGTTTCGTCACGAACGCAACCATCAAAAGCATTTCTTCTATCGACAGCAAGTTCTTCCACATTCATGTCTTTGAATCAAGAAACATTATCTTTGATTCCATCAAGATCAGTGCTCCTCAAGATAGCCCCAACACCGATGGCATTCACATCGCCGACTCGACCAATATCCAGGTTGCCAATTCAGTCATCGGCACCGGTGATGACTGCATCTCCATCGGCCCGGGCTGCACCAATTTGACCATCTTTAAGGTGTTATGCGGCCCAGGCCATGGCATCAGCGTCGGTAGTCTCGGCAAAAATGCTGGTGAGAAAGATGTAATCGGGCTGAACGTGAGTAACTGCAATCTTACCGGTACAACAAATGGATTGAGGATCAAGACATTTCAATCTTCTCCATCTAGGTTGAAGGCCACTGATTTCGTCTTTGAACACATCATCATGAATAATGTCTATAAACCCATCATCATAAATCAGAATTATTGCCCATCTGCTAACTGTCCCAAAAAGGTATGCCTCATTGCTTCTACTACAGCTAAATATATCATCATAGTCTTGAAATTTGAGCATCCTTCCTCTCTCCATGTAGGATCCTTCTCTAGTTAAGATCAAGAATATCAAGTACAGAAATATCGTGGGGACCTTTCTCTCGCCAGTAGCTTATAATCTAGTGTGCAGCGAGGTTGCTCCATGTGAGGGCGTGGAGCTCAGTGACATCAGCTTGAAGTACAACGGCAACGAAAAGCAACCCAAAAATACTTCTATTTGTGTTCATGTCTATGGTAGCTCCAATGGCAATGTGAAACCTGACCCGTGCATCTGATTTCGCATTATGGGGTTGTGAGGCAAAAGTGATGAACCGTTCCACACAAGAGTTCCTATCCCTACTTTTTTCTGCTTTCTCTTTGTTACATTGAGTATATGCCTTGTATCAGAAACAAAAAAAGAAATAAAGAAATTGTCCACATGCAAAATGACATCCCATGTTTATAACATGGATATCTCATGTTAGTTTCATATTTTTCTGAAAAATATACATTAAATTTTAGTGACATTGTAATTACAAAGTATAGTCATTAATATTACCGAGTTGTTATTCGATTAAGCACTAGGTCACTAGTTGAAACGTTGTGTCAACAAGTCAGACTTCATGTTTAATTATGAAAATACTTTAAAACATGTAAATAATTTAAAATTTATTTAAAAAATCTAAAATATCACAATTAATAAAAAATAAAAAATAAAAAAACTTTAACAAATAGAAACAAAACTTCAATCACATAAATTTTGATAAAAATAATCTTGTCAACTTATACTATAAACATAAACCTTTATGCGCATTTAGTAACACATGATAATATATAAAATATTTTAAATTAAATTTAAAATTCCAATGATTGAGCATGAATATCGACATAGATATAACTTACCTACATGACGGTAGTTGGAATAATACTTCAATAAGAAGGATACAATAATAAGAAGAGATGATAACAAGAAAATTACATTAAAAAAGAGATGACCTTACAAATATGATAATACTTAGAATAATACTTAGTATTGAAGATATATTCTATTAGAGAATCATTTTTATGTAAGAAATCAACTCAAATGTAAAAAACTCTTGATTTAGGATATTTTTTAAAATTCTGAGTCCTTTCACAAAAAAAGAATTCTATATTGTACTAAAGATTAATTAATTTTGATATTTTATCATGTTGATATAGTTACATAATTGTTGAATTACCATTATATGAAAGGAATAAAAATATGGGAAATATGACAAGAAAACTTGTCTTGATAAAGAGAATGACGGGATTAAAGAAAAACAAAAGTAAACATGAATTATTTGAAGAAGGAGATTAGATAGAGCACATAAGATTTTTGGTTAATTAATTTTGACATTCCGTATTTAATTTGATCTTACATGATATTATGTAATTAATTTAATTATAGATTAAAAAAATGGTCTTACATTGAAGGTGACATAGGAAAAGTAAAACAATAAAAAGAGAGACAAATATAGAATATACGAAGGATATTTGGTTTTGTATTTAATTATAATTAGAATTTTAAATTTTCATATGGATTTGTGCTATCAGAAAGTTCTACGAAAAAAGGTTTGAGAACTATATTTTTTTATCGAATATTTGTAATAAAAAATAAGTATATATGATTTCGTCAGGTTGATTTATAAAAGTAACAACATATCTATTTTCAATCAATGTATATGCGTGCAATTTGTAGTTGTATATAGTATACACAATTATTTGTTAGTTTATAAAATATTTTATTATTTAAAAAATATAAAATTATATATAATTTTGTAACCATAAATAAATAATTATTCACATTTAGCGAATGAAAATATTTTAATTTTGTAGTGTTATTCGGTTTTAGTCTTTATTTTAACATTGCATTCGTTCAAATATAATAAAAAATCTATATTATTAGTTTTAATTGTTATATGATTTTGTTAGATTTAATATGATAATAAACAATCGTTCCAACTTTATGTTCTCTGGAATGTGAGCTTCTAAGATAACGTATAAAACATATCAAATTAGACATCGATTCAATCCACTATTCCATTTGTCCCTAATGGTTTAAATTTTAACCTAACGGACATTTCATCCATGTCTACCGGTTGTTGCTATTTATCTAAATTCAATCAAACCCATAACCTCATTAGCTAAATTCTCTTTTTTTATACTTTAAATGTATTCAAATTAAATTTAATCATCTGATCTCTAAATGTATATCATACAAAAATTCGAAACACAAACCAAAAACTTAATAAGTAGATTGTGGTGCTCTTCTCTTAATTCATCATTTCATATACATAAATATTTCGAACACACTGACATCATACATAGTTCATTTTCAATTTGCATATAGCATAAAAATTAAAGTCTTCGGTTATTCAGCACCCCAACATCGCTCGCAAAGTTCACAAATCGTGGAGTTAACACCTTCCAATGGAAGAGGTTGTTTCCAAATGAATATAGGCCACGAATAGAATTCCGAAATGGGAAACCAGTAATCATACGTATCCTTCTCAACCACAAACATATATAAATAGCAAGTGATTGCTACCTTGGTTGTCAAAAATTGCTTAAACCATATGTACTTGTTGATTACATGGGAAGAATCCTCTTGCATGCCCTCACTATAAATGATTTCTTAATTCAAACTATTGACATGCACACACAAGCGCTGATTCAGAGAACACATCGATCGAGGAGAAGACTTTTGATAATGGGATTAGAATTAAGTATTATTGTGATTGGCTTGCTATTCTTCATCTTAAGTGGTGCGAGGGTAGCCATGGCTGACGGTGTTTACAATGTGAAGGATTATGGAGCAGCAGGAGATGGCAAAACCGATAACACAAAGGTAGCTTTTCATGTTTAGTATAGGTTTTCACTACAACCAATAGTTTTTGTCGTAGTTCCTATGAATTTAAAAATCTTCATGAACTTGAATTACAAAAAGTTTTAGCGGGACAGAGGAGAAACATAAGAAACTTCTTGTATTTTCATCATGACATCTCCATACTTACGGTTGTAACAATTATGGACATGGTAGGCTTTTGAAACGGCATGGAGTGCGGCATGCGCGGCACAAGGGAAGGCAACGATAGTGATCCCAGAGGGAGCATACCTGCTCGGTCCAACAATCTTCAAAGGGCCATGCAAAGGCATAATGGTGATGCAAGTGAAAGGGCAGCTACTGGCATCCACCCATCTCGAAGATTACAATCAATATTGGCTCCATTTCCAGTACATTAATGGATTGGTTATCTCAGGTGGTGGAAGATTCAACGGACAAGGAGCTTCTGCATGGCCTTACAACCAATGCAAAAAGACAAATGATTGCAAACCCTTACCCATGGTATGGTAGCCATGTCTTCCTTGCTCTAACCATGCAGATATTAACACTACTTCGTTCTTACTTTGAATTGCACTGACAATCGTTACAATGCTACCGTATAGAACTTGGTGTTCAGTTTCGTCACGAACGCAACCATCAAAAGCATTTCTTCTATCGACAGCAAGTTCTTCCACATTCATGTCTTTGAATCAAGAAACATTATCTTTGATTCCATCAAGATCAGTGCTCCTCAAGATAGCCCCAACACCGATGGCATTCACATCGCCGACTCGACCAATATCCAGGTTGCCAATTCAGTCATCGGCACCGGTGATGACTGCATCTCCATCGGCCCGGGCTGCACCAATTTGACCATCTTTAAGGTGTTATGCGGCCCAGGCCATGGCATCAGCGTCGGTAGTCTCGGCAAAAATGCTGGTGAGAAAGATGTAATCGGGCTGAACGTGAGTAACTGCAATCTTACCGGTACAACAAATGGATTGAGGATCAAGACATTTCAATCTTCTCCATCTAGGTTGAAGGCCACTGATTTCGTCTTTGAACACATCATCATGAATAATGTCTATAACCCCATCATCATAAATCAGAATTATTGCCCATCTGCTAACTGTCCCAAAAAGGTATGCCTCATTGCTTCTACTACAGCTAAATATATCATCATAGTCTTGAAATTTGAGCATCCTTCCTCTCTCCATGTAGGATCCTTCTCTAGTTAAGATCAAGAATATCAAGTACAGGAATATCGTGGGGACCTTTCTCTCGCCAGTAGCTTATAATCTAGTGTGCAGCGAGGTTGCTCCATGTGAGGGCGTGGAGCTCAGTGACATCAGCTTGAAGTACAATGGCAACGAAAAGCAACCCAAAAATGCTTCTATTTGTGTTCATGTCTATGGTAGCTCCAATGGCAATGTGAAACCTGACCCGTGCATCTGATTTCGCATTATGGGGTTGTGAGGCAAAAGTGATGAACCGTTCCACACAAGAGTTCCTATCCCTACTTTTTTCTGCTTTCTCTTTGTTACATTGAGTATATGCCTTGTATCAGAAACAAAAAAAGAAATAAAGAAATTGTCCACATGCAAAATGACATCCCATGTTTATAACATGGATATCTCATGTTAGTTTCATATTTTTCTGAAAAATATACATTAAATTTTAGTGACATTGTAATTACAAAGTATAGTCATTAATATTACCGAGTTGTTATTCGATTAAGCCCTAGGTCACTAGTTGAAACGTTGTGTCAACAAGTCAGACTTCATGTTTAATTATGAAAATACTTTAAAACATGTAAATAATTTAAAATTTATTTAAAAAATCTAAAATATCACAATTAATAAAAAATAAAAAAACTTTAACAAATAGAAACAAAACTTCAATCACATAAATTTTGATAAAAATAATCTTGTCAACTTATACTATAAACATAAACCTTTATGCGCATTTAGTAACACATGATAATATATAAAATATTTTAAATTAAATTTAAAATTCCAATGATTGAGCATGAATATCGACATAGATATAACTTACCTACATGACGGTAGTTGGAATAATACTTCAATAAGAAGGATACAATAATAAGAAGAGATGATAACAAGAAAATTACATTAAAAAAGAGATGACCTTACAAATATGATAATACTTAGAATAATACTTAGTATTGAAGATATATTCTATTAGAGAATCATTTTTATGTAAGAAATCAACTCAAATGTAAAAAACTCTTGATTTAGGATATTTTTTAAAATTCTGAGTCCTTTCACAAAAAAAGAATTCTATATTGTACTAAAGATTAATTAATTTTGATATTTTATCATGTTGATATAGTTACATAATTGTTGAATTACCATTATATGAAAGGAATAAAAATATGGGAAATATGACAAGAAAACTTGTCTTGATAAAGAGAATGACGGGATTAAAGAAAAACAAAAGTAAACATGAATTATTTGAAGAAGGAGATTAGATAGAGCACATAAGATTTTTGGTTAATTAATTTTGACATTCCGTATTTAATTTGATCTTACATGATATTATGTAATTAATTTAATTATAGATTAAAAAAATGGTCTTACATTGAAGGTGATATAGGAAAAGTAAAACAATAAAAAGAGAGACAAATATAGAATATACGAAGGATATTTGGTTTTGTATTTAATTATAATTAGAATTTTAAATTTTCATATGGATTTGTGCTATCAGAAAGTTCTACGAAAAAAGGTTTGAGAACTATATTTTTTTATCGAATATTTGTAATAAAAAATAAGTATATATGATTTCGTCAGGTTGATTTATAAAAGTAACAACATATCTATTTTCAATCAATGTATATGCGTGCAATTTGTAGTTGTATATAGTATACACAATTATTTGTTAGTTTATAAAATATTTTATTATTTAAAAAATATAAAATTATATATAATTTTGTAACCATAAATAAATAATTATTCACATTTAGCGAATGAAAATATTTTAATTTTGTAGTGTTATTCGGTTTTAGTCTTTATTTTAACATTGCATTCGTTCAAATATAATAAAAAATCTATATTATTAGTTTTAATTGTTATATGATTTTGTTAGATTTAATATGATAATAAACAATCGTTCCAACTTTATGTTCTCTGGAATGTGAGCTTCTAAGATAACGTATAAAACATATCAAATTAGACATCGATTCAATCCACTATTCCATTTGTCCCTAATGGTTTAAATTTTAACCTAACGGACATTTCATCCATGTCTACCGGTTGTTGCTATTTATCTAAATTCAATCAAACCCATAACCTCATTAGCTAAATTCTCTTTTTTTATACTTTAAATGTATTCAAATTAAATTTAATCATCTGATCTCTAAATGTATATCATACAAAAATTCGAAACACAAACCAAAAACTTAATAAGTAGATTGTGGTGCTCTTCTCTTAATTCATCATTTCATATACATAAATATTTCGAACACACTGACATCATACATAGTTCATTTTCAATTTGCATATAGCATAAAAATTAAAGTCTTCGGTTATTCAGCACCCCAACATCGCTCGCAAAGTTCACAAATCGTGGAGTTAACACCTTCCAATGGAAGAGGTTGTTTCCAAATGAATATAGGCCACGAATAGAATTCCGAAATGGCAAACCAGTAATCATACGTATCCTTCTCAACCACAAACATATATAAATAGCAAGTGATTGTTACCTTGGTTGTCAAAAATTGCTTAAACCATATGTACTTGTTGATTACATGGGAAGAATCCTCTTGCATGCCCTCACTATAAATGATTTCTTAATTCAAACTATTGACATGCACACACAAGCGCTGATTCAGAGAACACATCGATCGAGGAGAAGACTTTTGATAATGGGATTAGAATTAAGTATTATTGTGATTGGCTTGCTATTCTTCATCTTAAGTGGTGCGAGGGTAGCCATGGCTGACGGTGTTTACAATGTGAAGGATTATGGAGCAGCAGGAGATGGCAAAACCGATAACACAAAGGTAGCTTTTCATGTTTAGTATAGGTTTTCACTACAACCAATAGTTTTTGTCGTAGTTCCTATGAATTTAAAAATCTTCATGAACTTGAATTACAAAAAGTTTTAGCGGGACAGAGGAGAAACATAAGAAACTTCTTGTATTTTCATCATGACATCTCCATACTTACGGTTGTAACAATTATGGACATGGTAGGCTTTTGAAACGGCATGGAGTGCGGCATGCGCGGCACAAGGGAAGGCAACGATAGTGATCCCAGAGGGAGCATACCTGCTCGGTCCAACAATCTTCAAAGGGCCATGCAAAGGCATAATGGTGATGCAAGTGAAAGGGCAGCTACTGGCATCCACCCATCTCGAAGATTACAATCAATATTGGCTCCATTTCCAGTACATTAATGGATTGGTTATCTCAGGTGGTGGAAGATTCAACGGACAAGGAGCTTCTGCATGGCCTTACAACCAATGCAAAAAGACAAATGATTGCAAACCCTTACCCATGGTATGGTAGCCATGTCTTCCTTGCTCTAACCATGCAGATATTAACACTACTTCGTTCTTACTTTGAATTGCACTGACAATCGTTACAATGCTACCGTATAGAACTTGGTGTTCAGTTTCGTCACGAACGCAACCATCAAAAGCATTTCTTCTATCGACAGCAAGTTCTTCCACATTCATGTCTTTGAATCAAGAAACATTATCTTTGATTCCATCAAGATCAGTGCTCCTCAAGATAGCCCCAACACCGATGGCATTCACATCGCCGACTCGACCAATATCCAGGTTGCCAATTCAGTCATCGGCACCGGTGATGACTGCATCTCCATCGGCCCGGGCTGCACCAATTTGACCATCTTTAAGGTGTTATGCGGCCCAGGCCATGGCATCAGCGTCGGTAGTCTCGGCAAAAATGCTGGTGAGAAAGATGTAATCGGGCTGAACGTGAGTAACTGCAATCTTACCGGTACAACAAATGGATTGAGGATCAAGACATTTCAATCTTCTCCATCTAGGTTGAAGGCCACTGATTTCGTCTTTGAACACATCATCATGAATAATGTCTATAACCCCATCATCATAAATCAGAATTATTGCCCATCTGCTAACTGTCCCAAAAAGGTATGCCTCATTGCTTCTACTACAGCTAAATATATCATCATAGTCTTGAAATTTGAGCATCCTTCCTCTCTCCATGTAGGATCCTTCTCTAGTTAAGATCAAGAATATCAAGTACAGAAATATCGTGGGGACCTTTCTCTCGCCAGTAGCTTATAATCTAGTGTGCAGCGAGGTTGCTCCATGTGAGGGTGTGGAGCTCAGTGACATCAGCTTGAAGTACAATGGCAACGAAAAGCAACCCAAAAATGCTTCTATTTGTGTTCATGTCTATGGTAGCTCCAATGGCAATGTGAAACCTGACCCGTGCATCTGATTTCGCATTATGGGGTTGTGAGGCAAAAGTGATGAACCGTTCCACACAAGAGTTCCTATCCCTACTTTTTTCTGCTTTCTCTTTGTTACATTGAGTATATGCCTTGTATCAGAAACAAAAAAAGAAATAAAGAAATTGTCCACATGCAAAATGACATCCCATGTTTATAACATGGATATCTCATGTTAGTTTCATATTTTTCTGAAAAATATACATTAAATTTTAGTGACATTGTAATTACAAAGTATAGTCATTAATATTACCGAGTTGTTATTCGATTAAGCCCTAGGTCACTAGTTGAAACGTTGTGTCAACAAGTCAGACTTCATGTTTAATTATGAAAATACTTTAAAACATGTAAATAATTTAAAATTTATTTAAAAAATCTAAAATATCACAATTAATAAAAAATAAAAAAACTTTAACAAATAGAAACAAAACTTCAATCACATAAATTTTGATAAAAATAATCTTGTCAACTTATACTATAAACATAAACCTTTATGCGCATTTAGTAACACATGATAATATATAAAATATTTTAAATTAAATTTAAAATTCCAATGATTGAGCATGAATATCGACATAGATATAACTTACCTACATGACGGTAGTTGGAATAATACTTCAATAAGAAGGATACAATAATAAGAAGAGATGATAACAAGAAAATTACCTTAAAAAAGAGATGACCTTACAAATATGATAATACTTAGAATAATACTTAGTATTGAAGATATATTCTATTAGAGAATCATTTTTATGTAAGAAATCAACTCAAATGTAAAAAACTCTTGATTTAGGATATTTTTTAAAATTCTGAGTCCTTTCACAAAAAAAGAATTCTATATTGTACTAAAGATTAATTAATTTTGATATTTTATCATGTTGATATAGTTACATAATTGTTGAATTACCATTATATGAAAGGAATAAAAATATGGGAAATATGACAAGAAAACTTGTCTTGATAAAGAGAATGACGGGATTAAAGAAAAACAAAAGTAAACATGAATTATTTGAAGAAGGAGATTAGATAGAGCACATAAGATTTTTGGTTAATTAATTTTGACATTCCGTATTTAATTTGATCTTACATGATATTATGTAATTAATTTAATTATAGATTAAAAAAATGGTCTTACATTGAAGGTGACATAGGAAAAGTAAAACAATAAAAAGAGAGACAAATATAGAATATACGAAGGATATTTGGTTTTGTATTTAATTATAATTAGAATTTTAAATTTTCATATGGATTTGTGCTATCAGAAAGTTCTACGAAAAAAGGTTTGAGAACTATATTTTTTTATCGAATATTTGTAATAAAAAATAAGTATATATGATTTCGTCAGGTTGATTTATAAAAGTAACAACATATCTATTTTCAATCAATGTATATGCGTGCAATTTGTAGTTGTATATAGTATACACAATTATTTGTTAGTTTATAAAATATTTTATTATTTAAAAAATATAAAATTATATATAATTTTGTAACCATAAATAAATAATTATTCACATTTAGCGAATGAAAATATTTTAATTTTGTAGTGTTATTCGGTTTTAGTCTTTATTTTAACATTGCATTCGTTCAAATATAATAAAAAATCTATATTATTAGTTTTAATTGTTATATGATTTTGTTAGATTTAATATGATAATAAACAATCGTTCCAACTTTATGTTCTCTGGAATGTGAGCTTCTAAGATAACGTATAAAACATATCAAATTAGACATCGATTCAATCCACTATTCCATTTGTCCCTAATGGTTTAAATTTTAACCTAACGGACATTTCATCCATGTCTACCGGTTGTTGCTATTTATCTAAATTCAATCAAACCCATAACCTCATTAGCTAAATTCTCTTTTTTTATACTTTAAATGTATTCAAATTAAATTTAATCATCTGATCTCTAAATGTATATCATACAAAAATTCGAAACACAAACCAAAAACTTAATAAGTAGATTGTGGTGCTCTTCTCTTAATTCATCATTTCATATACATAAATATTTCGAACACACTGACATCATACATAGTTCATTTTCAATTTGCATATAGCATAAAAATTAAAGTCTTCGGTTATTCAGCACCCCAACATCGCTCGCAAAGTTCACAAATCGTGGAGTTAACACCTTCCAATGGAAGAGGTTGTTTCCAAATGAATATAGGCCACGAATAGAATTCCGAAATGGCAAACCAGTAATCATACGTATCCTTCTCAACCACAAACATATATAAATAGCAAGTGATTGTTACCTTGGTTGTCAAAAATTGCTTAAACCATATGTACTTGTTGATTACATGGGAAGAATCCTCTTGCATGCCCTCACTATAAATGATTTCTTAATTCAAACTATTGACATGCACACACAAGCGCTGATTCAGAGAACACATCGATCGAGGAGAAGACTTTTGATAATGGGATTAGAATTAAGTATTATTGTGATTGGCTTGCTATTCTTCATCTTAAGTGGTGCGAGGGTAGCCATGGCTGACGGTGTTTACAATGTGAAGGATTATGGAGCAGCAGGAGATGGCAAAACCGATAACACAAAGGTAGCTTTTCATGTTTAGTATAGGTTTTCACTACAACCAATAGTTTTTGTCGTAGTTCCTATGAATTTAAAAATCTTCATGAACTTGAATTACAAAAAGTTTTAGCGGGACAGAGGAGAAACATAAGAAACTTCTTGTATTTTCATCATGACATCTCCATACTTACGGTTGTAACAATTATGGACATGGTAGGCTTTTGAAACGGCATGGAGTGCGGCATGCGCGGCACAAGGGAAGGCAACGATAGTGATCCCAGAGGGAGCATACCTGCTCGGTCCAACAATCTTCAAAGGGCCATGCAAAGGCATAATGGTGATGCAAGTGAAAGGGCAGCTACTGGCATCCACCCATCTCGAAGATTACAATCAATATTGGCTCCATTTCCAGTACATTAATGGATTGGTTATCTCAGGTGGTGGAAGATTCAACGGACAAGGAGCTTCTGCATGGCCTTACAACCAATGCAAAAAGACAAATGATTGCAAACCCTTACCCATGGTATGGTAGCCATGTCTTCCTTGCTCTAACCATGCAGATATTAACACTACTTCGTTCTTACTTTGAATTGCACTGACAATCGTTACAATGCTACCGTATAGAACTTGGTGTTCAGTTTCGTCACGAACGCAACCATCAAAAGCATTTCTTCTATCGACAGCAAGTTCTTCCACATTCATGTCTTTGAATCAAGAAACATTATCTTTGATTCCATCAAGATCAGTGCTCCTCAAGATAGCCCCAACACCGATGGCATTCACATCGCCGACTCGACCAATATCCAGGTTGCCAATTCAGTCATCGGCACCGGTGATGACTGCATCTCCATCGGCCCGGGCTGCACCAATTTGACCATCTTTAAGGTGTTATGCGGCCCAGGCCATGGCATCAGCGTCGGTAGTCTCGGCAAAAATGCTGGTGAGAAAGATGTAATCGGGCTGAACGTGAGTAACTGCAATCTTACCGGTACAACAAATGGATTGAGGATCAAGACATTTCAATCTTCTCCATCTAGGTTGAAGGCCACTGATTTCGTCTTTGAACACATCATCATGAATAATGTCTATAACCCCATCATCATAAATCAGAATTATTGCCCATCTGCTAACTGTCCCAAAAAGGTATGCCTCATTGCTTCTACTACAGCTAAATATATCATCATAGTCTTGAAATTTGAGCATCCTTCCTCTCTCCATGTAGGATCCTTCTCTAGTTAAGATCAAGAATATCAAGTACAGAAATATCGTGGGGACCTTTCTCTCGCCAGTAGCTTATAATCTAGTGTGCAGCGAGGTTGCTCCATGTGAGGGTGTGGAGCTCAGTGACATCAGCTTGAAGTACAATGGCAACGAAAAGCAACCCAAAAATGCTTCTATTTGTGTTCATGTCTATGGTAGCTCCAATGGCAATGTGAAACCTGACCCGTGCATCTGATTTCGCATTATGGGGTTGTGAGGCAAAAGTGATGAACCGTTCCACACAAGAGTTCCTATCCCTACTTTTTTCTGCTTTCTCTTTGTTACATTGAGTATATGCCTTGTATCAGAAACAAAAAAAGAAATAAAGAAATTGTCCACATGCAAAATGACATCCCATGTTTATAACATGGATATCTCATGTTAGTTTCATATTTTTCTGAAAAATATACATTAAATTTTAGTGACATTGTAATTACAAAGTATAGTCATTAATATTACCGAGTTGTTATTCGATTAAGCCCTAGGTCACTAGTTGAAACGTTGTGTCAACAAGTCAGACTTCATGTTTAATTATGAAAATACTTTAAAACATGTAAATAATTTAAAATTTATTTAAAAAATCTAAAATATCACAATTAATAAAAAATAAAAAAACTTTAACAAATAGAAACAAAACTTCAATCACATAAATTTTGATAAAAATAATCTTGTCAACTTATACTATAAACATAAACCTTTATGCGCATTTAGTAACACATGATAATATATAAAATATTTTAAATTAAATTTAAAATTCCAATGATTGAGCATGAATATCGACATAGATATAACTTACCTACATGACGGTAGTTGGAATAATACTTCAATAAGAAGGATACAATAATAAGAAGAGATGATAACAAGAAAATTACCTTAAAAAAGAGATGACCTTACAAATATGATAATACTTAGAATAATACTTAGTATTGAAGATATATTCTATTAGAGAATCATTTTTATGTAAGAAATCAACTCAAATGTAAAAAACTCTTGATTTAGGATATTTTTTAAAATTCTGAGTCCTTTCACAAAAAAAGAATTCTATATTGTACTAAAGATTAATTAATTTTGATATTTTATCATGTTGATATAGTTACATAATTGTTGAATTACCATTATATGAAAGGAATAAAAATATGGGAAATATGACAAGAAAACTTGTCTTGATAAAGAGAATGACGGGATTAAAGAAAAACAAAAGTAAACATGAATTATTTGAAGAAGGAGATTAGATAGAGCACATAAGATTTTTGGTTAATTAATTTTGACATTCCGTATTTAATTTGATCTTACATGATATTATGTAATTAATTTAATTATAGATTAAAAAAATGGTCTTACGTTGAAGGTGACATAGGAAAAGTAAAACAATAAAAAGAGAGACAAATATAGAATATACGAAGGATATTTGGTTTTGTATTTAATTATAATTAGAATTTTAAATTTTCATATGGATTTGTGCTATCAGAAAGTTCTACGAAAAAAGGTTTGAGAACTATATTTTTTTATCGAATATTTGTAATAAAAAATAAGTATATATGATTTCGTCAGGTTGATTTATAAAAGTAACAACATATCTATTTTCAATCAATGTATATGCGTGCAATTTGTAGTTGTATATAGTATACACAATTATTTGTTAGTTTATAAAATATTTTATTATTTAAAAAATATAAAATTATATATAATTTTGTAACCATAAATAAATAATTATTCACATTTAGCGAATGAAAATATTTTAATTTTGTAGTGTTATTCGGTTTTAGTCTTTATTTTAACATTGCATTCGTTCAAATATAATAAAAAATCTATATTATTAGTTTTAATTGTTATATGATTTTGTTAGATTTAATATGATAATAAACAATCGTTCCAACTTTATGTTCTCTGGAATGTGAGCTTCTAAGATAACGTATAAAACATATCAAATTAGACATCGATTCAATCCACTATTCCATTTGTCCCTAATGGTTTAAATTTTAACCTAACGGACATTTCATCCATGTCTACCGGTTGTTGCTATTTATCTAAATTCAATCAAACCCATAACCTCATTAGCTAAATTCTCTTTTTTTATACTTTAAATGTATTCAAATTAAATTTAATCATCTGATCTCTAAATGTATATCATACAAAAATTCGAAACACAAACCAAAAACTTAATAAGTAGATTGTGGTGCTCTTCTCTTAATTCATCATTTCATATACATAAATATTTCGAACACACTGACATCATACATAGTTCATTTTCAATTTGCATATAGCATAAAAATTAAAGTCTTCGGTTATTCAGCACCCCAACATCGCTCGCAAAGTTCACAAATCGTGGAGTTAACACCTTCCAATGGAAGAGGTTGTTTCCAAATGAATATAGGCCACGAATAGAATTTCGAAATGGCAAACCAGTAATCATACGTATCCTTCTCAACCACAAACATATATAAATAGCAAGTGATTGTTACCTTGGTTGTCAAAAATTGCTTAAACCATATGTACTTGTTGATTACATGGGAAGAATCCTCTTGCATGCCCTCACTATAAATGATTTCTTAATTCAAACTATTGACATGCACACACAAGCGCTGATTCAGAGAACACATCGATCGAGGAGAAGACTTTTGATAATGGGATTAGAATTAAGTATTATTGTGATTGGCTTGCTATTCTTCATCTTAAGTGGTGCGAGGGTAGCCATGGCTGACGGTGTTTACAATGTGAAGGATTATGGAGCAGCAGGAGATGGCAAAACCGATAACACAAAGGTAGCTTTTCATGTTTAGTATAGGTTTTCACTACAACCAATAGTTTTTGTCGTAGTTCCTATGAATTTAAAAATCTTCATGAACTTGAATTACAAAAAGTTTTAGCGGGACAGAGGAGAAACATAAGAAACTTCTTGTATTTTCATCATGACATCTCCATACTTACGGTTGTAACAATTATGGACATGGTAGGCTTTTGAAACGGCATGGAGTGCGGCATGCGCGGCACAAGGGAAGGCAACGATAGTGATCCCAGAGGGAGCATACCTGCTCGGTCCAACAATCTTCAAAGGGCCATGCAAAGGCATAATGGTGATGCAAGTGAAAGGGCAGCTACTGGCATCCACCCATCTCGAAGATTACAATCAATATTGGCTCCATTTCCAGTACATTAATGGATTGGTTATCTCAGGTGGTGGAAGATTCAACGGACAAGGAGCTTCTGCATGGCCTTACAACCAATGCAAAAAGACAAATGATTGCAAACCCTTACCCATGGTATGGTAGCCATGTCTTCCTTGCTCTAACCATGCAGATATTAACACTACTTCGTTCTTACTTTGAATTGCACTGACAATCGTTACAATGCTACCGTATAGAACTTGGTGTTCAGTTTCGTCACGAACGCAACCATCAAAAGCATTTCTTCTATCGACAGCAAGTTCTTCCACATTCATGTCTTTGAATCAAGAAACATTATCTTTGATTCCATCAAGATCAGTGCTCCTCAAGATAGCCCCAACACCGATGGCATTCACATCGCCGACTCGACCAATATCCAGGTTGCCAATTCAGTCATCGGCACCGGTGATGACTGCATCTCCATCGGCCCGGGCTGCACCAATTTGACCATCTTTAAGGTGTTATGCGGCCCAGGCCATGGCATCAGCGTCGGTAGTCTCGGCAAAAATGCTGGTGAGAAAGATGTAATCGGGCTGAACGTGAGTAACTGCAATCTTACCGGTACAACAAATGGATTGAGGATCAAGACATTTCAATCTTCTCCATCTAGGTTGAAGGCCACTGATTTCGTCTTTGAACACATCATCATGAATAATGTCTATAACCCCATCATCATAAATCAGAATTATTGCCCATCTGCTAACTGTCCCAAAAAGGTATGCCTCATTGCTTCTACTACAGCTAAATATATCATCATAGTCTTGAAATTTGAGCATCCTTCCTCTCTCCATGTAGGATCCTTCTCTAGTTAAGATCAAGAATATCAAGTACAGGAATATCGTGGGGACCTTTCTCTCGCCAGTAGCTTATAATCTAGTGTGCAGCGAGGTTGCTCCATGTGAGGGCGTGGAGCTCAGTGACATCAGCTTGAAGTACAATGGCAACGAAAAGCAACCCAAAAATGCTTCTATTTGTGTTCATGTCTATGGTAGCTCCAATGGCAATGTGAAACCTGACCCGTGCATCTGATTTCGCATTATGGGGTTGTGAGGCAAAAGTGATGAACCGTTCCACACAAGAGTTCCTATCCCTACTTTTTTCTGCTTTCTCTTTGTTACATTGAGTATATGCCTTGTATCAGAAACAAAAAAAGAAATAAAGAAATTGTCCACATGCAAAATGACATCCCATGTTTATAACATGGATATCTCATGTTAGTTTCATATTTTTCTGAAAAATATACATTAAATTTTAGTGACATTGTAATTACAAAGTATAGTCATTAATATTACCGAGTTGTTATTCGATTAAGCCCTAGGTCACTAGTTGAAACGTTGTGTCAACAAGTCAGACTTCATGTTTAATTATGAAAATACTTTAAAACATGTAAATAATTTAAAATTTATTTAAAAAATCTAAAATATCACAATTAATAAAAAATAAAAAAACTTTAACAAATAGAAACAAAACTTCAATCACATAAATTTTGATAAAAATAATCTTGTCAACTTATACTATAAACATAAACCTTTATGCGCATTTAGTAACACATGATAATATATAAAATATTTTAAATTAAATTTAAAATTTCAATGATTGAGCATGAATATCGACATAGATATAACTTACCTACATGACGGTAGTTGGAATAATACTTCAATAAGAAGGATACAATAATAAGAAGAGATGATAACAAGAAAATTACATTAAAAAAGAGATGACCTTACAAATATGATAATACTTAGAATAATACTTAGTATTGAAGATATATTCTATTAGAGAATCATTTTTATGTAAGAAATCAACTCAAATGTAAAAAACTCTTGATTTAGGATATTTTTTAAAATTCTGAGTCCTTTCACAAAAAAAGAATTCTATATTGTACTAAAGATTAATTAATTTTGATATTTTATCATGTTGATATAGTTACATAATTGTTGAATTACCATTATATGAAAGGAATAAAAATATGGGAAATATGACAAGAAAACTTGTCTTGATAAAGAGAATGACGGGATTAAAGAAAAACAAAAGTAAACATGAATTATTTGAAGAAGGAGATTAGATAGAGCACATAAGATTTTTGGTTAATTAATTTTGACATTCCGTATTTAATTTGATCTTACATGATATTATGTAATTAATTTAATTATAGATTAAAAAAATGGTCTTACATTGAAGGTGATATAGGAAAAGTAAAACAATAAAAAGAGAGACAAATATAGAATATACGAAGGATATTTGGTTTTGTATTTAATTATAATTAGAATTTTAAATTTTCATATGGATTTGTGCTATCAGAAAGTTCTACGAAAAAAGGTTTGAGAACTATATTTTTTTATCGAATATTTGTAATAAAAAATAAGTATATATGATTTCGTCAGGTTGATTTATAAAAGTAACAACATATCTATTTTCAATCAATGTATATGCGTGCAATTTGTAGTTGTATATAGTATACACAATTATTTGTTAGTTTATAAATTATTTTATTATTTAAAAAATATAAAATTATATATAATTTTGTAACCATAAATAAATAATTATTCACATTTAGCGAATGAAAATATTTTAATTTTGTAGTGTTATTCGGTTTTAGTCTTTATTTTAACATTGCATTCGTTCAAATATAATAAAAAATCTATATTATTAGTTTTAATTGTTATATGATTTTGTTAGATTTAATATGATAATAAACAATCGTTCCAACTTTATGTTCTCTGGAATGCGAGCTTCTAAGATAACGTATAAAACATATCAAATTAGACATCGATTCAATCCACTATTCCATTTGTCCCTAATGGTTTAAATTTTAACCTAACGGACATTTCATCCATGTCTACCGGTTGTTGCTATTTATCTAAATTCAATCAAACCCATAACCTCATTAGCTAAATTCTCTTTTTTTATACTTTAAATGTATTCAAATTAAATTTAATCATCTGATCTCTAAATGTATATCATACAAAAATTCGAAACACAAACCAAAAACTTAATAAGTAGATTGTGGTGCTCTTCTCTTAATTCATCATTTCATATACATAAATATTTCGAACACACTGACATCATACATAGTTCATTTTCAATTTGCATATAGCATAAAAATTAAAGTCTTCGGTTATTCAGCACCCCAACATCGCTCGCAAAGTTCACAAATCGTGGAGTTAACACCTTCCAATGGAAGAGGTTGTTTCCAAATGAATATAGGCCACGAATAGAATTCCGAAATGGCAAACCAGTAATCATACGTATCCTTCTCAACCACAAACATATATAAATAGCAAGTGATTGTTACCTTGGTTGTCAAAAATTGCTTAAACCATATGTACTTGTTGATTACATGGGAAGAATCCTCTTGCATGCCCTCACTATAAATGATTTCTTAATTCAAACTATTGACATGCACACACAAGCGCTGATTCAGAGAACACATCGATCGAGGAGAAGACTTTTGATAATGGGATTAGAATTAAGTATTATTGTGATTGGCTTGCTATTCTTCATCTTAAGTGGTGCGAGGGTAGCCATGGCTGACGGTGTTTACAATGTGAAGGATTATGGAGCAGCAGGAGATGGCAAAACCGATAACACAAAGGTAGCTTTTCATGTTTAGTATAGGTTTTCACTACAACCAATAGTTTTTGTCGTAGTTCATATGAATTTAAAAATCTTCATGAACTTGAATTACAAAAAGTTTTAGCGGGACAGAGGAGAAACATAAGAAACTTCTTGTATTTTCATCATGACATCTCCATACTTACGGTTGTAACAATTATGGACATGGTAGGCTTTTGAAACGGCATGGAGTGCGGCATGCGCGGCACAAGGGAAGGCAACGATAGTGATCCCAGAGGGAGCATACCTGCTCGGTCCAACAATCTTCAAAGGGCCATGCAAAGGCATAATGGTGATGCAAGTGAAAGGGCAGCTACTGGCATCCACCCATCTCGAAGATTACAATCAATATTGGCTCCATTTCCAGTACATTAATGGATTGGTTATCTCAGGTGGTGGAAGATTCAACGGACAAGGAGCTTCTGCATGGCCTTACAACCAATGCAAAAAGACAAATGATTGCAAACCCTTACCCATGGTATGGTAGCCATGTCTTCCTTGCTCTAACCATGCAGATATTAACACTACTTCGTTCTTACTTTGAATTGCACTGACAATCGTTACAATGCTACCGTATAGAACTTGGTGTTCAGTTTCGTCACGAACGCAACCATCAAAAGCATTTCTTCTATCGACAGCAAGTTCTTCCACATTCATGTCTTTGAATCAAGAAACATTATCTTTGATTCCATCAAGATCAGTGCTCCTCAAGATAGCCCCAACACCGATGGCATTCACATCGCCGACTCGACCAATATCCAGGTTGCCAATTCAGTCATCGGCACCGGTGATGACTGCATCTCCATCGGCCCGGGCTGCACCAATTTGACCATCTTTAAGGTGTTATGCGGCCCAGGCCATGGCATCAGCGTCGGTAGTCTCGGCAAAAATGCTGGTGAGAATGATGTAATCGGGCTGAACGTGAGTAACTGCAATCTTACCGGTACAACAAATGGATTGAGGATCAAGACATTTCAATCTTCTCCATCTAGGTTGAAGGCCACTGATTTCGTCTTTGAACACATCATCATGAATAATGTCTATAACCCCATCATCATAAATCAGAATTATTGCCCATCTGCTAACTGTCCCAAAAAGGTATGCCTCATTGCTTCTACTACAGCTAAATATATCATCATAGTCTTGAAATTTGAGCATCCTTCCTCTCTCCATGTAGGATCCTTCTCTAGTTAAGATCAAGAATATCAAGTACAGGAATATCGTGGGGACCTTTCTCTCGCCAGTAGCTTATAATCTAGTGTGCAGCGAGGTTGCTCCATGTGAGGGCGTGGAGCTCAGTGACATCAGCTTGAAGTACAATGGCAACGAAAAGCAACCCAAAAATGCTTCTATTTGTGTTCATGTCTATGGTAGCTCCAATGGCAATGTGAAACCTGACCCGTGCATCTGATTTCGCATTATGGGGTTGTGAGGCAAAAGTGATGAACCGTTCCACACAAGAGTTCCTATCCCTACTTTTTTCTGCTTTCTCTTTGTTACATTGAGTATATGCCTTGTATCAGAAACAAAAAAAGAAATAAAGAAATTGTCCACATGCAAAATGACATCCCATGTTTATAACATGGATATCTCATGTTAGTTTCATATTTTTCTGAAAAATATACATTAAATTTTAGTGACATTGTAATTACAAAGTATAGTCATTAATATTACCGAGTTGTTATTCGATTAAGCCCTAGGTCACTAGTTGAAACGTTGTGTCAACAAGTCAGACTTCATGTTTAATTATGAAAATACTTTAAAACATGTAAATAATTTAAAATTTATTTAAAAAATCTAAAATATCACAATTAATAAAAAATAAAAAAACTTTAACAAATAGAAACAAAACTTCAATCACATAAATTTTGATAAAAATAATCTTGTCAACTTATACTATAAACATAAACCTTTATGCGCATTTAGTAACACATGATAAAATATAAAATATTTTAAATTAAATTTAAAATTCCAATGATTGAGCATGAATATCGACATAGATATAACTTACCTGCATGACGGTAGTTGGAATAATACTTCAATAAGAAGGATACAATAATAAGAAGAGATGATAACAAGAAAATTACCTTAAAAAAGAGATGACCTTACAAATATGATAATACTTAGAATAATACTTAGTATTGAAGATATATTCTATTAGAGAATCATTTTTATGTAAGAAATCAACTCAAATGTAAAAAACTCTTGATTTAGGATATTTTTTAAAATTCTGAGTCCTTTCACAAAAAAAGAATTCTATATTGTACTAAAGATTAATTAATTTTGATATTTTATCATGTTGATATAGTTACATAATTGTTGAATTACCATTATATGAAAGGAATAAAAATATGGGAAATATGACAAGAAAACTTGTCTTGATAAAGAGAATGACGGGATTAAAGAAAAACAAAAGTAAACATGAATTATTTGAAGAAGGAGATTAGATAGAGCACATAAGATTTTTGGTTAATTAATTTTGACATTCCGTATTTAATTTGATCTTACATGATATTATGTAATTAATTTAATTATAGATTAAAAAAATGGTCTTACATTGAAGGTGACATAGGAAAAGTAAAACAATAAAAAGAGAGACAAATATAGAATATACGAAGGAT
The DNA here is from genome assembly GCF_036884655.1 of Musa acuminata AAA Group. Lineage (NCBI taxonomy): Eukaryota > Viridiplantae > Streptophyta > Magnoliopsida > Zingiberales > Musaceae > Musa > Musa acuminata. The sequence continues at coordinate 4,718,537 of NC_088338.1, read as the reverse complement.
ATTTGGTTTTGTATTTAATTATAATTAGAATTTTAAATTTTCATATGGATTTGTGCTATCAGAAAGTTCTACGAAAAAAGGTTTGAGAACTATATTTTTTTATCGAATATTTGTAATAAAAAATAAGTATATATGATTTCGTCAGGTTGATTTATAAAAGTAACAACATATCTATTTTCAATCAATGTATATGCGTGCAATTTGTAGTTGTATATAGTATACACAATTATTTGTTAGTTTATAAAATATTTTATTATTTAAAAAATATAAAATTATATATAATTTTGTAACCATAAATAAATAATTATTCACATTTAGCGAATGAAAATATTTTAATTTTGTAGTGTTATTCGGTTTTAGTCTTTATTTTAACATTGCATTCGTTCAAATATAATAAAAAATCTATATTATTAGTTTTAATTGTTATATGATTTTGTTAGATTTAATATGATAATAAACAATCGTTCCAACTTTATGTTCTCTGGAATGTGAGCTTCTAAGATAACGTATAAAACATATCAAATTAGACATCGATTCAATCCACTATTCCATTTGTCCCTAATGGTTTAAATTTTAACCTAACGGACATTTCATCCATGTCTACCGGTTGTTGCTATTTATCTAAATTCAATCAAACCCATAACCTCATTAGCTAAATTCTCTTTTTTTATACTTTAAATGTATTCAAATTAAATTTAATCATCTGATCTCTAAATGTATATCATACAAAAATTCGAAACACAAACCAAAAACTTAATAAGTAGATTGTGGTGCTCTTCTCTTAATTCATCATTTCATATACATAAATATTTCGAACACACTGACATCATACATAGTTCATTTTCAATTTGCATATAGCATAAAAATTAAAGTCTTCGGTTATTCAGCACCCCAACATCGCTCGCAAAGTTCACAAATCGTGGAGTTAACACCTTCCAATGGAAGAGGTTGTTTCCAAATGAATATAGGCCACGAATAGAATTTCGAAATGGCAAACCAGTAATCATACGTATCCTTCTCAACCACAAACATATATAAATAGCAAGTGATTGTTACCTTGGTTGTCAAAAATTGCTTAAACCATATGTACTTGTTGATTACATGGGAAGAATCCTCTTGCATGCCCTCACTATAAATGATTTCTTAATTCAAACTATTGACATGCACACACAAGCGCTGATTCAGAGAACACATCGATCGAGGAGAAGACTTTTGATAATGGGATTAGAATTAAGTATTATTGTGATTGGCTTGCTATTCTTCATCTTAAGTGGTGCGAGGGTAGCCATGGCTGACGGTGTTTACAATGTGAAGGATTATGGAGCAGCAGGAGATGGCAAAACCGATAACACAAAGGTAGCTTTTCATGTTTAGTATAGGTTTTCACTACAACCAATAGTTTTTGTCGTAGTTCCTATGAATTTAAAAATCTTCATGAACTTGAATTACAAAAAGTTTTAGCGGGACAGAGGAGAAACATAAGAAACTTCTTGTATTTTCATCATGACATCTCCATAATTACGGTTGTAACAATTATGGACATGGTAGGCTTTTGAAACGGCATGGAGTGCGGCATGCGCGGCACAAGGGAAGGCAACGATAGTGATCCCAGAGGGAGCATACCTGCTCGGTCCAACAATCTTCAAAGGGCCATGCAAAGGCATAATGGTGATGCAAGTGAAAGGGCAGCTACTGGCATCCACCCATCTCGAAGATTACAATCAATATTGGCTCCATTTCCAGTACATTAATGGATTGGTTATCTCAGGTGGTGGAAGATTCAACGGACAAGGAGCTTCTGCATGGCCTTACAACCAATGCAAAAAGACAAATGATTGCAAACCCTTACCCATGGTATGGTAGCCATGTCTTCCTTGCTCTAACCATGCAGATATTAACACTACTTCGTTCTTACTTTGAATTGCACTGACAATCGTTACAATGCTACCGTATAGAACTTGGTGTTCAGTTTCGTCACGAACGCAACCATCAAAAGCATTTCTTCTATCGACAGCAAGTTCTTCCACATTCATGTCTTTGAATCAAGAAACATTATCTTTGATTCCATCAAGATCAGTGCTCCTCAAGATAGCCCCAACACCGATGGCATTCACATCGCCGACTCGACCAATATCCAGGTTGCCAATTCAGTCATCGGCACCGGTGATGACTGCATCTCCATCGGCCCGGGCTGCACCAATTTGACCATCTTTAAGGTGTTATGCGGCCCAGGCCATGGCATCAGCGTCGGTAGTCTCGGCAAAAATGCTGGTGAGAAAGATGTAATCGGGCTGAACGTGAGTAACTGCAATCTTACCGGTACAACAAATGGATTGAGGATCAAGACATTTCAATCTTCTCCATCTAGGTTGAAGGCCACTGATTTCGTCTTTGAACACATCATCATGAATAATGTCTATAACCCCATCATCATAAATCAGAATTATTGCCCATCTGCTAACTGTCCCAAAAAGGTATGCCTCATTGCTTCTACTACAGCTAAATATATCATCATAGTCTTGAAATTTGAGCATCCTTCCTCTCTCCATGTAGGATCCTTCTCTAGTTAAGATCAAGAATATCAAGTACAGGAATATCGTGGGGACCTTTCTCTCGCCAGTAGCTTATAATCTAGTGTGCAGCGAGGTTGCTCCATGTGAGGGCGTGGAGCTCAGTGACATCAGCTTGAAGTACAATGGCAACGAAAAGCAACCCAAAAATGCTTCTATTTGTGTTCATGTCTATGGTAGCTCCAATGGCAATGTGAAACCTGACCCGTGCATCTGATTTCGCATTATGGGGTTGTGAGGCAAAAGTGATGAACCGTTCCACACAAGAGTTCCTATCCCTACTTTTTTCTGCTTTCTCTTTGTTACATTGAGTATATGCCTTGTATCAGAAACAAAAAAAGAAATAAAGAAATTGTCCACATGCAAAATGACATCCCATGTTTATAACATGGATATCTCATGTTAGTTTCATATTTTTCTGAAAAATATACATTAAATTTTAGTGACATTGTAATTACAAAGTATAGTCATTAATATTACCGAGTTGTTATTCGATTAAGCCCTAGGTCACTAGTTGAAACGTTGTGTCAACAAGTCAGACTTCATGTTTAATTATGAAAATACTTTAAAACATGTAAATAATTTAAAATTTATTTAAAAAATCTAAAATATCACAATTAATAAAAAATAAAAAAACTTTAACAAATAGAAACAAAACTTCAATCACATAAATTTTGATAAAAATAATCTTGTCAACTTATACTATAAACATAAACCTTTATGCGCATTTAGTAACACATGATAAAATATAAAATATTTTAAATTAAATTTAAAATTCCAATGATTGAGCATGAATATCGACATAGATATAACTTACCTGCATGACGGTAGTTGGAATAATACTTCAATAAGAAGGATACAATAATAAGAAGAGATGATAACAAGAAAATTACCTTAAAAAAGAGATGACCTTACAAATATGATAATACTTAGAATAATACTTAGTATTGAAGATATATTCTATTAGAGAATCATTTTTATGTAAGAAATCAACTCAAATGTAAAAAACTCTTGATTTAGGATATTTTTTAAAATTCTGAGTCCTTTCACAAAAAAAGAATTCTATATTGTACTAAAGATTAATTAATTTTGATATTTTATCATGTTGATATAGTTACATAATTGTTGAATTACCATTATATGAAAGGAATAAAAATATGGGAAATATGACAAGAAAACTTGTCTTGATAAAGAGAATGACGGGATTAAAGAAAAACAAAAGTAAACATGAATTATTTGAAGAAGGAGATTAGATAGAGCACATAAGATTTTTGGTTAATTAATTTTGACATTCCGTATTTAATTTGATCTTACATGATATTATGTAATTAATTTAATTATAGATTAAAAAAATGGTCTTACATTGAAGGTGACATAGGAAAAGTAAAACAATAAAAAGAGAGACAAATATAGAATATACGAAGGATATTTGGTTTTGTATTTAATTATAATTAGAATTTTAAATTTTCATATGGATTTGTGCTATCAGAAAGTTCTACGAAAAAAGGTTTGAGAACTATATTTTTTTATCGAATATTTGTAATAAAAAATAAGTATATATGATTTCGTCAGGTTGATTTATAAAAGTAACAACATATCTATTTTCAATCAATGTATATGCGTGCAATTTGTAGTTGTATATAGTATACACAATTATTTGTTAGTTTATAAAATATTTTATTATTTAAAAAATATAAAATTATATATAATTTTGTAACCATAAATAAATAATTATTCACATTTAGCGAATGAAAATATTTTAATTTTGTAGTGTTATTCGGTTTTAGTCTTTATTTTAACATTGCATTCGTTCAAATATAATAAAAAATCTATATTATTAGTTTTAATTGTTATATGATTTTGTTAGATTTAATATGATAATAAACAATCGTTCCAACTTTATGTTCTCTGGAATGTGAGCTTCTAAGATAACGTATAAAACATATCAAATTAGACATCGATTCAATCTACTATTCCATTTGTCCCTAATGGTTTAAATTTTAACCTAACGGACATTTCATCCATGTCTACCGGTTGTTGCTATTTATCTAAATTCAATCAAACCCATAACCTCATTAGCTAAATTCTCTTTTTTTATACTTTAAATGTATTCAAATTAAATTTAATCATCTGATCTCTAAATGTATATCATACAAAAATTCGAAACACAAACCAAAAACTTAATAAGTAGATTGTGGTGCTCTTCTCTTAATTCATCATTTCATATACATAAATATTTCGAACACACTGACATCATACATAGTTCATTTTCAATTTGCATATAGCATAAAAATTAAAGTCTTCGGTTATTCAGCACCCCAACATCGCTCGCAAAGTTCACAAATCGTGGAGTTAACACCTTCCAATGGAAGAGGTTGTTTCCAAATGAATATAGGCCACGAATAGAATTCCGAAATGGCAAACCAGTAATCATACGTATCCTTCTCAACCACAAACATATATAAATAGCAAGTGATTGTTACCTTGGTTGTCAAAAATTGCTTAAACCATATGTACTTGTTGATTACATGGGAAGAATCCTCTTGCATGCCCTCACTATAAATGATTTCTTAATTCAAACTATTGACATGCACACACAAGCGCTGATTCAGAGAACACATCGATCGAGGAGAAGACTTTTGATAATGGGATTAGAATTAAGTATTATTGTGATTGGCTTGCTATTCTTCATCTTAAGTGGTGCGAGGGTAGCCGTGGCTGACGGTGTTTACAATGTGAAGGATTATGGAGCAGCAGGAGATGGCAAAACCGATAACACAAAGGTAGCTTTTCATGTTTAGTATAGGTTTTCACTACAACCAATAGTTTTTGTCGTAGTTCCTATGAATTTAAAAATCTTCATGAACTTGAATTACAAAAAGTTTTAGCGGGACAGAGGAGAAACATAAGAAACTTCTTGTATTTTCATCATGACATCTCCATACTTACGGTTGTAACAATTATGGACATGGTAGGCTTTTGAAACGGCATGGAGTGCGGCATGCGCGGCACAAGGGAAGGCAACGATAGTGATCCCAGAGGGAGCATACCTGCTCGGTCCAACAATCTTCAAAGGGCCATGCAAAGGCATAATGGTGATGCAAGTGAAAGGGCAGCTACTGGCATCCACCCATCTCGAAGATTACAATCAATATTGGCTCCATTTCCAGTACATTAATGGATTGGTTATCTCAGGTGGTGGAAGATTCAACGGACAAGGAGCTTCTGCATGGCCTTACAACCAATGCAAAAAGACAAATGATTGCAAACCCTTACCCATGGTATGGTAGCCATGTCTTCCTTGCTCTAACCATGCAGATATTAACACTACTTCGTTCTTACTTTGAATTGCACTGACAATCGTTACAATGCTACCGTATAGAACTTGGTGTTCAGTTTCGTCACGAACGCAACCATCAAAAGCATTTCTTCTATCGACAGCAAGTTCTTCCACATTCATGTCTTTGAATCAAGAAACATTATCTTTGATTCCATCAAGATCAGTGCTCCTCAAGATAGCCCCAACACCGATGGCATTCACATCGCCGACTCGACCAATATCCAGGTTGCCAATTCAGTCATCGGCACCGGTGATGACTGCATCTCCATCGGCCCGGGCTGCACCAATTTGACCATCTTTAAGGTGTTATGCGGCCCAGGCCATGGCATCAGCGTCGGTAGTCTCGGCAAAAATGCTGGTGAGAAAGATGTAATCGGGCTGAACGTGAGTAACTGCAATCTTACCGGTACAACAAATGGATTGAGGATCAAGACATTTCAATCTTCTCCATCTAGGTTGAAGGCCACTGATTTCGTCTTTGAACACATCATCATGAATAATGTCTATAACCCCATCATCATAAATCAGAATTATTGCCCATCTGCTAACTGTCCCAAAAAGGTATGCCTCATTGCTTCTACTACAGCTAAATATATCATCATAGTCTTGAAATTTGAGCATCCTTCCTCTCTCCATGTAGGATCCTTCTCTAGTTAAGATCAAGAATATCAAGTACAGGAATATCGTGGGGACCTTTCTCTCGCCAGTAGCTTATAATCTAGTGTGCAGCGAGGTTGCTCCATGTGAGGGCGTGGAGCTCAGTGACATCAGCTTGAAGTACAATGGCAACGAAAAGCAACCCAAAAATGCTTCTATTTGTGTTCATGTCTATGGTAGCTCCAATGGCAATGTGAAACCTGACCCGTGCATCTGATTTCGCATTATGGGGTTGTGAGGCAAAAGTGATGAACCGTTCCACACAAGAGTTCCTATCCCTACTTTTTTCTGCTTTCTCTTTGTTACATTGAGTATATGCCTTGTATCAGAAACAAAAAAAGAAATAAAGAAATTGTCCACATGCAAAATGACATCCCATGTTTATAACATGGATATCTCATGTTAGTTTCATATTTTTCTGAAAAATATACATTAAATTTTAGTGACATTGTAATTACAAAGTATAGTCATTAATATTACCGAGTTGTTATTCGATTAAGCCCTAGGTCACTAGTTGAAACGTTGTGTCAACAAGTCAGACTTCATGTTTAATTATGAAAATACTTTAAAACATGTAAATAATTTAAAATTTATTTAAAAAATCTAAAATATCACAATTAATAAAAAATAAAAAAACTTTAACAAATAGAAACAAAACTTCAATCACATAAATTTTGATAAAAATAATCTTGTCAACTTATACTATAAACATAAACCTTTATGCGCATTTAGTAACACATGATAAAATATAAAATATTTTAAATTAAATTTAAAATTCCAATGATTGAGCATGAATATCGACATAGATATAACTTACCTGCATGACGGTAGTTGGAATAATACTTCAATAAGAAGGATACAATAATAAGAAGAGATGATAACAAGAAAATTACCTTAAAAAAGAGATGACCTTACAAATATGATAATACTTAGAATAATACTTAGTATTGAAGATATATTCTATTAGAGAATCATTTTTATGTAAGAAATCAACTCAAATGTAAAAAACTCTTGATTTAGGATATTTTTTAAAATTCTGAGTCCTTTCACAAAAAAAGAATTCTATATTGTACTAAAGATTAATTAATTTTGATATTTTATCATGTTGATATAGTTACATAATTGTTGAATTACCATTATATGAAAGGAATAAAAATATGGGAAATATGACAAGAAAACTTGTCTTGATAAAGAGAATGACGGGATTAAAGAAAAACAAAAGTAAACATGAATTATTTGAAGAAGGAGATTAGATAGAGCACATAAGATTTTTGGTTAATTAATTTTGACATTCCGTATTTAATTTGATCTTACATGATATTATGTAATTAATTTAATTATAGATTAAAAAAATGGTCTTACATTGAAGGTGACATAGGAAAAGTAAAACAATAAAAAGAGAGACAAATATAGAATATACGAAGGATATTTGGTTTTGTATTTAATTATAATTAGAATTTTAAATTTTCATATGGATTTGTGCTATCAGAAAGTTCTACGAAAAAAGGTTTGAGAACTATATTTTTTTATCGAATATTTGTAATAAAAAATAAGTATATATGATTTCGTCAGGTTGATTTATAAAAGTAACAACATATCTATTTTCAATCAATGTATATGCGTGCAATTTGTAGTTGTATATAGTATACACAATTATTTGTTAGTTTATAAAATATTTTATTATTTAAAAAATATAAAATTATATATAATTTTGTAACCATAAATAAATAATTATTCACATTTAGCGAATGAAAATATTTTAATTTTGTAGTGTTATTCGGTTTTAGTCTTTATTTTAACATTGCATTCGTTCAAATATAATAAAAAATCTATATTATTAGTTTTAATTGTTATATGATTTTGTTAGATTTAATATGATAATAAACAATCGTTCCAACTTTATGTTCTCTGGAATGTGAGCTTCTAAGATAACGTATAAAACATATCAAATTAGACATCGATTCAATCTACTATTCCATTTGTCCCTAATGGTTTAAATTTTAACCTAACGGACATTTCATCCATGTCTACCGGTTGTTGCTATTTATCTAAATTCAATCAAACCCATAACCTCATTAGCTAAATTCTCTTTTTTTATACTTTAAATGTATTCAAATTAAATTTAATCATCTGATCTCTAAATGTATATCATACAAAAATTCGAAACACAAACCAAAAACTTAATAAGTAGATTGTGGTGCTCTTCTCTTAATTCATCATTTCATATACATAAATATTTCGAACACACTGACATCATAAATAGTTCATTTTCAATTTGCATATAGCATAAAAATTAAAGTCTTCGGTTATTCAGCACCCCAACATCGCTCGCAAAGTTCACAAATCGTGGAGTTAACACCTTCCAATGGAAGAGGTTGTTTCCAAATGAATATAGGCCACGAATAGAATTCCGAAATGGCAAACCAGTAATCATACGTATCCTTCTCAACCACAAACATATATAAATAGCAAGTGATTGTTACCTTGGTTGTCAAAAATTGCTTAAACCATATGTACTTGTTGATTACATGGGAAGAATCCTCTTGCATGCCCTCACTATAAATGATTTCTTAATTCAAACTATTGACATGCACACACAAGCGCTGATTCAGAGAACACATCGATCGAGGAGAAGACTTTTGATAATGGGATTAGAATTAAGTATTATTGTGATTGGCTTGCTATTCTTCATCTTAAGTGGTGCGAGGGTAGCCATGGCTGACGGTGTTTACAATGTGAAGGATTATGGAGCAGCAGGAGATGGCAAAACCGATAACACAAAGGTAGCTTTTCATGTTTAGTATAGGTTTTCACTACAACCAATAGTTTTTGTCGTAGTTCCTATGAATTTAAAAATCTTCATGAACTTGAATTACAAAAAGTTTTAGCGGGACAGAGGAGAAACATAAGAAACTTCTTGTATTTTCATCATGACATCTCCATACTTACGGTTGTAACAATTATGGACATGGTAGGCTTTTGAAACGGCATGGAGTGCGGCATGCGCGGCACAAGGGAAGGCAACGATAGTGATCCCAGAGGGAGCATACCTGCTCGGTCCAACAATCTTCAAAGGGCCATGCAAAGGCATAATGGTGATGCAAGTGAAAGGGCAGCTACTGGCATCCACCCATCTCGAAGATTACAATCAATATTGGCTCCATTTCCAGTACATTAATGGATTGGTTATCTCAGGTGGTGGAAGATTCAACGGACAAGGAGCTTCTGCATGGCCTTACAACCAATGCAAAAAGACAAATGATTGCAAACCCTTACCCATGGTATGGTAGCCATGTCTTCCTTGCTCTAACCATGCAGATATTAACACTACTTCGTTCTTACTTTGAATTGCACTGACAATCGTTACAATGCTACCGTATAGAACTTGGTGTTCAGTTTCGTCACGAACGCAACCATCAAAAGCATTTCTTCTATCGACAGCAAGTTCTTCCACATTCATGTCTTTGAATCAAGAAACATTATCTTTGATTCCATCAAGATCAGTGCTCCTCAAGATAGCCCCAACACCGATGGCATTCACATCGCCGACTCGACCAATATCCAGGTTGCCAATTCAGTCATCGGCACCGGTGATGACTGCATCTCCATCGGCCCGGGCTGCACCAATTTGACCATCTTTAAGGTGTTATGCGGCCCAGGCCATGGCATCAGCGTCGGTAGTCTCGGCAAAAATGCTGGTGAGAAAGATGTAATCGGGCTGAACGTGAGTAACTGCAATCTTACCGGTACAACAAATGGATTGAGGATCAAGACATTTCAATCTTCTCCATCTAGGTTGAAGGCCACTGATTTCGTCTTTGAACACATCATCATGAATAATGTCTATAACCCCATCATCATAAATCAGAATTATTGCCCATCTGCTAACTGTCCCAAAAAGGTATGCCTCATTGCTTCTACTACAGCTAAATATATCATCATAGTCTTGAAATTTGAGCATCCTTCCTCTCTCCATGTAGGATCCTTCTCTAGTTAAGATCAAGAATATCAAGTACAGGAATATCGTGGGGACCTTTCTCTCGCCAGTAGCTTATAATCTAGTGTGCAGCGAGGTTGCTCCATGTGAGGGCGTGGAGCTCAGTGACATCAGCTTGAAGTACAATGGCAACGAAAAGCAACCCAAAAATGCTTCTATTTGTGTTCATGTCTATGGTAGCTCCAATGGCAATGTGAAACCTGACCCGTGCATCTGATTTCGCATTATGGGGTTGTGAGGCAAAAGTGATGAACCGTTCCACACAAGAGTTCCTATCCCTACTTTTTTCTGCTTTCTCTTTGTTACATTGAGTATATGCCTTGTATCAGAAACAAAAAAAGAAATAAAGAAATTGTCCACATGCAAAATGACATCCCATGTTTATAACATGGATATCTCATGTTAGTTTCATATTTTTCTGAAAAATATACATTAAATTTTAGTGACATTGTAATTACAAAGTATAGTCATTAATATTACCGAGTTGTTATTCGATTAAGCCCTAGGTCACTAGTTGAAACGTTGTGTCAACAAGTCAGACTTCATGTTTAATTATGAAAATACTTTAAAACATGTAAATAATTTAAAATTTATTTAAAAAATCTAAAATATCACAATTAATAAAAAATAAAAAAACTTTAACAAATAGAAACAAAACTTCAATCACATAAATTTTGATAAAAATAATCTTGTCAACTTATAATATATAAAATATTATATATAAAATATTTTAAATTAAATTTAAAATTCCAATGATTGAGCATGAATATCGACATAGATATAACTTACCTGCATGACGGTAGTTGGAATAATACTTCAATAAGAAGGATACAATAATAAGAAGAGATGATAACAAGAAAATTACCTTAAAAAAGAGATGACCTTACAAATATGATAATACTTAGAATAATACTTAGTATTGAAGATATATTCTATTAGAGAATCATTTTTATGTAAGAAATCAACTCAAATGTAAAAAACTCTTGATTTAGGATATTTTTTAAAATTCTGAGTCCTTTCACAAAAAAAGAATTCTATATTGTACTAAAGATTAATTAATTTTGATATTTTATCATGTTGATATAGTTACATAATTGTTGAATTACCATTATATGAAAGGAATAAAAATATGGGAAATATGACAAGAAAACTTGTCTTGATAAAGAGAATGACGGGATTAAAGAAAAACAAAAGTAAACATGAATTATTTGAAGAAGGAGATTAGATAGAGCACATAAGATTTTTGGTTAATTAATTTTGACATTCCGTATTTAATTTGATCTTACATGATATTATGTAATTAATTTAATTATAGATTAAAAAAATGGTCTTACATTGAAGGTGACATAGGAAAAGTAAAACAATAAAAAGAGAGACAAATATAGAATATACGAAGGATATTTGGTTTTGTATTTAATTATAATTAGAATTTTAAATTTTCATATGGATTTGTGCTATCAGAAAGTTCTACGAAAAAAGGTTTGAGAACTATATTTTTTTATCGAATATTTGTAATAAAAAATAAGTATATATGATTTCGTCAGGTTGATTTATAAAAGTAACAACATATCTATTTTCAATCAATGTATATGCGTGCAATTTGTAGTTGTATATAGTATACACAATTATTTGTTAGTTTATAAAATATTTTATTATTTAAAAAATATAAAATTATATATAATTTTGTAACCATAAATAAATAATTATTCACATTTAGCGAATGAAAATATTTTAATTTTGTAGTGTTATTCGGTTTTAGTCTTTATTTTAACATTGCATTCGTTCAAATATAATAAAAAATCTATATTATTAGTTTTAATTGTTATATGATTTTGTTAGATTTAATATGATAATAAACAATCGTTCCAACTTTATGTTCTCTGGAATGTGAGCTTCTAAGATAACGTATAAAACATATCAAATTAGACATCGATTCAATCCACTATTCCATTTGTCCCTAATGGTTTAAATTTTAACCTAACGGACATTTCATCCATGTCTACCGGTTGTTGCTATTTATCTAAATTCAATCAAACCCATAACCTCATTAGCTAAATTCTCTTTTTTTATACTTTAAATGTATTCAAATTAAATTTAATCATCTGATCTCTAAATGTATATCATACAAAAATTCGAAACACAAACCAAAAACTTAATAAGTAGATTGTGGTGCTCTTCTCTTAATTCATCATTTCATATACATAAATATTTCGAACACACTGACATCATACATAGTTCATTTTCAATTTGCATATAGCATAAAAATTAAAGTCTTCGGTTATTCAGCACCCCAACATCGCTCGCAAAGTTCACAAATCGTGGAGTTAACACCTTCCAATGGAAGAGGTTGTTTCCAAATGAATATAGGCCACGAATAGAATTCCGAAATGGCAAACCAGTAATCATACGTATCCTTCTCAACCACAAACATATATAAATAGCAAGTGATTGTTACCTTGGTTGTCAAAAATTGCTTAAACCATATGTACTTGTTGATTACATGGGAAGAATCCTCTTGCATGCCCTCACTATAAATGATTTCTTAATTCAAACTATTGACATGCACACACAAGCGCTAATTCAGAGAACACATCGATCGAGGAGAAGACTTTTGATAATGGGATTAGAATTAAGTATTATTGTGATTGGCTTGCTATTCTTCATCTTAAGTGGTGCGAGGGTAGCCATGGCTGACGGTGTTTACAATGTGAAGGATTATGGAGCAGCAGGAGATGGCAAAACCGATAACACAAAGGTAGCTTTTCATGTTTAGTATAGGTTTTCACTACAACCAATAGTTTTTGTCGTAGTTCCTATGAATTTAAAAATCTTCATGAACTTGAATTACAAAAAGTTTTAGCGGGACAGAGGAGAAACATAAGAAACTTCTTGTATTTTCATCATGACATCTCCATACTTACGGTTGTAACAATTATGGACATGGTAGGCTTTTGAAACGGCATGGAGTGCGGCATGCGCGGCACAAGGGAAGGCAACGATAGTGATCCCAGAGGGAGCATACCTGCTCGGTCCAACAATCTTCAAAGGGCCATGCAAAGGCATAATGGTGATGCAAGTGAAAGGGCAGCTACTGGCATCCACCCATCTCGAAGATTACAATCAATATTGGCTCCATTTCCAGTACATTAATGGATTGGTTATCTCAGGTGGTGGAAGATTCAACGGACAAGGAGCTTCTGCATGGCCTTACAACCAATGCAAAAAGACAAATGATTGCAAACCCTTACCCATGGTATGGTAGCCATGTCTTCCTTGCTCTAACCATGCAGATATTAACACTACTTCGTTCTTACTTTGAATTGCACTGACAATCATTACAATGCTACCGTATAGAACTTGGTGTTCAGTTTCGTCACGAACGCAACCATCAAAAGCATTTCTTCTATCGACAGCAAGTTCTTCCACATTCATGTCTTTGAATCAAGAAACATTATCTTTGATTCCATCAAGATCAGTGCTCCTCAAGATAGCCCCAACACCGATGGCATTCACATCGCCGACTCGACCAATATCCAGGTTGCCAATTCAGTCATCGGCACCGGTGATGACTGCATCTCCATCGGCCCGGGCTGCACCAATTTGACCATCTTTAAGGTGTTATGCGGCCCAGGCCATGGCATCAGCGTCGGTAGTCTCGGCAAAAATGCTGGTGAGAAAGATGTAATCGGGCTGAACGTGAGTAACTGCAATCTTACCGGTACAACAAATGGATTGAGGATCAAGACATTTCAATCTTCTCCATCTAGGTTGAAGGCCACTGATTTCGTCTTTGAACACATCATCATGAATAATGTCTATAACCCCATCATCATAAATCAGAATTATTGCCCATCTGCTAACTGTCCCAAAAAGGTATGCCTCATTGCTTCTACTACAGCTAAATATATCATCATAGTCTTGAAATTTGAGCATCCTTCCTCTCTCCATGTAGGATCCTTCTCTAGTTAAGATCAAGAATATCAAGTACAGGAATATCGTGGGGACCTTTCTCTCGCCAGTAGCTTATAATCTAGTGTGCAGCGAGGTTGCTCCATGTGAGGGCGTGGAGCTCAGTGACATCAGCTTGAAGTACAATGGCAACGAAAAGCAACCCAAAAATGCTTCTATTTGTGTTCATGTCTATGGTAGCTCCAATGGCAATGTGAAACCTGACCCGTGCATCTGATTTCGCATTATGGGGTTGTGAGGCAAAAGTGATGAACCGTTCCACACAAGAGTTCCTATCCCTACTTTTTTCTGCTTTCTCTTTGTTACATTGAGTATATGCCTTGTATCAGAAACAAAAAAAGAAATAAAGAAATTGTCCACATGCAAAATGACATCCCATGTTTATAACATGGATATCTCATGTTAGTTTCATATTTTTCTGAAAAATATACATTAAATTTTAGTGACATTGTAATTACAAAGTATAGTCATTAATATTACCGAGTTGTTATTCGATTAAGCCCTAGGTCACTAGTTGAAACGTTGTGTCAACAAGTCAGACTTCATGTTTAATTATGAAAATACTTTAAAACATGTAAATAATTTAAAATTTATTTAAAAAATCTAAAATATCACAATTAATAAAAAATAAAAAAACTTTAACAAATAGAAACAAAACTTCAATCACATAAATTTTGATAAAAATAATCTTGTCAACTTATACTATAAACATAAACCTTTATGCGCATTTAGTAACACATGATAATATATAAAATATTTTAAATTAAATTTAAAATTCCAATGATTGAGCATGAATATCAACATAGATATAACTTACCTGCATGACGGTAGTTGGAATAATACTTCAATAAGAAGGATACAATAATAAGAAGAGATGATAACAAGAAAATTACCTTAAAAAAGAGATGACCTTACAAATATGATAATACTTAGAATAATACTTAGTATTGAAGATATATTCTATTAGAGAATCATTTTTATGTAAGAAATCAACTCAAATGTAAAAAACTCTTGATTTAGGATATTTTTTAAAATTCTGAGTCCTTTCACAAAAAAAGAATTCTATATTGTACTAAAGATTAATTAATTTTGATATTTTATCATGTTGATATAGTTACATAATTGTTGAATTACCATTATATGAAAGGAATAAAAATATGGGAAATATGACAAGAAAACTTGTCTTGATAAAGAGAATGACGGGATTAAAGAAAAACAAAAGTAAACATGAATTATTTGAAGAAGGAGATTAGATAGAGCACATAAGATTTTTGGTTAATTAATTTTGACATTCCGTATTTAATTTGATCTTACATGATATTATGTAATTAATTTAATTATAGATTAAAAAAATGGTCTTACATTGAAGGTGACATAGGAAAAGTAAAACAATAAAAAGAGAGACAAATATAGAATATACGAAGGATATTTGGTTTTGTATTTAATTATAATTAGAATTTTAAATTTTCATATGGATTTGTGCTATCAGAAAGTTCTACGAAAAAAGGTTTGAGAACTATATTTTTTTATCGAATATTTGTAATAAAAAATAAGTATATATGATTTCGTCAGGTTGATTTATAAAAGTAACAACATATCTATTTTCAATCAATGTATATGCGTGCAATTTGTAGTTGTATATAGTATACACAATTATTTGTTAGTTTATAAAATATTTTATTATTTAAAAAATATAAAATTATATATAATTTTGTAACCATAAATAAATAATTATTCACATTTAGCGAATGAAAATATTTTAATTTTGTAGTGTTATTCGGTTTTAGTCTTTATTTTAACATTGCATTCGTTCAAATATAATAAAAAATCTATATTATTAGTTTTAATTGTTATATGATTTTGTTAGATTTAATATGATAATAAACAATCGTTCCAACTTTATGTTCTCTGGAATGTGAGCTTCTAAGATAACGTATAAAACATATCAAATTAGACATCGATTCAATCCACTATTCCATTTGTCCCTAATGGTTTAAATTTTAACCTAACGGACATTTCATCCATGTCTACCGGTTGTTGCTATTTATCTAAATTCAATCAAACCCATAACCTCATTAGCTAAATTCTCTTTTTTTATACTTTAAATGTATTCAAATTAAATTTAATCGTCTGATCTCTAAATGTATATCATACAAAAATTCGAAACACAAACCAAAAACTTAATAAGTAGATTGTGGTGCTCTTCTCTTAATTCATCATTTCATATACATAAATATTTCGAACACACTGACATCATACATAGTTCATTTTCAATTTGCATATAGCATAAAAATTAAAGTCTTCGGTTATTCAGCACCCCAACATCGCTCGCAAAGTTCACAAATCGTGGAGTTAACACCTTCCAATGGAAGAGGTTGTTTCCAAATGAATATAGGCCATGAATAGAATTCCGAAATGGCAAACCAGTAATCATACGTATCCTTCTCAACCACAAACATATATAAATAGCAAGTGATTGTTACCTTGGTTGTCAAAAATTGCTTAAACCATATGTACTTGTTGATTACATGGGAAGAATCCTCTTGCATGCCCTCACTATAAATGATTTCTTAATTCAAACTATTGACATGCACACACAAGCGCTGATTCAGAGAACACATCGATCGAGGAGAAGACTTTTGATAATGGGATTAGAATTAAGTATTATTGTGATTGGCTTGCTATTCTTCATCTTAAGTGGTGCGAGGGTAGCCATGGCTGACGGTGTTTACAATGTGAAGGATTATGGAGCAGCAGGAGATGGCAAAACCGATAACACAAAGGTAGCTTTTCATGTTTAGTATAGGTTTTCACTACAACCAATAGTTTTTGTCGTAGTTCCTATGAATTTAAAAATCTTCATGAACTTGAATTACAAAAAGTTTTAGCGGGACAGAGGAGAAACATAAGAAACTTCTTGTATTTTCATCATGACATCTCCATACTTACGGTTGTAACAATTATGGACATGGTAGGCTTTTGAAACGGCATGGAGTGCGGCATGCGCGGCACAAGGGAAGGCAACGATAGTGATCCCAGAGGGAGCATACCTGCTCGGTCCAACAATCTTCAAAGGGCCATGCAAAGGCATAATGGTGATGCAAGTGAAAGGGCAGCTACTGGCATCCACCCATCTCGAAGATTACAATCAATATTGGCTCCATTTCCAGTACATTAATGGATTGGTTATCTCAGGTGGTGGAAGATTCAACGGACAAGGAGCTTCTGCATGGCCTTACAACCAATGCAAAAAGACAAATGATTGCAAACCCTTACCCATGGTATGGTAGCCATGTCTTCCTTGCTCTAACCATGCAGATATTAACACTACTTCGTTCTTACTTTGAATTGCACTGACAATCGTTACAATGCTACCGTATAGAACTTGGTGTTCAGTTTCGTCATGAACGCAACCATCAAAAGCATTTCTTCTATCGACAGCAAGTTCTTCCACATTCATGTCTTTGAATCAAGAAACATTATCTTTGATTCCATCAAGATCAGTGCTCCTCAAGATAGCCCCAACACCGATGGCATTCACATCGCCGACTCGACCAATATCCAGGTTGCCAATTCAGTCATCGGCACCGGTGATGACTGCATCTCCATCGGCTCGGGCTGCACCAATTTGACCATCTTTAAGGTGTTATGCGGCCCAGGCCATGGCATCAGCATCGGTAGTCTCGGCAAAAATGCTGGTGAGAAAGATGTAATCGGGCTGAACGTGAGTAACTGCAATCTTACCGGTACAACAAATGGATTGAGGATCAAGACATTTCAATCTTCTCCATCTAGGTTGAAGGCCACTGATTTCGTCTTTGAACACATCATCATGAATAATGTCTATAACCCCATCATCATAAATCAGAATTATTGCCCATCTGCTAACTGTCCCAAAAAGGTATGCCTCATTGCTTCTACTACAGCTAAATATATCATCATAGTCT
Source organism: Musa acuminata AAA Group (assembly GCF_036884655.1). NCBI lineage: Eukaryota > Viridiplantae > Streptophyta > Magnoliopsida > Zingiberales > Musaceae > Musa > Musa acuminata. Next base: position 4,700,057 of record NC_088338.1, on the reverse strand, counting down.
TGAAATTTAAGCATCCTTCCTCTCTCCATGTAGGATCCTTCTCTAGTTAAGATCAAGAATATCAAGTACAGAAATATCGTGGGGACCTTTCTCTCGCCAGTAGCTTATAATCTAGTGTGCAGCGAGGTTGCTCCATGTGAGGGCGTGGAGCTCAGTGACATCAGCTTGAAGTACAACTGTCACACCCCTAAAAATATCCATGATATTTAAAATCTTTCGTCACAACTAACCCAGGATCCAAACACACATTTGAGGTCACTAAGAAAACATTCAAATCAAAAATTTCGCTTCTATAATCTACCAATTCATATCCCTGTGCAATTCATAAACATAGCACACATCACTCGAACATTTATACCATCTGAACCCGACTCATCAAAATAAAAACCACAATATAAGTCCACAAGTGGGGAAATCTATGCAGTCACCACAATCATCGATTTACCATAAGTTCATATCATTACACAAATTTAATTTAACATTCCAAAACCCTATACATGAGGGATCCTTTAACTTACACAAAATCCACAGGTTTAGATTCATAGTCACATTTCATTAGATGCAAGGTAGCTTATACACAACTACATATATGCTAACAAAAGTTCTGCCCAACGTCTTCTAAACTTTCCACTGCCTCAGCCCATTCTTAACATTTAAGCAAGCGATACGCTATCCTGAAAAATTTATCAACAAACGGGGTGAGCATAAAGAGCTCAGCAAGTGACTAACATATCCATATCAAAATAGTACAATTTCCAAAGAGATACAGTATCAAAACACAAAAGCAGAATATACGATTTCGTATACATAATATCATTAGGAGCAGAATCATAATTGTCCTTTTTAATCATACATATTTGGTTCCTGACAGATGGGGCATAGAGTAATTGGAGCATATCAGAAACAAAGGAAACATATCGGAGCTTATCAATGGCATATAAAATGTTCCAGAACACATCAACGATCTATGGAACATTACGAAGCAAACTCAATAGTGAATGAAGCATTTCAGAGCATATCAAACTCATATGTCGTACAGAAGCTCAAACGTCGTCCTTGACGTTGCAATCATATCATACTTATCCAGAGCACGAACAGAAATAACTCACCAAAACTCTGGATGTCACATCAAACATATAGAGGGTGTAGTGGGATCTCAGTCAGAATGTGATTCATCCATTTCTGAATGACCACCTGACAAAAGTCTCCCACGTCTGGGAGCTCCATCCACCCACGTCTAGGTGAAGTCAGAGGGGGCCGGCAGAGCATCGCAGGCTCTATGCATAACTCCCTTTACCATTTCTGGCAAAGGTTCACAACTCCCTTTACCATTTCTGGCAAAGGTTCACAACTCCCTTTACCATTTCTGGCAAAGGTTCACAACTCCCTTTACCATTTCTGGCAAAGGTTCACAATATCCCACACACCAGAGTACAAGAAGGCAGTTTCAACAATAAGCAGCATATAACGGAAGCACACGCGGAACAACCAAACGTACATGTGCCTTTTCAAAACAATGATGCAAGGAACAAATCTCTCACAAAAGTATTCATTTTAGGAAAGAATTGAAAGCAAGAGTGTACAGGGATTCCAAGCAATCATAATCAGCTCAATTCCAATAAGAAGGTTAGACAAATTCAGATATCCAAAGGAATGGAACCAAATACGCGAAATCGACCAAAGCTCGATTTCGGACAGAATTCCAGTGGCACATCAACAAATATTTTAGAGTAACAATTATGCTCCAATACCCAAAATAAGGCTATGGTCGAATCATATATCAATCTATATTAAGATGGAACAGATTTCATATGAAACAGGGCTCCCAACACTGAGTTACCTCTGATTTGGTAACACAAGGTCAAAATCACAATCACTGTGTTACAGAATTTATAGGGTCGGAATCAACAGACGATAGGGTGGGCAATTTAACTCCAAAATTTTCAAACTATATGTCAAAAGAGAGAATTTCAAGTCTACTTTCAAATAAAATCAGTTTGATACAAATCAGAATTTTCAACAGGAAGTTATAGGCGTTTTAGTATCGAAAGGTCAGAAATCTGAACTCTGTTTTACAGCGTCTATAGGCTCTTTTGAAACAAATTTTTGGGTAAGTATTCGATGTCCAAAATCTACAAAATCGGTGTCAAAAGAAACACATACGAGTCTAATTTCAAACAAAATAGTTCCTGCCTGAATTCTCATTCTATATTAAAACTTATAGCCGAAACAGTGCTTAGGGGTCAGTTTACCGAAAGACTTTCAGAATCCAATGGTTTAAGTCCAAAGAGAGATATATCAGTCTCTAAATAGAAATCTTCCAATTTATTTTGAATCAACATAAAAACAGAGTCAAATACTTATGTAGGATGGGGTTAGAACACTTGCCTTTGCAAATCTTGACCCGAAATGACAAGATTAAAGCAAGAACCCTAAAAGCCCCAATTTTCTTTCTCTTCTTCTTCTTCTTCTTCTTCTTCTTCTTTCTTTCTTTCTTTCCCTGATCACCCACGAGCTGCCTCCTCTGCTTCCTTAACAACGAAGGCAGAGAGGCTTAAGCGGTGGAATTTGTCATTTGGTGCATTTTGCAGTTTAGTCCTTGTTTTTATCATATTCACGATTAGGTCCTTAGGGTTTACATATAGATCCTCAGATTTTTTTTTGAACAGATCTCCCAAATCTTAAAAATAAGTTACCTCTGATTCATACTCTATTTCTTGTGTCAATTAAAAATAGATGCTTACATTATCACCAGAAATATTATACGAAAATTCGGAAATGAGGGGTGTTACACTCTCCCCCCCTTAAAAGAAAAATTTAGTCCTCTAAATTTATCGTACCTCTATTCGATGAAAAGACGAGGATACACCTTTTTCATTTCCTCTTCTAGCTCCCAAGTTGTCTCTTCTCCAGAATGATGTCTCCAATTTACTTGAACCAATGGGATGACCCGATTCCTTAGGACTTTTTCTTTCTTATCAATAATCTGAATAGGCTCTTCCACATAGGATAGATCTTTATCGAACTCCACCAGCTCATACTTAATGATGTGAGAAGGGTCATACATATACTTTCTAATCATCGAGACATGAAATATATCATGGACATGGCTCAATGCTGGTGGCAAGGCAATCCTGTAAGCGACAGAACCAACCCTCTCAAGAACCTCAAAAGGTCCAATAAATCTTGGGCTTAATTTTCCTTTCTTCCCAAACCTCATAATGCCTTTGGAAGGGGAGACTTTTAAGAATACAAAATCTCCGATTTCAAACTCAATATCTCGTCTTCTATTGTCAGCATAACTCTTTTGACGACTCTGAGCAGTTTTTAACCTTTTCCTTATTACTTGAATTTTCTCGGTAGTTTCTTGTACCTTGTCCGGTGCTAATAGCTTTCTGTCTCCAACTTCCTCCCAACATATAGGTGTTACGCACTTTCGCCCATATAGGGCTTCATAAGGAGCCATCTGAATACTTGAATGATAACTATTATTATACGTGAACTCAACAAGTGAAATATCCTTATCCCATTCACCTTTCCAATCCATAACATAGGCTCTAAGCAAATCCTCGAGTGTTTGAATTGTTCTTTCTGACTGACCATCAGTCTGAGGATGATATGCAGTACTAAACTTGACTTTAGTGCCCATCGACTCCTGCAATTTTCTCCAGAATCTAGAGAGAAATCTGGAGTCTCTATCAGAGATAATCTCCTTTGGAATACCATGAAGTCTTACTACTTCATTAACATATAAATCTGCAAGTCTATCAAGTGAATAAGTCATATTAATCGGTAGGAAATGCGCAGATTTTGTTAATCTATCAATGATAACCCAAATAGCATCATGCTTCATCGAGGTTCTGGGTAGTCCTGAAACAAAATCCATAGTAATACATTCCCATTTCCATTCAGGAATAACTAAAGGTTGCAACAACCCTCCAGGTCTTTGGTGTTCCACTTTGATTTGCTGACAAGTCAAACATTTAGAAACATACATTGCCATTTCTTTCTTCATGCCTTTCCACCAATAATGACTTCGAAGATCTCTATACATCTTAGTGCTCCCAGGGTGTAGGGTGTACTTTGAAGTATGACTTTCAGTTAGGATTTGATTCTTGATAACTAGTTCATTTGGTACACATACTCTCTCCCCAATCTCAATAGGCCATCCTTTGAAATTTGAAATTGTGGCTTCAATCCCTTTTCTACTTCACTCCTCAAGTAGATTAAATATGGATCTCGTAATTGTCCTTCCTTAATTTGTTGCATAAGATCAGACTGCACTTGAATGGAGGCCATCAGAATCATCGAGTCTTGCTCTTTCCTCAAAGCTTTTAAATCAAAATTTTCTTCTATTAGCTTCCATTGCTTCACGACCAGACTAGCCATAAAACTTGTAGATTTCCTACTAAGTGCATCAGCTACAACATTGGCTTTGCCCGGGTGATAACGGATGGTACAATCATAATCCTTCAGAAGTTCAATCCATCTTCGCTGCCTCATGTTTAACTCTTTCTGAGTGAAAATATATTTTAAACTCTTGTGATCAGTAAAGATTTCAAACTGCCGACCATACAAATAATGTCTCCAAATCTTTAGAGCAAAAATAATTGCTGCCAATTCCAAATCATGAGTTGGGTAATTCAGTTCATAACCTTTAAGTTGCCTAGAAGCATACGCAATTACTCTCCCTTCCTGCATCAAAACACATCCTAGGCCCTTACTTGAAGCATCAGTATAAACTACAAACTCATCATTACCCCTTGGAATAGTGAGAATAGGGGCACTAGTCAATCTTCTTTTTAACTCTTGAAAACTTTGCTCACAATCATCACCCCATACAAATTTCATATTCTTCTTAGTGAGTTTGGTGAGAGGTTGAGCAATTCGAGAAAATCCCTCCACAAATCTCCTGTAATAACCTGCCATGCCCAAGAAGCTCCTAACTTCTGTCACATTTGTTGGTACTTCCCATTCAACTACAGCTTCTATTTTCCTTGGATCAACAGATATACCCTTTCCTGAAATCACATGGCCTAAGAAGGCAACTTCATTCAACCAAAATTCACATTTGCTGAACTTTGCATACAACTTCTTTTCTCTTAGTATGGACAATACCTTCCTCAAGTGTTCCTCATGCTCCTGATTACTCCTTGAATACACCAATATGTCATCAATAAATACAATTACACAGATATCCAAGAGCTGTTGAAATGTCCTATTCATTAGTTCCATAAAAGCTGCAGGGGCATTAGTCAAACCAAAAGGCATCACCAAGAATTCATAATGACCATATCGAGTTCTGAAAGCTGTTTTTGAAATATCCTCCTCTTTGATCCTCAACTGATAGTAACCTGACCTCAGGTCAATCTTAGAGAATACTTGTGCACCCTGCAGTTGATCAAACAAATCATCAATTCTAGGTATGGGATATTTGTTTTTGATGGTCACCTGATTCAACTGTCTATAATCAATACAAAGCCTCAATGTTCCATCCTTCTTCTTCACTAATAGTACCGGAGCACCCCATGGGGATACACTGGGTCGTATGAAACCCTTATCTAATAATTCTTGTATTTGCTTCTTTAATTCTTCTAACTCAAGTGGTGCCATTCTGTAGGGAGGCTTAGATATTGGGGTTGTACTGGGGACTAGATCAATAGCAAATTCACCCTCTCTATCTAGAGGTAAACCAGGCAAGTCATCAGGAAATACATCAGGGAATTCTTTGACCACTGAAATTTCATCTATGTGGGTTTCCTGATTTGAATGCTCCTTTACACACACCATATAACAAAGACAACCTTTCTGCATAAGATGATAAGCTTGAAGTGCGGATATCAAGCAAGGAGGCAAATCATGCTTAATGCCCTCAAAGAAAAATATAGGCT